>NC_138540.1:29731292-30184463 GCF_964234715.1 Podarcis melisellensis
CAGAGTATAGCCTATTAAATCCTGTTTAATATATTTACCATTTAGCTGTTAAATCCTGTTAAGTTCGTCCTGTTAAATAAATGTTGAATATAAGGTGTTAAGTTAAAGGTTTGAACATGAGTTAGGAAAGTAATAACTATACTCATGAGTATAGTTGCAAAACCAGAACTGAGCTCTTGCTGCTTTCCTCTGCTCGTTGCCCACAGTGGTTCTCAACAGTGCCGCAAGCGGAGAGCTGACCTTGAGGAAGGAGCTACTTCCACAGCTCTTGCCTAACCCGTGCTATGCATTTAGTGGGTGGATCGATGCATTATGTGATAATGGATCAACGGCTTTAGTGCGGGGGGGGGGGCGCTCAGCCTCCAAACCACAAAGCCCGAATTGCCCTGCATACAAACCAACCAAGCAAAAGAATTGAGCAATTTAAGCGTTCACAGAGAAGATGTTTTTGCTGATGTGTTAGAATCAAATAAGTGTTTTTTTTAATTGACCTGCTTGTTTATTGTATTTGTGCCTGGTTGTACAGCTGACTTGTCCTCCTGAAGCAGCTCACAGCAGTTTAAATCTCAGTTGCCAATGCACAGAAAAGTTACATGGAAAATAATTAAGAGAGCAGTAACAAGATAAAACAGGCATAACCTTCTCAATGATTCCTCAAAGAGATGGAAGTAGAAGAGACCAGCATATTCAAAAACTGTATTGGTATTGCAGCTCTCATCTGATTCAACCCATGCCACATATCACATCTTAACTTTGAAACCTGGTTCCCAGCGCTCTCTTCTCCTCTTAGTATAAGGTTCCCAACAAAAGCATATTTCCCCAATGAGAGTCACAGTGCCCTGGTTTCACACCTCCCAAGTGACCATTGGTGGCTGGTGCTTGCCAGGACTGGAAGGGGAAGTGGGGAATCAAAGGCAGTATGCTGGGAATCGCAGGTGGGGAGAGTTACTGTTGTACTCAGGTCCTGCTTGCTGGCTTCCCAAATGCATCTGGTCAGCAACTGAGGAAAGCAGAACACCTAAGTAAGGGGAAAGGCTGAAACTCACCAGCAGAGTATCTGCTTTTCATGCAGAAGGTCCAAGATTCACTGTTGCTGGATCCAGCTCCCATCATCCTTGGCCACTGGCGAGGCGGATGGAAGCTGGAGTCCAACAACTTGTGGAGAGCTGCGACTTACTCTCCACTGGCCTGAGGCAGCTGACAGAGCAGAGTCTGTCATCAGCAAGACCTGTGCCATCTTTATGGAATGTGAACCCAGTGAATGCAAAAGAATCTGTCCAGTGACAGTGATGTTTGAACCATCCAGATTAGTCTGGGCTTATCACATAGAAGGAAGGAAAGACTCTAGAGAGGAGAACAGCAGTGGTTTTGCCTACAGAACAAAAGTGAACAAAACCCTCTCTCATAACACTGGAACTTGTGGACATCCAACACAGCTAAATGTTGGGAGATTGAGATGAAATAGAAGAAAGGACTTCTTCACACAGCGCAAAGTTAAACTATGAAACTCGCTCCTGCAAGAGGCAGTTATGGCCACCAACTTAAATGAATTTCACAGAGGACTGGACAAATAGAAGAGGGACTATTGATGGCTACTTGCCTCCACAGCTGGAGGCAGCAATGCTTCTGAATACCAGTTGCTGGAAGCTGCAGGAGGGGAGAGTGTTTCTGTGCTCAAATCCTGTTGGCTTGTTTCCCACAGGCATCTAGCTGGCCACTGCAAGAACAGGATCCTGAACTTTTTGGCCTGGTCCAGCAGGGTTCTTCCTATGTTTTAATGTGAACAGAAAGTACATAGGAATCATTGCTGTGGAACCTAAGCAAGACTGTTCCTCCCTCCACTCCCTGAACTCCGCATGCTTAAACAGAGCAAAAGCCAGACTGTCCACTCCCTGTCCAAATCAATTGCATGTTTCCACTCAGAGGCCCTGCTGCCGGTTCCATTTGCTCTTGGAATCGAAAACATCTCTGCAGTTTCCACTCTGTACTATCCCCTTTGATTTTAAACTGCAGTTTAATAAAGGGGGTGTACAAAAGGCTGAGGATAGGCAGTAACAACCAAAAAGGGAGCAAGAAGGGAGCAGAAATGGCTGTGCTAGAATCACGCAGCATGGATTATTTCTTTGTTTATAAAAATATTTCATGAAAAAAAGACATACATAAAAATCATACATAAAACCATTCAATAAAACGACTTAAAATTTTAAAATCAGAGATCAACTAGAGACAGTAGCCAAATGATACCCTAGATTTATCCCACATCTTTGTCAGGTTTGCCAGCTATGGCTTTTCCTGGACTGGGATAGCCTGACCACTGCAGTCCATGCAGTGGGAGCCATGAGGCTTGGTTACTGCAATGCGCTGCCCTTGGGCCTGATTCAGAAGCTCCATCTGGTGCAGAACGCAGCAGCCAGACTGTAGATGGGAGCTGTTGTCCAACAACATGTGACCCCATTGTTGAAACAGCTACACTGAATGCCCACTTACTACCACACTGGGTTCAAGGTCCTTGTATTAACTTGCAAATCCCTAAACAACTTAGGCACAGGGTACTCTTGAACCCTTCTAACCCAGCTCAGTCATGGAGATCACCTGCAGAAGCATCGTTGGTTGTTCCCCAAGTTAGGAGGCCTCATCTGACAGTAACACAAAACTGAACCTTTAGGGTTGTTGGCCCAGCCTTGTGGATTGCTGTTCCAATAAAGATTTCGCATGTGCCATCTGTTTAAACATTTAAATGTCTGCTCAAAACTTTTCTGTGCCACCAAGTTTTTGCAGACAGTTGATGATCTTTGATTTTATCCTTTATGGTTTTATTTGGGTTTTACTGTATATGTATTTGGTTATTGTAAAGTGCTCTGATAGTAATATTTTTTTATGAATAGAGGTAGACAAGTGGTGAAGAACAGAGTTTTGTTTTGTTTTTAAATGGGACAAAAACCTTGCAAATCTTATTTTCTGGAGGTGGAAGTGGAATGAGTGAATACAACAAAGCAGCAGCTGAATTGCCTTCAGCTCTCTGGGCAGGCGTGGAGGCAGCCCCCTCTTTGGCTATGGATCTTGGAGGTGTGTCTTTCCTGTCTCTGACCTTGTGTTGAAGACCAGCAACTCTTTCCAAGAAAGCTGGTTCTTTTTTTTAGGATGCTTAGGTGAACATTTCTTCCCCACCCCACCAGAATCTCAGCAGAAGGAAGTGGAAGAAATGTTGGAGCAGGAAGGCTTGTTTGATATCACCCACAGCAGCCCCAGTGAACAGGTTGCTTATTTGCTGGTTGAGAGAAGCACCCTGCTGGAGAAGATAGATGCACTGGAGCAAAAACTGCAATCCCCCAGCTGTTTGGAAAGCCTTTGCCCTGCTCAGCTTCAGGTACATCACCCTTCTTTATTTGGAATGCTTTTGTATTCTGCCTTAAAGCCCTGAGAGGCTCCCAGAGCAACTTGCAAAAGAGTCATAGTATAGTCTTCATTCAAGTGTAGCATCGGAAACAGAAATGCCATGGTGTCCATATGGGGCCAGGATTACCGAGGCAGCATTTTCTGCCCTAGAATCATAGGGAGCTGCCTTATACTGAGTCATGCCATTGGTCTGCCCTGCTCAGTATTGTCTGCACCAGCGGTGGACAAAAGCTAGGTTGCAATCTACTGGCAGGTCTCTGGGTGATGTGTTGTAGATCAGCATTCGTTTCTGACGAGGACTACAACTTCTGTTGGCCATGCTGGCCGAGGCTGATGGGAATGGGAATCCAACAACACCTGGAGGCCCACAGGCTCCCCACCCAGTTGCACAGAGTCCTGATTCAGCAGCTGAATACCAGTGACCTCTCATGGAGGAGAGAACTATTAATGGCTACTAGCCATAATGACTCTGCTCTGCCCTTCATAGATGGAGGCAGCCATGCTTCTGAATACCAGTTGCTGGAAGCCACAGGAGGGGAGAGGGCTCTTGTGCTCGAATCCTGCTAACAGGTTTCCCTCAGGGGCATCTGGTTGGCCACTGTGAGAACAGGATTCTGGACTATATGGGCCATTGGCTTGATCCAGCAGGCTGTTCCTATGTTCTTAATGTGCTAGCCACCTCGGCTGGCTTTTTCCTTTAAAAAATGTATATTGTCCATTTTGTTTCCAGGTCTCTCTAAGACAGGAAAACATAAGATTCCCAATTCATTTCCCTCCAGATTGATAGGGGAGAAGTATGTATATTCAGGGAGCAGAAGAGGTGTTTTCAGATAACACCTGTTCACCCTATAAAACATTATGTTTGTTTTTACTCTCCATGTTATTTATATTAGTACTATGAAGAAATGCAAGGGGAAGTGTTTTGGTGAAGTTATGTATTTTTAATAATTCTTCTTTCTTTCTTCCTTTTTCTTTTTTGTCTAAGGATCAGTTGGATCACATCCAGCGGACACTAGAAGATGAGCTTCAGGAGCAACGGAAATCTATGCAGTGCACCAAAGAGATGATGCATAAAGTAATAAAGAGAAGAATTTGGTCCAACCCTTTTCACTTCTGCTCATGCTGCTTAGCGTCGTAGTGTATCTTGGGCGCATCAAGGGTAACATGGTGTCAATTGAAAGACAGCCATGCATGGATTTTTTTTAAGGTATCACATAATTCCTGGAAAAAGTTGTTTATAGAAGTTGTAGTAGAAGGACCAGACACAGCACTGACAGAAACCTTGGGAAATAAAATGGAAAGTCCCCTATGGGATGAAGATCTATGTGAACTTATGAAGCTGTCCTATACAAAGTCAGGAGAAGATTGGTCTATTTTGGCCACAGATTTTTGTTTGTTTGTTTTAATTGATGGGAACTGTAATCCTAAAAGGCACCACATTTGCTACCTCTGTACTAGGGGCTGTTCTATTGTAAGATGAAGCCACCAGTTTTAAGAAAGCTTTGCTCCACCCACAACCACCTTCCCATCCCTGAGTGAGAAGCAATGTCATTGGCCCTTAATTCTGCCCGCTTGTGTCCATCTGTTAAAAATGAAGGTTCTGGCACCTAGGATGCAGAGAGGCCAACCCCAGCCAGGGCCCTTCCTCTAAATATTGTACTTTGTCTTTTAGTCTCATGCTGAAGAGCTGGCTAGACAAAGTGCCTTGCTTAGGCACACTGAGCAGCTCCTGGAGGAAGCCACACACAGGTTGCAGTTGGCGCAGGCAGAGATCCGGAGGCTGACAGAAGAATTGGCCACGCAGAAGGAAAACCAGAGCAAACTGGGTGAGTTCCAACTGCTTGCAGCCACTGACAACTCAAACTTTTTTGGCAGACCTTGGCTGTGATCCATTTTTCTTCTCCGGAATATGTCACACTATGTCAATCCCCCCCCCAATCTTACATAAGATATGAACACAAACGAATATATTAAGATGATGTTAATGTATAAAAATATTGGCAACGGCCAAGGGGGCTATAGATCTGTTCTCTTTATTTGCCCTCAATGGCCTGGTTGCGTATCCAAGAATTTGCACTGCTGTTTAAGGACTGGCTACATGTACGCCATATAGCCAGCCACAGCTAATGGTGCAGCACTTATAGTTTGGTTTTATCCAAGAGAGTTTTTGAGACGTTTTCAAAGGCAACTTCCCATGTAGCACACATTGCAGGAGTCTAATCTGGGTGCTGTCAGAGCGTGGGCCACTGTGACCAGGTGATCTCCATCAAGAGGATATGGGGATGGACACAGCTTGACACACATTTTGGTATCTGTGCCAGCTCAGATTTATAACTTGCATTCACGACAGTCAATAACTCTCATCTGGGAACTGAGTTCAAGGAGAGAGATATTCAGCCTCTGTCCCCAAAATTGCTGCTTTCCAGGAGAAAGACGTGGAAGCTGTTTTGTGAAACACAGGAGGCTCCCCCCCCCCCGAAGATTTGACAAGTTGGGAATGTGACCCTCTAAAAACTCCTTTTCTCCTCAAGGCAGAGAGTGTTGCAAAAGCACCATAGAACTTTCAGTTAGTGTGGGTCCCAGACTGGCTGCTCTGCTCAGCACAGTCCAACCTCCTGCTCTGCTTTGGTTGATCAATTTCTTTTTAGGGCAGCTTTTGCCTCAGAGAGCACGTTCTGCACAATGTGCCTCAGCCTCCTGACAGCAGTGCGCCTCCAGATCCCTATCAGAGCTGCTGGAGGATTCATTTTCTGGGTGACCCTCGAGTGCATTGAGCCAGTGAGAAATCTGTTACAATTTGCAAGTGGTGTTTTCTTTTTTTACACTTGTTTGTGTATCTATGGCTTTTAGTACTTTGAATTTTATGTTATTCTGTGGCATTCCATGTTTCAAGGTTAGAAATTTATCTAGATAGGCTCTTTAGGTTAAACCTGGGATTCTGGGTGATGTATTAAGAAGACCTGTGTGTTTTAATAATTTGTGAAATCTGTTGTAAAGGATTTATTCTACCTCTTCAAAACAAATCAGATGGAATCCCTGATTTGTTTTAGGTACAAAGCAGCTATTCCTAACCTTTTTCACTTTTAATAGATCACGGTGGGTTATTATAGGTTAACAACAATATTATTTCTTGTTTTTGCAACGATAGATGAACATGGCTAGTCCCTAGCAATTGCTTTAATGTTGTTTATTGGTGCTCCACACACATCCATTTAAAATATAAATTAATGGATTTTTAAAAATTAGTAAATAGAGAAGCATTGCCTAAAGCACACAGGCCCCTCTAATCGGAGATTTCTGGGACAGTTCTTCTAGCAGCGTTCTTCAGCCTTGGGTCCCTAGATGCTGACCAGGATCATGGGATTTGTAGTCCCAACATCTGGGAACCCATGGTTGAAGAACACTGTTCCAGCACACTGTTTGTACTTACTGTGTATGTGTTTAATTATAGGGACAGCAGTAATCTATAACTCTCCTCCCCCACCCCCCAAAAACTGCTCCATTTTTCAATCAGCTCCATCCATGGCAGAGAGCTTGAAAGAAGAGGCGAATAAGGTGAAAGACAGTGGTAAGTTGCATGCTGCCTATATCACTTGCTTAGCACATTTGCAGGAATAATTATGATTTGTATTGGACCAACGGACAATCTGGTTCAGCATCCTGTTTGCAGCAGTGGCTAAAGAGATGTTTAACAAGCAGAGCATTTAACAAGCAGAGCATGAAGGCAACAGCCTTCTCTGCATTTGGTTTTCAGAGGTGTAAATGGGGGGAACTGCAACAAAATGTCACACTTATCATGTGAAATTGATACTAGAGGCAGCATGCTCGTGACCTGGATATTCCGTTCCATTCCTCATCTCCTTTTCTTTTCCTAAAAATCACTTAGCAATTTGAGGGGATGGGGTGAATGAACAAGGTTTGTTTGCTCCCTTAGCTTCCCCTTCTCTCCCCCGCAAGGATTTTCTTTTTTCTTTCTTTTCTTTTTTGTACTTCTGCAAACATTAGGATTCCCCACAAGCATGCTGGCATACCTCTCTTATTTCTTTGTGGCTTTTAAAAGCATGATCCTATTGGCACTCAACCAGCTGAGTTTGTTATTAGAGAGAATTGTGCTGCCCTGCTCAGTTCCATCATAGCTGCATCTGCAGCTCATTGGTTCCCCCTCATTGGCTATCAATGTTTCTGGGCAACAGCCAAAATCCTGGCCTTGCCTAGCAGTGTCTCCATGTATTTCTCAGTCCCAGTACCTCTCTGACGACATTTTCACTGGGGCAGTCAACTAGCATCTGAGCTGCACCACTCCACATTGTAGGAACAGGCATGACTGAAAGTTCCTTCAACCCCCAGTTATTCCTTGTACTTGAAAACATGCCAGGGGAAAAGCTTGGGCTAGAGCCACCGTCTAATCTTCTAGGCAGAAGGAGCCTTTTTGTGCCGAAAGGGCATCCAGTCAACTGAGCCCCACCTGTAGCCTGAAGTGGTACAGCTGTATTTCCCTCCGGAAACAGTTAACATGGATGAGCATTAAACTTCCACTAGATTCCCAGAAGTGGTTTTAATGCTGGATGAAAGATCAAATAAAACAGAAAACTTGAGCATGTAAAGAAATGTCAAGAAGACAGAATAAAGTGTCATCTGAATGCAGCCTGAGAAGGGGCTACTTACCGGTATATCATGGGGGTAGGCTGGCTTGCTAGTTCCCCCGAGGGCCCTGGATCTCCCTGGTTGGCCTCACAGACTACTCCCCTGTGATGTTTTGCTTTGGGAGCTCCAGGCTAAACTCTGAAGAGGGTTCTTCCAGCAGGGGTATGACCAGTGCTTTTTTTCCCCTTTAAAAATGTTTAGAGGTACTCTCATTTTGACTCATGAAAATCACCATTTTATAGTACAAATCGGGAAAAATAAATACAGTAAATGGACAGAAGTACAAAGATTCACAAAATGTTTAGGGGTATGCGTCTCCCTCTGTCCCCCCGGAAAAAAGCACATTGTATGACACAACTCAGTAACAATGTTCTGGTCATGTGTCCAGGAAACATCATGGGCTGTGTGCTTCCTCTAAAGGCCTGGGTCATTAATTTTTCTTGTTTACAATTTTTTTTATTGAATTTTAGTAATAACCAACAAGTTTTCCCCATTTTTAAAAAAATTGTCACATTGCCAACAAATAAGTAGAGGATACAGTAGTAAAACATACCAAGAGGGAAAGGATATGTCATCAATAATTACAAAGCCTTTTATAACATAACAATAAAAAACAAAAACATAAAAAACAATTATGTTTTTTAATGTGAAAAAAAGATAAAAAGTAACCTTGAACTGCACTAAACTCAAGACAGTCGTATGGTCCTGTGGGACCTGGTGCTCCTGAGCCTCTCTACCTGTATATAAAATAAGATTAGACCCTATGGCAAAGAAGCACTTGGGGCCCTGGGCACTTTTAGCTTATGCTAAAGGACTTCAAAAACTTGGCAATCGTGGCCTGAGCTACCGTCACAAAATGCAAACGGTGCCATTTCTGAGATGTAAAACAGCGTCTACTTGGATACCTGCTGGTCATGGCCCCTGGTTGCCTTTAGAAATGTCAGAGCTACAGAAGGCCAGGGAGCTGAACATCCGATTGGACCAAGAAATACTGGCACTACGCAGCAGAGTCCAACTCCTCGACTCGGAGAGACAAATGTTCTTGGAGCAGGTCAGTCTGGGTCACTAATGTTTGGAGTACTAGTGACCATAGTTGCCGGTGTGGTGTGTGTGGTGGAGCCGAAGAGCCACCCATCCATCACCAGCATTGCTGCAGCTTACCTGAGCAGGGCAGGGGAGGTTGGGGTTGTGCACGTGAACCTTTGGAGCACCAGGTTGGCTTTTAGTTAAACTGTTGTGTTGATCTGTTCAGACAGGCTTGCCGCTAAGGGCTGGCATCCTCAGGCAGTTGCCAATGGCCCAAGTTGCTGACGCTATTATACTGCCGACCCAAAATGCTAACTGCAACTACCCATGCTTGGTGGTCCTCTCAGTGCTGAGTAGGGATAGGGGAGAATTCTGATTCAGTTTTCATTATTAACACGTCTCTAAATTTTATAAGGCAGCTCTCCAGCCAAGTAATGTGTACAAAAATACTTATACAGTACTAGGGTAAAGTTTGCATATAAATGCATATATTGGGGAAGGGGAGCATACAAAATATATTATATTAGGAGGGATTGCTTTGCAAAAATGTGTGTATTAGGAGAATTACACACCAAACTTATGGTACTTTTTCATGAGAACTTACTTTAAAAAATTACATAATGATGTGGAATTGTGGAGAACTGAATAATGGAAAAATGAGGAATTGAGAGAAACTGTTTTTAGATTATGCAAGATCATTTTGGAGGGGGAAATCCTCAGCAGGCAAGGAATTGCTCTGAGGGGGTCTTTCTAACCTGGGTGAACTGGCCCAGAAGGGCAGAGGTTGGATGTGAATTCTCTCTTCTGAATGAAAACCATTGGAAATCTGTCTGTCTTTCTTTCTCTTTCTTTCTTTTTGGCATTTAAGGCTGAAAAGCTTGATGAGGAGGTTCCCAAGTATCAGGTGACTGAAGATGAGCCAAGATATGTATTAGCCAGGACAGACCAAACTAAAGAACAAGAAGGCTGCTTGTTGCAGGTGTTTTAAATTTGTTTGCATGTTTGTTTGTTATTTTTGTGTCCCCTGCATTCTCCAAGGAGGTTAAGAGTGGCATAAATTGATTCCCCCCTTTTATCCTCATGACAACCCTGTGAGGTAGGTTAGTCAGAGAGAGAGAGTCTCTGGCCCATGTTTCCTGAGTGAGCTTTGGGGCCAACAGGGGATTTGAACCTGGATCTTCCCAGTCTTGTCTGTCTTCTATGCCATACTGTAAAGAGTATGTTCTTTAGCTGTGATGAACAAAAGTAATTGGAGAAGGAAGTTTCTAATTAATGTTGTAGGAGGACCTTTGCTGAATAGGATTTGCAACTATGGGAAAATGTGGTTGGGGCCCCACTTTGCATGCATGAGGTCATATCAAGACGGGCTGGAAAAGACTGCCTGAAAACCTGGAGAGCTGCTGGTGGCCAGGCTGAACTAGATGGACCTGTGGTCTGTCTGGATATAAGGTAGTTTACTATGCTCCTAAATTTTCTTGGATCACAGGATAAAAATGGAAAGCTGAAAGCTGAAGAAGAAACAAGCTTTTTGGACGAAGCTGCCTCAGAATCTGAACATAACAAGGCCCTTCATCAGAGGTGAATAAGCTAAGCAAATGTTAAAAAGCAAATGATTTCCACCAAGTCTCAGTTGATAGATCATGAGACTTAATCTCAGGGTTGTGAGTTCGAGCCTCACATTGGGCAAAAGATTCCTGCTTTGCAGGAGGTTGAACTAGATGATCCTTGTGGTCCCTTCCAACTCTGCAATTCTGTGACCACTTAAATTATGTAAATGTGCTGCTTTCTTTGACGCTGTTGTTTCATTGCCCACGATCCTTACTTCCACAAACGACATTTTGTGAATTTCTGCTTTGGTCCATTCACACAGTGGATACTGGTAGAATCTCAGGTTACATCAGGTACCACAGCACCTTTGATTGCCTGTCAGTTTCTGGGCCCAATTGAAGATGGCAACATTAATTTCAAATCTTTAACTTAAACTGTGCCAGCTGCTTCAGGGACCTCCTGCCAATGTGTTTCACTTTGACATAGGTGCCGCCAAGCCATTGAAGGCGTGGAATGCCAAAACTCACAGCTCCTGCACAAGCTCCAGAAGTTGGAACGGGAACACGAGGACCTGGTGGAGAGGAATGAGGAACTGGAGTCCCTCCTAGGGGAGACACAGAACCAGACTAAGGATGAGCGGGAGCAGTTTGAGTGTGAGATAGACGGACTGCAGAGGAAGGTAACCCAGACTAGCCAGGTGTTACTTGTTTAGAGCATGTTTATACCCCATTCATCAGCCCCAAAGGCTCCCACATACAACCAAAACAAGACAGTCCATGCCTGCGAAAGTTTACAGTTTTTTAAAAAATGACATAAAAGGGAAAGGGAGGGAAGAGGAAAATCAAAACTCAGACACCAATTTCTAGACAGTTATTCCTATAATGATCAGCTGCCCCATTTCAGGGGCAGGAGGTGCCTGGTGGAGCCAGACCACTGGCAAAGTTGATGGAATAAGCCTTCTGCTTCCTGTATCTGCCACTGAGGCAAGTCACAGGGCTGTCTTTCCTCTAGACCTTGGGGTCCAGGAGGGGCTTTCGAAGCCCAATTCACACGCTTGCAAGCTGGGCTCCTGTTGACCATCAAGGCATTTTGTGTTGTTGTTGAACGTCTGTACGGTGTGAAATGGTTGGTTGAACTGGAGGGCAAGCAGGCAGTGAACTTTGAAAAAGGGTAGAGGCTGAGGTAGGATTTGGAGGGAGGAGACAGTCTCTAAATTCTGGGACATGAGGCAGAGGGCCTTCTCGATAGTGGCACCCGCCCTGTGGAACGCCCTCCCATCAGATGCCAAGGAAATAAACAACTATCTGACTTTTAGAAGACATCTGAAGGCAGCACTATTTAGGGAAGTTTTAAATGTTTGATGTTTTATCGTGTTTTTAATATTCTATTGGGAGCCGCCCAGAGTGGCTGGGGAAACCCAGCCAGATGGGCGGGGTATAAATAATGTTTTATTGTTGTTATTGTTATTGTTATTATGACAGACAATCTATCAGTTTTGATTTCTCTGGGTTCCTTTTTTTTTAACAACCTTGAGTTCAGTTCACCCCTTTTCCACATCAGTTTGTGATTTATTTATTTATTTATTTATTCAATACATTTCCCATAACATACGCATTATATACACTTTCCCCCAATTTACAATCAAGTGGTGTATGTTTTATTTGTTTAAACATTTATATGGTGCTAATTCATTTTAAAAATACCAAAGTGATCACAGTGATCTGCACATAAAACCACACAATAAAAACCATATTTGAAAGGCTAAAATAAGAAATTATCGTACTGTACTATTGTGGAAAGATGTCTTCTTAACTGCCTGCAATAAGCCTGACTGAAGAATAAAAGAGTTTTCAGCAGGCATTTTAAAATTTGAAACAGAAGAAGGCCTCTGAATAAACAAATATGCACATTCTTGTCATCCGTTTGCCCTTACATAACATATTTTTTGTATGCTGTGTTGGTGAATATACGCTGATGGGTAAAAAGGACTGATGCGTGGCTTGATCACTGGGTCCAGTGCAGGGGAAATCTCCCTGGCAGGAAAGCGATCTAGAACCCCAAACAGTTGGAAGCTATAAGGCTGAGCTAACAGTTTCCAACTGTCAAGAGCAATTGGAGTCTTTCTGAGCCAAGGGCCTCATGTGCCTCCCTTCATAAGATGGAGCTACAGGAATACTTCAGTGATAGGGAGCCAGAAAGAAACATAATATACCCAGGAGTAGCTCAATTGGAGATCAGTGAGAGAACATGGCACATAGGTATTTTCATTTGGTTTTCCTCGCTTTGTAGGAAGGGTGGCCCTTCAGATGCTCCTAGACAACAACTAGCCCTAACTAGCATGGCCAACAGTCAGGGGTGATGGATGTTGTGATCTGACCCTTCATTTCCAAAGGCCTATCTGAGCTGGAAGGTCTTAACCTGTTGGCAATAGGTTAATAGAGAGGGTGTAACCTCTCTTGGGAGGGAATTCCACAATATGGCAGCAGCTACAGAAAAGGCTGTCTCTCATGTCATCACCAGCCATGCCTCTCGGAGAGAAGGTACTCACCTGAGGATCTTAAAACTAGGGCAGGCTTGTAGTTGGACATATGAACTTTCAGGTAACCTGGGCACCCAAGCCATGTATTCCAACATCAGGAGGTGTGTGAAGGGGTTGGGGGACTGAAAAAGGCACTTCTTTTTTAAAATAAAACCTCTTCCCTCTTGTTTGGGGTGTGTGTCAAGATTTCTCGTTTAGAGGCAGAACTGTGGAAAGCGCAGAAGAGTAAATCCGATATGGCTGACGAAGAAACAAGCAAAGTGGCAGATTCCCAAGAGGCAAGGAACAAGGTTGAAGGGGGTGTTTTGGGGGGCCCTAGATTGGGAAGGAGGTGAAAGGTGGGGGTGCAGCTCTGAGGCCCACCATCATTGGGTTACATGCTCCACACTTGCAGACCTCCCCTTTCAGCAGGCTGACAATGGTTGCAATTTTCACTGGTCTCAGGTGGAGAAAAGTAAGCGAGAGAAAGTGGAAGAGCTGGAAAGCAAACTCTTGGAGGAGACAGAGTGGAGGAAGCAGCTGGCCTGCAACCTCGAAATGACACAGAAAGCATTGAAAGATGGAAAGAAGGTGAGTGGTCCCCAAATTATTATTGTCAGCTGCTTTTAGAAAGCCTCCAAGAACTAGGTCAGCTGGTGCCTTGACAAGGGAAATAGTTTGACTGGTTCAGCAAGATTCCTTTTAGAGATTCCAGCCTCACATACACAAGATCACAGGCTTGGAAAGGACCCCTGGGTACCATCCAGACTGAGCCCACCCCCCAAACTATAACAGTAATTTGCCAGCTAAAGAGCTCTCATTGCAAGCCGGCTCAGCTAACTCCTTTGGCTGTTCAACCAGGAGCTGCACAGTTCCAAGTCAGAGCTTCTGCGGCTTCGGGGAGCAGCTGAGGAAAGAGATTTTCTGCACGTGACTCTTGAGAAACTACAGCAGGAGAATGTGATGCTGGAAATGAAGGTGAGCCTTGTGGGAAGCTTAGTAATCAAAGTAAGTGCTTTGAAAACAATGCCCATGAATAAGCTTCCTTCTGTTGAGACAGACAAGCGAGTACACTATGACTGGATCTTAGCCTCCCACTCCTCACCTTGAACCAGGAAGACCCACGCCACATTGCAGAGTGAGGTCCCCCAACATTTTCAGAACACTGTGCCATGTGATATTTGGAAGGGTGAGGGTGCTGTTTGAGTTGCACAAGCCCACCCCTTTAGGGCCACACTTTACTTGGTCCTGGTCAGCGCTCTTAACTTGGGATATTTGCGTTCCTAACCTTGCAGGTGTCAGAGCTCTTCCAGGAATGTGAGCAGCTTAACCACATTCTTACAGAAGGGAAAAAACCCGGAGAAATATCGTTGGCAAGCCGGAGGATGTGCCCTGAGCTGACGGCTAAGGAGAGGGCTTTGGAAGATCAGATCCACAGCCAGGGAGAAGAAAGAGAGCAGCTGCGGTAAAATATCTAAATGTATATTTTATCTCAATGTATGCATTTCTAAGCATACTGAGCTGTCTCCCTTGTCGGGTCTGCTCAGAGCAGACCTACTGAAATAAGTAGACATGCCTTCTCTGAATAGGGCTTGGCTCACTTCCACACCATATATTTAAAGCACTCTGATACCACATTTGCAGTCACGTCTTTCCCCACCACCACCCTAATAAATGAGCACTGCAGTTTGTTAAGGGTGCTGGGAACTGTAGCTCTGTGAGGGGTCTCCCATCAACTCTCAGCACCCTTATCAAACTGCAGTTCTCAGGATTCCCTGGGGGATATCATGTGCTTTAAGTGGATGGTTTGTACACAGCCCATGTCAAGAAGCCACCAATACTCCAGCAAGTATCCATGCTTATATTTCTGTCCCTTATCTTGGGGGAATTACAAAACTCGCACCCCATTTTTAATAGGTTATGCTGCAGTAAATGGCATATATCTGTTGGCCTCTTTCTCTCCTCTCCTCTCTTCCCCCGTCCACCTTCAACCTGAAGTGTTAAATTGTTAGAGAGCAAGAAGAAAACGGAGGAACTAGAAAAGAAGGTTAAGGAGAGCTATGAAGAGAGAAGACGCCTGTGGGAAGAAAACATGCAGTTAAGGAAAGACATGCTGGATCTCCAGCTTAACACCAAGAGCACGGCAAATGTCAGGGCGAAGCGTGAGGCTGGCTTTGGAGAGAATCCACCCCGCAAGACACAGGCTCCCATGGGGAGCACAGATGGGGAACCGAAGCAGGTAAGAAGGCTTCCTGAATGAAATACCTCTCTGCAAGACAGAGGTCCCCCAAAGTAAGACAGCCTCCTGCAAAAAAGAGAAAGTGCTGTGATTTGGGGGGGGTTATCTCAGTAGGAACATGGAATCATAGCAGATGCAGATGTAAACAGAGGAACCTAGAACTTTCCAAAGTTATTTTTTAGAATTGTAGAGTTTGGAGGGGCCCCCTAAAGGTCCTATAGTCCAGCCCTCAGCAATGCAAGAATAACAGCTAAATAATCCTGGACAGATGACCACTCGACCTCTGTTGAAAAACCTCCAGAGAAGGAGACTTCACTACCTCCTGAGGTTGTCTGTTCCACTGTTGAACAGCTCTTATGCTCTTAGTTCTTCCTAATGTTTTGTTGGTGGGTAGATAGTCCATAGTCACAGGTGTATAGGGATGTATTCAACTATGCCCTGTGCAGAGTAGACCCACTGAATAGAATGGACCTGAGTTAGTCATTCCCATTAAGAACATATGAAGAACCTGCTGGAGTAGGCTAGGAGCTCACCTAGTCCAGCATCTTGTTCTCACTGTGGCCAACCAGATGTCTGTGGAAAACCAGCAAGCAGAACCAGAGCTTATGAACCTTCTCTCCTCTTGTGGTTTCCAGCATAGCTGGCATGGCTAGTAAACATCAAGAGCCTTCTCCAGGAGTTTCTCTAATTATCTTTTAAAGCCATCCAAGTTGGTGGCTTTCACTGCCTCCTGTGAAAGCAAGTTCCGTGGTTGAACTATGCATTAATTGCAGTGCGTCCACTCTGAGTAGCACTTGCATTGGATAGATGTATACAACCCATGATCTACTGGCAACCCTCAGTGGTCTATTGGTAAGGCTGAGAGAGCTCAGCAGATCTGGGAGCATTGTGGCAGGTATTGGCATGGGATTGGCTACTGAGCATCACTTGGTTCCCAGAAGGCTCCTAGGCAGTGTTGGGCGTGTCCCCAGCTCATGTGGCCAATACTGTTCAGGTGGTGTCACAGAGAGCAGGAAATGGTCCCAGTCCCAGTCCAAGCCCTGTGTTGCTCCTCTCTGCATTCATCTGCATTCAACTGTATCAGCTGCCTTCATCACAGCTTCTGCTCTGTCTCACAGGGTCTGCTGGGGGAGAGACCTGAGCAGAAGGAGGACGGGCATCTTCTCTGGCAGGATGTTCAGCGCATCCAGAACTTGGGCAGCTCCGCCGAGAAGGAGCTGAGGTACGAAAGGGAGAAGAACTTGAAATGCAACATCTTGCTTCAGCAAGAAAACATCAAGGTAGGTGAACCCATCCCCATAGGGGCAGGAAATCCAAGTGACAGTTTTGAAAGGGATGGGGACATGCCCCTTCTTCTTTGTCTTATTCCTCCTCTTTTTCCTCCTCCTTTTCTTCCTCCTCCTCCTCCTTTTAAGACATGTGTTCATTGAACAGATTTATGCCCTGGCTTTGTTAGGCCAAAGCATCTCCACTTGACTAACACATAATTTTCATTATAATATTCATGAGGTGCTTCTTGAAAAGATATCTCTTTGCTTATTCCTGGCCCTTTCGGGCTGAATTTTGTGGGCTGTGGCCAACCAAGTTCCACCCAAAGCAGACCCTTGGAAATTAGTGGACATGACTAACTTAAGGTCCATTAATCTCAGTAGGTCTCCTCTGAGTAAGACTCAGTTGGCGTTTGCTTGCCTAGTCTTGCCATGCAAATAGCTCTCCAAACAGAAGGTGTTGCTTGTTGGATCACCATTTTAGCTTGCACTTAGCCCTGAATCAATACTTTTATGTACCAGCTGAGACGTGTCACCTTCTGTTTGCCTCATGTCCCAGTCGGATTTGAGTGTTGAAGCCTTTGGCAGACCCATAGCTGGGAGTTGGAGTTCTTTGCCTGGCAATAAGGGCCTGGACAGTTATCAGGGAACTGCCATTTTGTTGTCCCACTTTCCTGAAAGTGCCACCTTTTCTCTGCCCCACCCTTTCAGGTCAAAGCCGAGCTGAGGCAAATGCAGCTGAAGCTCTCCGACTCTGCCAAGGCCTGTTCGTCACTCACTTCACAGTGGGAGCTCAGCCAGCAGAAGGTCAAAGAGCTGGAGCTGGAGCTGCTCAGGCAGACACAGGCGGCCAAGCAGCTGAGCAGCCTGAGGGAGAAGATCGCCCAGGAGAAAGCCAGGGCCACTGAGGCTGAGAGAAAGGTCAGTGGCCACAGCTTGGTTCACTGTCCCAAGCTGCTTTCGACAATGCCATCCTGAAGAGTTGCAGAAGTATTTGTTTAGTTAAAAAAATTAGACCCTGCTTTGCACTATGTGCCTCAATGTGGCTTGGTTAAACAGTGGAATTTGCTCCCACAGGAGGCAGTGATGGCCACCAACTTGGATGGCTTTAAAAGAGGGCTGGACCAGTTCATGGAGGAGAGGGCTATTGAGGACTGCTGGCCAGGATACCTGCGCTCTGTGTTCATGGTTGGAGGCAGCAGTGCCCCCAACAGGAGGGGGAGTGCTCTTGTGCTCGAGTCCTGCTTGTGGACTTCCCATAATAGGTCTCTGGTTGGCCATTGTGAGAAAAGGATGCTGGACTAGACAGGCCCCCTCTGGTCTGATCCAGCAGGCTCTTCTTATGTTCTTAAGTAATGTTCTTTAGTTTGAAACATCCTCCTACAACCCTCTTGCTGCTTCCTGATGAGTGTCACTGGGTTGTTGTAGCCCATAAAGAGTTCTTTGTTCATTCCTGCTGCATCTCCCACATTGAGGCAATGCTTTGCTTTCTGTGTATCTCTTCCTTCCAAATCTCTGCTGCTCCTGAGGCTGCTCTTTCCTCCCATCCAACTTCTCTGGCAGACTGGGAAGGTGCATCCCATACAGCTGTGACTATTTAGTTCCTAAATTCTTCAGGTCCCTTTTGTTAATGGTTACCTACCTGGGCCACTCAGAGCCCTTGCTGTTTCGCATCACCTTCTTCTTAGATTTTGGAACTGCAGCAAACACTGAAGGAATCTCACCACCAAGTACGGCTCTCTGAGACCCACGTCTTGGTGAGGAAGCAGCTGGAGGAGCAGCTGAAGGAGGCCAGGGAAGAGGAAACCAAGGCTCAGCGGCAGTTCCAAGAGGAGCAGCGAAAAAGGTAGCAGAAATCACCTCAGTTTCTCTTCTGTAAGACAGGAACAAATTCTGTGGTGTAGGGAGATTTGGCCAGCTGATAATCAGCAGGGATTTGGCCAGGAAAAGTTTGCTCTTTATTCTTTATTAATTATTACATTTTCATTCCACTTTCTTTCCAAGAAGCTTGAGGTGGCCTGCACGTTTCTTCTTGCTCCCATTTTATCCTCAGAACTCTATGAAGTAGGCTTGGCTGAGAGACTATGAACGGGGTAATCTGCATAGGGCTATTTTGAATTGGATAAGATGCAAAGGATAATTTGCATTTTTGAGTTGGATAATTGGCATTACCAAAAAATAAATTTAAAAAATGGTGATGCCCCAGAGAGTGATCCAATTTAGCATGTTTCTTTTAGTTATCTTTAGTAAACAAAATGAAAAGCTTCAAAACTGTCAAACTTGCCAAATACCATATTTGCAGTCGGCATCCAGTCATTAGGTTATGTCCAGTGCAAGTTCTACTCAAAGCTAGACCTATTGATATTAACTAACCCAGGTACATCAATAAGTTTACTCTGAGTAGAACTTAGTTGGATGCAACCCATTGTTACTAATGACCATGGAAAAATGAACCACACTAGATGATTTCCTGTTTTGCGTCACCGGATTTTCCTCCTTGTTGGCTGCCAGGAAGCTCCTGGATCAGCAGACAGAAGACCTGCAGCAGCAGCTCAGGCACTCCCAGGAGAACGAGGCGCAGCTGGCCAGGACTTTTGCTGAGCTGCAGATCCAGCATCAGCATCAGGAGGCCCAGTTGCGGATCCTGGAAGAAGAGAAGAAAACCCTCTCCAATGAGGTGAGAAAAGGTCGCTGCTAGGGGTGGACAAATCCAGCAATGAATTCAGTTTACCATTTTTTCAATCTATGAAGACAGATATAATAAATAAGGCTTTTGTGATTACCTAGTGTGCAGAAGCAGATGGTTTCAATTTTGTGTTCACTTACCTGTTACTTTGTCTCATATAAAGCAGTGGCTGATAGCAATACTGATCCTATTCTATTAAACCAGCCCTGCTACCATCCAAACACTCTCTCCACTGCCACCCACTCCCAAACTCAGCTGACCCCCACCCCAAACTGTCTCCCATCAGCATTCAAACTCCCTTTCAAATGCTTATTCAATCACCAATCACTTCCAAGCACATTTTGTCTTCCCCTCCTAACCTAACACATACTTTAAATCATGTATTATAGTTACCTGAACAATTATCACAACATCATAGAGACCCTTTCCTGGTATCCTATACAGTGCCTCTTGGGTGAGCATATGGGAGCAGGTAGCCCTTAGATTCTCTGGTTCCAGGCTCTGCAAGGTTGAGCCCAGGGATTGTCCTTTTAGAACAACAGCTACATGTGCTTTGTCACAAGTGACCGCCTGCCATCTTGTCCACATGGCTGGCCTCTGGCTGAATTTGGTTGGCAATTGACTGATGATCCCATGCCAAATCTCCTTTTCAGCATCTCCAGTGTCAGAAATACAGCCAGAAGATTTCAGGGCAGCTGTTGGGGTTGCAACAGGAGAGGGAAACCCTCCGGGAAGAGTATGAGCACATCCTGAAGGAGGTGGCCATTTCTGTCAGGTGACTACACAAATGAGATTAAAGCATGGCTGTAGAACCTTTGGCCTGGGGCCTGAATCCATCCCTCCAGGTTTATCTGCCTTTCCCTTGGGATTATCTTCAGACCACACTCATTCCTGGCTCTGCTTTGCTGCCTCCTTGCATGCTTTTGTCTGCCTGGACTGTGTCCTTGAACTCTGATCGTGCCTCTTGCTTGCTTGGGTGGACAGCAGAGAGAGGGGTCCCTATGCAGAAACCAGCCTACTGGGCAGTCACTGCTCTTCCCACCTTTGCCTCTGCCCTCACCCACCACTGGTTTGTGGCCCCTGGAAGGTTGCCCATTTGAGGATGCAGCCTCAGGCTGGAAAAGATTCCTCAGCCCTGGGCTAATGGCAGGAGTGGCCATCCATAGGGGGTTTCTCCTGCATGCACCAGTGGCAATAAATACTGCATGTCTCGAGTCTTTGGGATGGGTCATATGCTTCTTCCCTTTTCATGTTCATCTATAGATCTAATTGCCACTGATGCGGAGGAAGGCACCCCCTGGACTGGGTGGAAGTCAGGAGCTGGGTGCTGACTAAGGGAAGACAGATTGCCAGGCCTCCGCTGACTTGGCTGTGTGTCTTGGGCACCAGGGCCCCCTTTCTGATGACTGCGGCCTGTTTTCTCAGGAAACAGAAAGAGCGACAGCTCCGGCATAAGGCCAAGCTCCGGCGAGCGAAGGAGACCTTCATCTGCGAAGTGAAGCAGCGTGATGTCCGCATCAGGCACCTCGAGAACGAACTCAAGCTCTCCAAAAGTCAGTCAGAAAAGGTGAGAGCCCTCTCAGATGGTGACTTATTTCTAAAAAGAATAACAGTAATTGAATTGTTATATATATAAAAAGCTTTCCAATAAAATTTCTTGTTGGATATGTTTTACAACTGCACCCCCAGTCACGTTGGATCATAAATGTCAAAGAAGAAAAAGGAGTTTAGTCTGCCAAAATGCTAGACAAAAAAAGCATGTAGCAGAATAATAACACCAAAATCCCTAATAGAGCAAGACCTTTATTAGGCCCATCAAAATGTCACCATAAAATAATGTGGAAGCTTTCAAATCCTCCAGGTGCCAACTCTTAGATGTTTTCATGTTTGCTTGAATGCCTCATGCAAAATCCTGACGGTTTGGAGGCTCCTTTCCCCTCTGCATTTTAACCATGGTTTGATGGGGTTACAATTCTGGTGGGGGAAGGGAAGAAGAGGAGCAGAGAATGCTGGAAAACGTATCCCATGATGGGGCTTCTCTGTGTGGCATCCCTCCTTGCAGGATGCGATGCTGATCGCGCAAGTGACCACTGAGAACGACAGTTTACTCCAAGAAAAGCAGAAGCTCACTCAGCAGCTCCACAAACTGGAGGAAGCGGAGCGGAGCAGCAAGCAGGAACTCTCCACAATCCAGAGCAGGTAGCAGCAGTTTTTTTTTTAAAAAAAAATTTTTTTTAAAAGAATTGCAAGCCTTGTGATTCAGTGCCATGCAGCTTGAGGTGTCTGCGCTGTTTGGCATTCAGCCGCAGGAGTCATCTTGACCACATTGGTCTCACCCTTGTTGTTTAAAATGTATGAAATGCACACTTTGTCCAGAGACCTTGTCCAAATATTAAATTTGTCTCCTTTGTAATAGAACAGCCTTCACCAACCTCCCATACACACCTCGCTTGCACAGGATGTTGGGATGTTTGTAGATCAAAACATCAGAAAGATGCGAGGTTAACCAAGACAGATAAAGAGGAGCACTTGGATAAAAACGAGACAAGATAAATCAGCATCCCATATTTTCATTTCTTTTTTCCTTATATAAAATTTTCTTTTATAAGTATTTATTTTAATTGTTTATTTTTTTATTTAACATGATGACCATTGCTAACAACCCAAAGGTACTGTAGCAGGGTAATACACCATATCCTATGCAAAGCAAGCAAGGAAACAAAAAATAATTAGAGGAAGAAGTGGTGACACACCAATATAAATCAAGATATCTATATTTCCTGAGCTGCCATGGATGGTGAATGTTGGGCATCTAAGTCTGAAGCAGATCAGATGACATACAAGTGTTTTGTATCTTCCCTCATCCCTCTGCAGACTATTTTTTCCGCAATAGCCAAAGTCCATAAATTCTTATACCGCAGATTTTTCAGGGCTATCCATTGCTGAGCTATTGAAATCCTAGCTGCAGCTAACATCCATGTCAAAAGCGCTTTAGAGCAACAAGCTTTCATCTTATTGGTCCATATATTCAGTAATGACAGTTGCGAAGAGGCCTGAACAGGTGATTTAATTATTTTAGCTTTCTTCAAGCTGGGAGTGCAAGCACCCTGCCCCTTCTCTGGTTGACGGATGGGGTCAGGCTGCTCTCCATATGCCACAATTCCCTTCCTGGGAGGAGGCAGGGGATGTCACCTCCTCCTGGTGACACTTGGGGCCAAATGGAGAAAGGGGAAAGTGGCTCTGGTCCCAGCCAGAGCGACTTCCCCCTTCCTCTTTCCTTCTGGCCCCCGGTCGCTTCTCTCCCTTGCAGCCCTGTGCCAGATCCTTTCCCACAGCTCCCTATTGGCAGGGATGAACATGCCACTGAGGCATCTTCCCTGTGGCTTTTTCCAGAGTGCGGCTTCTGGACGAGGAGAACAAGCAGCTCCAGGAATGGACCCTGCAGCTGACGGGTCAGGTTGGGCTCCTGGAGCGGGCGCTGAGGAGCATTCACAGCCACAGCTTGGAGGTAAGAATGGGCTGCTGTGGCAGCTTTTGGTCTTCTCCTCTGCAGAATCAGGGCTGGGGTGCTCACTGTTCCTCTCCTGCTGCGAGGGGTGAAGATCCACCCCAGACCCTTGCGGCTCAGTCACTGTCTTTATGGGCCATCTTATTTATAGGCTTGGGCCCTTTCAGCTGGTCCACCAGGTCTCTGTTTCGTCTCTCTGGTTGCCGCTTGGCTCTTTCTAGTAGCTACCTATACTCAGATCACAGCTATGATTTCCCTCGTGGTATTTCATTTGCCACCAAGAATTTCAGTATAGTTAGCTGGACACACGCACACACACACATATCATGTATCATAGCTTTGCCCCTGCTTACTCTGATCACCAACTCCTCTTGCCACTTTGGCAGCATCTGACCAACATCTCCCCCAAAAAATCTTTACAGCTTCCCCATCTCCTTGCCCCTCCACTCCACCCCCTTTTAAATGAGAGGAGGCTGCTGCACAGAGCAGTTCACTGAACTGCTGGGTGAAGGACCTCTCCCTTGCTTTCTTGGGCCGACTGGCCGTTCCTCACACTGCAATTAGACAGGACTAACTTAGGTCCATTAATTTCATTGGGTCTACTCTGAGCAAAATTGAGTTGGCTGCAGCCCAAAGCATTTATGGATAACAGCCCAATTTCTTCCTCCCTCTCTCTTCTTCTTTTTCTGTTAAAGGTCTTACTTTGTGCATGTTCCCCTTTTCCAGGAGCTGAAGAGTATCGGCTTCTCTGAATTCCAACCGCAAAGCAAAGTTCTCCCCCTTCGCAGCGTAAGGTACTGTGCCCCTGAGCTGTACATGTGGGGGGCTGGAGAGGGTAGAGGGAATAGTAATAATAGAAAATGCCCTTTGCATGTGCTCAGGTGCATTTCTTTTCTCTGTAACTGCCTCCCATGTTTTCTGGCTCTATGTTTAATATGCATAAAGCTCTGCCAACCTCTTTAGCAGACCTCCTTGCCTTTCTCCAGGGACTCGATGTGTTTAGGTTCAGTCAGATGATGCCATGAGCCTGAGTGGCCCATGTGAGGTTAATGGTTTCTCTTCCAGCTTCTCAGTGATGGAGCTTTCGGACTCTCACGGCCTTCTGAAAGCTGTCCAGGATGGCAAACCCGAGGACCACACAGAAAGGTCTCTGCTTGCCTCTTTGCCCTGCCCACCTTCGGAGATTGGCTACTTGAATGTGGCTTCTCCCGGGGAAACCTCAGACTTACGCACAGAGGAGCAGAGTCAAGCCTTGTGCTGTGATCACGTCTAAGGGGACAAGGGGGAAATTCCGAAGTGGAATAACAGTACAGAAACCTCTTATCTCTGCTAGGTAGTATTGCTTCCATTTGTCAGGCTGCTTTATCAGACTTTTAGCTTTAAAGAAAACCTTCTAAAGACCTTACTGTCTTTGTTAAAAATGTGACTTGTACAGCTGTAGTTATGAGTCTTTAAAATATATATTTTTTATTAAAATTTGTAAATTATAACAAGAGAGGGATAGTTTTACATACAAAAAAGAAAAAAGAAAACAACAAAACCGTTCGTTCCTTCATTTTTTCATTTGGCAATTCTGTGTGGGGATTCCATACCTTAAGGAAATGCCCACTTGAAAGGAAAATACTGTAATTGTTTTGTCTTCTCCTGCTGGATATGCCACATACTATTTTAGTTATAAGTCTTTTATCTTGTGCCAGATTTTTAAATAAATATTCCAGAAATGTATCCGTGACAAACTTTTTGAACAAAGGAGGACTCAAAAGGTTGCATCCAACAAAGGTATACTCCGAATAGACTTGTTGAAATTAATAGTCCTGTAGTAGTCATGGCTATTATATTCAGTGTGTCTATTCTGAGTAAGAGTAACATTGGACATACACCTTGGGCCTCCATATGCATTTACTTTCTCTGGGCCCTAAACCCCTGGAGCTTGAATGGTATTGAGATGCTGTTGCCATCTCATACACGGTCAATGCAGAATATGGGAGGGATCACACCACAGCCACCAGGCCTCAGAGGAACACACTTAGTTTCAGTGGTGCAAAGTCCAATGCCTTTCATCTCGTAGCATGGATTTATATCTCAGCTTTATCGCAGAAGAAGGGCCCTTCCAGATGTTTATTGAGCATTCATCTTAACTGGCTTTCACAAAGCTTATGCAGGTTAGCTCTTTCTTGCCTCCTGGATAGTTACACATTCATCCCATATTTTCAATGCTTTTCCTGTTGCTTTCAAAACTTGAGGAATTCCATTTTCTTGTTTTTAAGGTGGATTTGTTGAGGTAGGACAGGGTTGGGGAACCTTTCTAGCCTGGCAAGCCTATGTTCCCCAGCCCTCACAGGCCAGGTTTGATAGTCCAAGTGTGCATCACCCAACATCACAATGACATCGCCTGCAGGAATCTTCAGAAGCCCCGTTTAAACCACTATTTTGAGCAGCATTTCGAATGAAGATTTTGAAGATCCAACAATACCATGTAGATCACAAGGGCCAAGTTGTAACCATTAACTATCAGTTCATCAGTCAATGGCAACATTCTTCAAAGTTCATCAACACTACATTTCCTTCTGTTGTGCTCCCATCCAACATCTTCATTTTTTCCATCTTTAATCTATGAATGTGTATTAGAGTAAAACAGATGACCAATGTCACGTTTCCCTCGCCTCACTTAAAATGCCACACAGATATATTTGCTGCGTGGCTCTGTGCCAACAGAGGAAGCTGCCTTGTGATTTTATCCCGTGAACCGCCCCAAGACCTGCGGGTATAGGACAATACAGTGGTACCTCTGGTTACAAACTTAATTCATTCCAGAGGTCCGTTCTTAAGCCGAAACCGTTCTTAACATGAAGCGTGCTTTCGCTAATGGAGCCTCCCGCTGCTGCCGGCACGCGACTTCCGCTTGCATCCCAGGGCAAAGTTCCCAACTGGGGGCATCTACTCCTGGTTTAGCAGAGCTCATTATACAAAGCATTCATGAGGAGGATGGTACGTAACCCGTGGTTCCACTGTATACAAATTTAATAAATTTTAATTAATTAATTAATTGGGTAGTCAAAGTTAAGAGACCGCCAGTGGGTGGGGGGAATGAAAACTCTTCTCACCACACCTTAAACGGGTGGAATAGCGTCTCTTCCTTACCTACAGATCAGTGCTAGTCCCACCCACCCCGTGGTTGCCTTGACGCTGCTGGACTACAACTCCCATCAACCTCTACTGCTGTACACGCTAGCAGGGGGCTGATAAAGAGTTGGTTTCCAGCGCCATACGGAGGGCAACAGGTAAGCCCACTCATCTCTAGAAAAAGAAACAAAAATCCTCCGTCGAGGCTTCGAACGAATAGAAGCGCAACGGCAGACAGGAAACTCGAAGACCGCGAGGCAGCTTTTTACTCGGTGATCATTTAAAATTTCCGGCAAGTAACAGGACGTGACGCATTTTCCAACCGGGTGCCTCTCCGTGAACCGCGAAGGGGGGACGAGCTTCCACTTCCGGGTGAGAGGTGGTCGCCATGGCGGTGTTGGCTTCCAATCCTAACAACCCCGTGGTGTTCTTTGATGTCACGATAGGCGGCCAGGTAAGGCTCGCTCGGGGGAGGCTGAAGGGGGGGGGAGGGTCTGGGCGTGGGGGGGGGGGCGCGAGGAGGAGAAAGAGGAGGCTCTGACGGTTCTGCCCATGCCCAGGAGGTCGGCCGCATGAAAGTGGAGCTCTTCGCCGACGTGGTCCCCAAGACGGCGGAGAACTTCAGGTAAGCCTGAGGAGAAAACTCGGCGGAGGATCGGTCGTGTGTTTGTGTGTGACAGACAATGCGGCATGCCATAAAGATGCGCGGCGAGAGCGGCGCCTCTGGACCCCAGGCCGCATAGTCTCCCGGCCTCCTTTTCTGCCGGCAGCCCTTTTATGCCAATGATGGTAGCGGTGGGTAACGAGTGAGTTGTAAGCCTAGAGCGACGCGTCTCGGCTCATATGAGCGCGGGAAGCTGCGCTAGTCCCACGTGGCTGATTTCCTTCCCTTTTAAAAAATAACATTAAAAAATCCCCTTTTCTGTCGAAATCGGCACGGACAACGCTAGATTTCTGACACAGAAATGGGGTTAGCCAAGTGGGGTTGCTTAGAAAATCTGATTTTGTTTTGTGGGGGAACTTTAAAAAACCAAGAAATCCTGAGTTAGAAAAAGCAGAAGCTCCTCGCTGATGCTCCTTGTTCTGGTGACCAGTCACAACTCTGGGTTGCTCTTAGGACTGGCGCTACGGATTGGCCTTGCCCTGTACCTGCAGGGACCCCACTGCCAACCCCTCCTGGGCCTGCTCTTCCTGTGGCCCCTCCATATTGTGACCGCTGTCTCTAGTCCACAGTGGAGTGGTGAGGAGATAGGAGACCAACTTTCAGATGTTTTCCCTTCCTAGGCAGTTGCACAGGTTTTAGGGGAGACATCAGATGAAGGGGCAACTGCATGAATTAACAAAGGTGAGGAGGTAGCAGATGGGCCCACTCAGGAAGTCCACTGAAGGCATCTTTCTCTAAAGACTGTTGGAAACCAGGAGACTTGTGTGGATTCTGTGGCACTCTAAATGTCACTTGACTACAACTCACATCATCCATGGCTATTGGCCATACTGGTTGCGGGCTGGTGGTACTTGTAATCCAGTAACATTAAGAGTGCCACAGGTTCCCTCTAGCAAAGCTTCCTTATTTTATGCTTTTGTCAACTCTTAGATTCATGAAATGGGAAGCCCCTGAAAGTCTTACTCATTGTGATCCAATGACTAAGAATTTGCTCAAGTGGTCACTGGTTATCATAGTGTCTTGGCACTTTGGATTTCCCCAGCCTTTTCATGTTGACTAGAATTTAAATAGAGTCTAGTAAACAATGCAACCACTGGTTTTACTGGCTTGCTCTCCATCCTGGCATGGCAAAATGTCATGTCAAAATGTGCCCTTAGGCAGATCTGTATTAAGACAGCAGTAAACTTTGATTGGGCACTGTCTTCTCTCACCACACAGCTAGTTCTTGCCTGTAGGGTTGGATTTGATCAGAGGTCAGCAACTGGCAGGTCACTAGCTGAATCTGGTCTTCACCATCTCCAGATAAATACCCTCCCCTCCCTTCCTCAGAATGGTTCAGCCAGTGCATGTGAAAAAATATTATTCCTTATGCCATTCTTTTGGCACAGTCTTTCCCATCTGGTGCCCTCCAGGTATTTTGGATTGCACCTTCCATCATTGCCAGCCTTTAGACATGCTGACTGGGGCTGATTATTATTATTTATTGAATTTATATGCCACCCTATATGAGGAGGTCTAATGGGACTTGTAGTTCAAAACTACAAGGGCACTAGATTGGGAAGGCTTCTGGGTTTTCCTCATCTCTTTCCCAGACAATCTGTCACATGGTGCGAGAAAGCAATGGGTGGAAAGAGAAAAAGACTAGACTTACACATAATCTGTTCTTCGTGTACAAGGGTATCTTGGTTCTCAAACTTACTGTGTTCCGGAAGTCTGTTCCAAAACCAAAGCATTCCAAAACCAAGGCATGCTTTCCCATAGAAAGTAATGCAAAATGGATTAATCTGTTTCAGATTTTTAAAAACAACCACTAAAACAGCAATTTAACATGAATTTTACTATTTAACGAGACCATTGATCCATAAAATGAAAGTAATAATCAATGTACTATACTATAAAATAAATAAGATAGTATTGTAGATAATAAAAATTAAAATTAACTTTTTTTCTTACCTGCACTGATGATAGTCATTGTTTTGATGGGGGGCTTTTATCCATTTCTGCAATCACACAATCAGTCAATCAATAAGTAGCTGAACTGAGTCCCACACAGTCACAAAAACTAAAAAAACCACACCTCAAAAACACAAAATAAATAGCAAAAACTAAAGCGCCAAACTTAATCCGTTCTGGAAGTCCTCTTGACTTCTGAAATGTTCAAAAACCAAGGCGCAGCTTCTGATAGGTACAGTCGCCCTGGAAACAATAGCCAACAGCCACATCAGACGTTCAGCTTCCAAAAAACGTTCAAACACCAGAACACTTACTTCTGGGTTTTCAGCATTTGAGAACCAAGGCGTTTGAGAACCAAGATATCACTGTTTTGGACTAAACGTCTTTCTCTAAATGCAGAGCAAACCTCCATCCTTTTCGAAAGAATATGGCATACCATGGAGAGAGAACATAATGGTTTTTCTCTCTTTTACATAGTAGCCCACGAGCCAAACAATATTTGCTCAGCACTGAACTTAGATGATTATTGGTCCCTTCCTACTTGGTATATACTATTTTATAACAGAAATAATTTTAGAGTTTTAAGTTGCTTTTCTAGAAATTGCTGTGAATTCTAGAATTCTAACTTAACACTGAATTCCATCTTAACAGTTATTCCAGTATTCAGGAATACTTAAATTTGTGGATCTAAAAAAGAACATCCCTGTAAGTAGAACTAACTTGAAGATTTCTTCTTCTTTTCAGGCAGTTTTGCACAGGTGAATTCAGGTATGTTGTCTCGGTGTAAAAAAAATAAGCATTTGAGCAAACAGGAAAACCTTCATCCCTGGCTGGGTTCTAAAGCTGTGATACATATGCTTAGGAGAACCAGAGGTGGCTGCACTTTTCACTGCAGCAGTGCACAACATCAAGGAGACAAACCATTTTAAAGATCAAATGGTGGCTTGCCTCCTTGGAAGAAGAATCAAAACCCCCCAAAGAATAACCTACTGGCTTTGCAAATGCCTCATCTCTGCTTGTGTACATTTCTTTGGTTCCGGAGATGTACTTGGTTGTTGTTTGGAGTTTTTGTTTCTTATCACCTGGGGTGCAAAAGGAAAGGCTCAGAGAGTGACATGGGAGTTTATTTTACAGTGGTCATAAGTCAGCAATTTCTTTGGTGTATACATTCCTTGAGAACTTGGAATTTGTAAGTTTGAAAACTGGGATTTTGATGAGCTCCTAGATTGCAGAAATACTGTGCCTTGATTTCTCCCTCACACTTTCCCCATTCAATTTAAGCCGCAAGTTCTTATTTCTGCAGTCTGAGTCCCTTGTGTGTTGATGAGTGTTGGTCTAATAAGTCCTAAATATAATTAGAAGGCTGATGCCTCTCTTGGTGGTATTTTCTCTTACCCTTCACCTGGGGTGTGCAGACAGTTGTAAAAAGAGCACTTGGCCTCTTGGTTTAATCAAAGCAGACTTGCACTAGGCTGAAGGGGGAGGAGGATACTTTCTGCCCATCTTACAGAAAGCCAGCCTCTCACTTTGTCCAAGCTGGCTTCTATGACCGCTTTCCATATGTAGCCAGATGACCCAGACACATCTGCTGAGGGTCAGAAAGTAGCACATGACCTGCCTTGACCTTTTGGGGCTGGGCGGCCTTTGGCACTCCACTTCTTTGGCCAAAGCTCGTTGGTAGTTCACATCTGAAACCACATCTGAGATCTTTCAGGTCACCATTTCAAAGCCCACTGCAGATGTGAATGCATTGAGGACTGGGGTGGGGTAGTTCCTGTGGTCCGAGGCTGCACAACTTCACCATGTCTGTATCTTTGTATTCTAGGAAAGATGGAGTTCCTATCGGCTACAAAGGCAGCACTTTTCACAGGTACATTGCTTGTCTGACTCTTAAAGTGAAGCTTTCAATGCATGGCAACAACCCAATGTTTGGGAAGCGTTGCTCAAGGTCAAGCCTTGAAGGGTTTCTCAAGAGCTTGCCTTGGATCACCCACTGTTGATATAGAAAACAAGGCTTAGCAGGATTTGGGAACAGCTGCACAAATAGCTTCTTCCCATTCCTTCATTAAAAACAATAAGTGTCTGTTGTAGCCAACATCAGACCTACTCAAGAGTAAACACACTGAAATTAATAGAAATAGCTATGACTATGGATTTCAATGGATCTGCTCTGAGTAGGATTAACAACTACTCCAATGCCGGCAATGATCAGCAGGTGGCCCTGTGGGTGCAATTTTGCTCTTTGACTGGTTGCAAGGCCACCGAAGAACACATAGCCAACTGGCAGGCTTCCCAGATGTGTGCTGAAGAGTAACTGTTTTGTCTGTCTAGCCTACAATTTATTTATTTCCCCCACTTTTTCAGGGTCATTAAGGACTTCATGATCCAAGGAGGCGATTTTGTAAACGTAAGTGCTCCATTTTTTTCATTCTGCTTTGTTGTCATCAAGGGGAAGGACATTGCAGTGTTTCCTGTTGCTTGTTGGTAGTGAGGTGGTAATAATAATAATAATAATAATAATAATAATAATAATAATAATAATAATAATTTGTTCATACCCCACCCATCTGGCTGAGTTGAACCCAGGTTCAGGCAACATGCTGAGCCAAACCATGGCTTAATCCACAGAAGCAGGGCCAGAGGAGGAGCAAAGCAGCTGTGAGCTCCTCTGGGAGTCTGCATGTTCACCCTAAGCCATGTTTTGTCCAACCAAATACAATTCTGTGGTGGGTGCTCAAGAAAAGCTAACTGAGGCTGCAGAAAGTTTTGTGTAACTGCCCTTAAGCTTCACAAAATAGGTAGTCTGGTAGGTTCTGGCAGACTTACCTGAATTGGTGCCTGAATAGATAAGCCTTGATGTTGCACAGGATACTTCAGTTGTAAAATAAGAGGGAAAAGGAAGTCAAGAGAGGCAGGCACAAACAACATTCAGTTGCCCCACAGACAACTTTAGATGTTATATCATTTGCTTTAGTACCTTAAAATTGTAAGCTTACTTAGGTGCCTTGACAAAAAAATAGTATATAAATGCAATAAATAATCAGCCTACAGTACTTTAATTTAGACCATACACAAAACTCCTCAATTAGCTTTTTATTATTATTATTACTATTACATACAGTCTATGTAAATCAGGGCAGGCTAACCTTTTTCAGACCAAGGGCTACACTGAGCAGTAGTCAGCTGCCCTAGGGCCACAAATAAATGTGGACATAGTCAAAGGAAAAAAATGAGTGTGGCCAAAGTGGCAGGAACAGACCTGGGCATCCCAAGAATATGCCTTTACACTTTTATTGCAAAACTATGTTGCTGCTGGAAACAGATTTAAGAGGATGAGCCAAAGGCCACTTGGGGAAAGTCTGTTTTCTAAGGGCGGATTTCAAGGAAAGAAAAGAGGAGGACCATGTAGCTGTTCAGAGAAAGAGGTTCCCAAAACACATTTCTGCAAGTGTTCTAATTATGTGGCTGGTTTTATCAAGAGACACTTGTCAGCATCCAGAATAAACAATAAATGAGAACATTACTCACTCCCAATACAACTTCAGCTGTGGAATTGAGTGCATGACCACTTTCTAAAACAGGGAGATGGCACCGGAGTGGCAAGCATCTACCGGGGTCCCTTTGCAGATGAAAACTTCAAGCTGAAACACTCCGCTCCTGGTCTGCTGTCCATGGTAAGTAGCCTGGAGAAAATTATTGTGGTCCAGCAATTTAATTTGACTTCAGGTTCCCTTTTCTGACCCCTATAAAGGGAAGGGGTTGGCCTGCCATTTGGTGTGCCTTTTAAAAGCAGTGGGACGTCAAGTGTCTTTGGCATGGAGTACCCTACTAGGGCATGATGCTGGCTGAATTACCTTGAGCCACTCACACATGCTACCTTGCAGGGTGACTGTAAGGATAGAATGGGATACGCCCTACATCCACCACCTCACGTTTCAGTTAGATTTGGAAGCAACTTGGCTACATTTGGAACTAGGGTGCAGCTGGGGTTGCTCTTGCCCATGTGCAAAGGTAGCAGTCTCTCCTGGCCCTTAAGAGCCATCAGTTTGAGGCATGTGAGAGTTGTACATGCATTAAAGCCCATGGTGATAATTTTCTTAATAACAACAAAACCCAGCTCCCACTGTAATAGTTTTCCTAAACCCATACTGCTAACACCATTTAATATAACTTACACCCTTTACCGACCAATAACCCTGTGAGATGTAAGTGTGGGGTAAAGCCAATCATGTCAATATATCTGTCAAATGCAGTCATGCCTTGGGAGTCAAATGTTTTGGCTCCTGAACGCCGCAAACTCAGAAGTGAGTGTTCCAGTTTGCGGACGTTCTTTGGAACCCAAACATCTGGCACAGCTTCCACTGCTTCCAATTGACTGCAGGAGCTTCCTGCAGCCAATTGGAAACCGCGCCTTGGTTTCCAAACATTTTGGAATTCAAACACACTTCTGGAACGGATTCCATTTGACTTCCGAGGTACGACTGTATTTGACAAGGCACTAACATTTATGATGTAATGCACAAGCTTATGTAGTTACTGTGTCTTCAAATGTGTATCTACTTAATACCAGCAGCTTATTTTACAGTACTATGACTAAACCAAGGCAACTTTGAGGAATCCTAATAAAACTTTTGACAGACTGATCTTATATTATACTCCACCTCAGTCAAACTTCATCAACACTTTAACTGAGAGCTTTCATTGAAGCTTCTGTTACCAGCCCTGCTGAATCCCAGATCTGTTTATGTTCCCGTCTTGGCTAGTCAAGTCGCTTGGCTACCCCAACTACTCTTTGACCGCCAAGCCCTGCCACCTTCCTTTCAGGTCTTCTCCACTCTTCCTCAGTTCTCAGCTTCTGCTATCTTCTTCCTCTGGATGTCCAGCGCAGACAGACTCTGGCTAACTAGCACCCAGCTTTATATTCACTTCTTCTGGCCCCTCCCAGTCTAGCCTCAGCCAATCACATTGTCAGTCTAAGAATTCTAAACCAGCAACCACCAATCAGCGTATACATCTCTTCTATCCTTCAGTTGCATACTAAGAGTTCTATCTCCAGCCCCTCCCCAACTGTCAGTTAAGGTCCCCCAGTGACAGTTAATTTAACTTTCAGTTGACCAGAGAAAAGATTTCCTCTGCCAAACACATTACAATGTACATTATAATACAAATAACCAAATACATTGCACAATACTCATTAAACAGTTTTTAAGAAACAGAATTTCTTCATAACCTGTCAGAAACTGTGGTCGTTCAGCAGGGGCTCAGAGTACTTTTGACCTTTCCTGCCATCATAAAGGCCTGGTGTAGCACCTGCTAAAAGCATTATGGTTTAGTCAGGCATGTCCAGGTATATGTTTTAATCTGTTTTTAGCTTATTCACCCTGAAAAGAAGTGATTTTCATTTCTCTGCCCAGATCAGAGCTTCTGTGCTAGTCGACATATCAGTAGGGTGGTCTTAGGACCACCTTTTATTTCTTTGTTCCTTTGGGATCCTGTGAACCAGACCAGCTGTGGCAGAGCGAGACTGAGTGTGGGCCTTTGCCTTCCATGATTTATGTGGATTTTTCCCCCCGCTAGGCAAATAGTGGCCCCAGCACCAATGGCTGCCAGTTCTTCATCACCTGCTCCAAGTGTGACTGGCTGGATGGGAAGCATGTAGTCTTTGGTAAGTAGTCAGGACAAATTTTTAAAGTCCTACCTTCATGCAGAGCATAACTAAACTGTGGAACTCTCTGTCCGAGGAGGCAGTGATGGCTTTAAACAGGAATGGACAAATTCATGGAGGAGAGAGGGTTATAGATGACTGTGGTCTGACCCAGGGCTGATTCAGAGGCTGTAATGCTTCTGAATACCAGTTGCTGGAAGCCACAGGAAGGGAGAGTGCTCTTGTGCTTAAGTCCTGCTTGCAGCGTTCCCAGAAGAGGCATCTGGTTGGCCACTCTGAGAACAGGATGCTGGACTGGATGGGCCATGGGCTATTCTTATGATCTTAGTTCCAATCTGGGCAAGGACCAAGATCAGAAAAGCTCCATGGCCTTGGGAGGGCCTGTGGGAATTCTCTTAGTTCCCTCCCCCAAAAAACAACTCAAACCCATTGCCCATCCCCATATTGCAATCTGCTTTTGAATGATTTCTTTTCTCTATTTATTTATTTATTTATTTATTTGGGCAACTTATTCAACCCGTAACATATAGCTTCTAAGCATCATACAATAAAGTTACAAAGGAAATGAAGTAAATAGAATCAATAATAAAATCAGGAGAGTTCACTTAATATGCTAGCTGAAATAGAAAGGTCTTTATTGGTCATCAGAAGTTTAACAGGCAGGGGGTCTCAGTCAGGAGTTCCACAGAATCACTCCTACAATACCAAATGCACAGATCCTAGTAGATACGAGTCATGTGTCTGAGTCATAGGGAACCCCTAGAAGAGATTCCCCTGCAGATCTCCATGGTCAAGCAAGGTCACATCTGTACACAGTCCCCTCTTGCATTGTTTGACCTTAATTTTGTTGATAATGAGTTGGAAATACTTGAAAAATTAAAACCATCCTTTTTTTTTTAAACGCGGCAGGTAAAATAGTTGATGGGCTGCTTGTCATGAGAAAAATTGAAGTAAGTATTTTAGCCAAAGAAGTAACAATTGTGCTAATTTGCGGGTTTGGTGCACAAGTCGGCAGTCTGATTACCATGCAGAATTGGGCAGCTTAGGAATCTAAGTTAAGATTCTAGTCCTTATTGTGGCAGAATGTAAAGCACATGAAGATGTTGACCACCCTGGGCTTGAGCAATAAGGCTTGACTTCTGCTGCCTTTCTGACCGTCCTGATCCGTTAACTGTAAATGGGGATGCTGCTTTTCATCATTCAAAGTGGCAGGCAGCTCTTCAGTTCAAAACTGAGAATGATCTCCGTCAGTTTTTAAGACAACATTGTGGGTTGCAGGTTTGCCAGTAGAAAAATAAGGTCCCGAGGACACCAACCAATCATAAATGAGAAAAATTATCTTGAAAATGGCTTGCTAAGGGGTGGGGAAAGTAATATAATGGCTCTTCCCAGCAAGGGCTGAGGGTCTCCTCTTAATGCTGCCTTTTGCTCCCTCCTCAGAACGTGCCCACCGGTCCAAATAACAAGCCCAAACTGCCAGTGGTGATTGCCCAATGTGGTGAGATGTAGGGGGAAACGATTCTCAAGGTAGGTACCGATCTCCATAGCTGTGATAGCCACAACCTGGTCCAATGAAGGGAGGGTGGATAAGCTATATTGCATATCTATAGCTTGAGTAAAAAATATAGATTTTTAGGAAGCTGAATTCTTTCCTTTTATGGAATACAGCATATGCCAAGGGTTGTATTCAGCCAAGTCAGACTCAAAGTAGACCACATCAAATTGTCAAACTTAAGTTAATAATGCCCATCAGTTTCAGTGGGTCTCCTTTTGAATCTGACTGCAGTTGAATGAAACCTTAATGTATGCTGTGCTCCATAAAAGTGCAGAATTCAGCTTTGTAAGAATCTGAACATTCATTCAAACTAGAGACAGGTATGTAATTATCAGGTAACATTTTGAAGGTGAATGTTTTGCTCATCTGGTTTTGAAATCCTGTTTCGGCCTGGTGGAGTCTCCAACTCAGACCAATTCCTGAATAAAGATTTACAGTAGTCAAGAGTGGTGGCTACACTCTCCTTGAGAGCCCTCAAGTTCCCGCAACACATTGCTAAATAAATTCTATTAAGTACAATAAATGCAGAAAATATTAATCGAAAGGAAATCAGGTTTGTCTGCTGACGACACTCATATACTGCATCGTGTGAGCTGCCTTGGCACAAAATCCACCCTCTTTAAGACCCTTCTTAGGATTTGGCAATCACCAGCCCCACAGCAGGTGTGACCACATCCACCAATGACATAAAGTCCCACGTAGGGTTGGACAAGGGAGAATGTGACCCTCCAGCTGGAAAAAGGTTTACCAATCCTGTGGGCTCCCCAGCTACATAGTTGAGTGGATCACTAGTATCTCTGGGTGTTGCAACCCCACACAGACATCTAGTAGCATTGCCAAGATCCATTCACAAAGCATATTATTTGGGCTGGAATGTGCTGTTTCTGGTACACTGTGTTAGAGCTGTGATGATGACTGACTCTTTGCCTCTTCCTGATTCTAGGTTAGTCTCTTTCCATCTTGGATCACCATCACCTCCCGATTGTTCCATGTTTTTCCTGTGGTGCCTCATCTACCACACATTCCAAACTAATTTTCTCCCCCCATTGTAAATAAAGGAATTTGGTTAAGTGTCTGTTGTTCCATTGGAATGCACAAGGAATTGCCTAACGGGAAGTATTATCGGGGGCCATTGTCCTGTGACATCAGCAAAGTCCATCGAGTGAGTCATCCCAGGGAACCTGGACTTGGGTCAGTTGCAAGTGAGGCCTACAATAAAACATTGCAGTGCACCATGCCTCCTGTTCAGGATTCCACGAGGATTCTTCCTGAACTCTCCATTCCATTCCCCCTCCCCCGTTTTCTGTCCCACCTTCCAACAATTAAGTCTTCTGGACCAGAGTATTCTTAATCCTTACTGGGTTGAGTCCCACCCCCCCAAAAAAGCTTTTGGCCCATGAAATTTATTTTTGCAAACCACTGGGTTCACTCAAGCCCTGCTGCTCCCTCTCTTTTCTGCATTGGTGGTGCTGTTTTGCAATGACCACAGGGTGTAGATGCAGCTGAGTCTTCATTGCTGCTATGGCAGCAGGTTCCATCAGATACTCAGTTTCAAGCACTGTTCTATGGGACACCTGCTGCCCTTTAGATGATGCTGTGCTCCTGTCAGCCCCAGACACCATGGCCAACTCCCCCAGTGAAAACCATGGTCAAGCAACATTCAGAAAGCCACAGATTTCCCCATCCCTGCCATGAAGAGGGTGAATGGGCAAAGGGTTGGGTAAAGGAGAGAAGCAAGATGCTTCCATAGCACAACAGTCATTCTACTGGGATTGAACTAGGCCAGCAGTCTGTGTCATGCAAGTATGGCTGCTCATAGAATCAGAGTTGGAAGGGATTCCCAAGAGTAATCTAGTCCAACCTCCTGCAATGCAGAAATCTCAACTAAAGTATCCATGGCAAAGGGGCATCCAACCTCTGCTTAAAAACCTCCAATAAAGGAGAGTCCACTATCTTCCGAGGGAGTCTGTTCCACTGTCAAACAGCTCCTACTGCCAGATATATCTTCCTGGTGTTCAGCTCTTTGTCTTCAGTGTTGAGGAGCACGATCAGAACTCAGACGTGTAAAAATAAAGAAAAACCACACCAAGGGTCTGTCTACTCTTTGAAATATTGAGCAACCAGATGCTAGGAGCAGGTGCACTTGCAGAGGGCGCCCCAAACTTGGCACCACTGCTGCCTAAGGGGAAACAAGGCAGAACGGCTGACATCACATGGCCTTAGGGTGGAGGAGCTGGAGGAGCAAAAGTCTCAGACAAACATTTAAAAGGAAATAAAAGCAGATAGAAAAAGTTGGGGAGAGCTTTCATGGTAAGAACTAGGAGTTGGTGCCTGGGAAGATTAGCTGATGTGGGTTGGACATCATGTGGTCTGAGTCAGAGGGTCGAATGAATCTAAACCATGCTTATTTCAAAGCCATCAAATTCACAGGGGCTTCAGAGTGAATGGGGGAAGCTGGAATTCGCTTTGGCAAAGTTTCCTTGGTTTGTTCAAATGAGGATGAACACAAAGTTCCCAGGCGTGTTCAAGGATTGTTAGTAAAGAACAGGACCTTGGGGGAACCAGATTCAAATCATACATGAACACAGTTGGACTTATTTCTGAGTAAAAACTTTATAGGGGTGCTTTGCGTGTCATTAATTATACAAAATTCTGATTTCTAACAGGATGCTGATGGCCTTGGTGTAAGGCTGAACAAAACAACCCATCTGTTTTCTCATTAAGGCTGGGTCAGAGCTTGAGAACACTGCCAGTCCCAGTCTTATGGTGGGGGCACAGTGGTCCAGCATCTGTTCTACATGCAGAAGGTATTGGGTTCAATACCCCATCGCCCCAGGCAGAGCTGAGAGGCATTTCTTGCCTGAAATCCTGGAGACTCACTCAGTGTAGATAGCACAAATGTTCTGCCTATGTAAGCCAGGTTCCTCTGTTCCTAGGTGATCATAGACAGACAGGTAAAACAAAACTGAGGAAATATTTCAGGTGATGAAGTGAGTTGTTTTACAGTGTCATTCTATGCATGTTTATCTACTAACTAGTCAGTGCCACTGAGGTAAGCAGGCCTCCCTCCCAGGTAAGTGTGCATCAGGCTCCAAGCCTTATTGAAGTCAATTGCAATAGAACACTCACATTAGGGAAAATAAAGCCATTTTCATCTGCATGCAACCATCCTATGCAAGTATACCCACAATTAAGAACTACATTTAGGTAATTCTGCTTTGGATGAATGAGAAAACTCCATTGACAACAGCAGGGGTTACTTCCCAGTTAGAAGAGTAATAGCAGTCCTTCTGGTGGTTCCCTCTGTGAGAAGAGAAGTTACAGGGAACCAGGCAGAGGGCCTTCTTCATAGTGGCACCCTCCCTGTGGAATGCCCTCCCATTAGATGTCAAGGAGATAAAGAACTAAGTATACAACTTTTAGAAGGCATCTGAAGGCAACCCTGTATAGGTAAGTATTTAATGTTTCGTGCTATGTTATATTTGCTGGAAGCCTCCCAGAGTGGCTGGCACAAGCCCATCAGAGGGGCTGGGGTACAAATAATAAAATTATTATTATCCATTGACTAAGGGCAGATCCGCAGTATACAATTAAAGCACATGATTTTCCCCCAAAAAATCCTGGGAATTAAGGGTGCTGGAAATGGTAGCTCTGTAAGGGAAAAACTAGAGTTCTGTAAGGTCTTTGAGAAAACCAGTGCTTTTTTTCTTTAAAAATGTTTAGGGGTACTCTCATTTTCTTATTCATATTGAAATACTGCCCCCCAAACTTGGATTCACAAAATGTTTAGGGGTATGCGTACCCCTGCATCCCCTCAGAAAAAAGCACGAGAAAATCCATGTGCTTTTGTTGTTGTTTAGTCATTTAGTCGTGTCCGACTCTTCGTGACCCCATGGACCAGAGCACGCCAGGCACTCCTGTCTTCCACTGCCTCCCGCAGTTTGGTCAAACTCATGCTGGTACCTTCGAGAACACTGTCCAACCATCTCGTCTCATCTCTGTCATCCTTCTCCTTGTGCCCTCCATCTTTCCCAACATCAGGGTCTTTTCCAGGGAGTCTTCTCTTCTCATGAGGTGGCCAAAGTATTGGAGCTTCAGCTTCAGGATCTGTCCTTCCATGTGCTTTAGATGTGCATTGAATGTATTTAAAATGTTTAGTGTGGAGCTGCCCTAAGGCTCTGGGGTGTAAAACCACAGGTCCTGAAAGGTGGATCATAGCTATCCACTACCTGGTTCTTGGGACTATGCCCCGCCCATGCCCTTTTTACCATCCTGGCTCCACACCATTTTCAGAGACTTCTGCACGCTATAGAATAGCAAGAATGCAGCTTGCTGGGGCGAGCAATGCGTGGGTGGGATCAGGAAGGGAAATATATGACGGGAAGTAGCTTCCCATACAAATGTAAGAGTCGCACCTGTTGCTCCGCCCACTATTACCCCGGCTCCGCCCACCCCTGCCATGCGGCCCTCAGGTGGTGGCCCGCGAGGGAAGGAAGCCTTTGCTCTTCGAAACCGATTCTCTACCGCTGTTCTGCCACATTTAGCCGAGAGGCAAGCTCCTGTGAAAATAACGAAGGCTGAGTAAACACACTGAGCGACAAGAGGCCACGATCTTGTGCACACTTACTTGGGAGTAAGTCTCACTAAACCACATGGGACTTCTGAGTAAACGTGGGCGCATGGGCAAAGAATGTATAGGCCTTGATCGGGAAAGGGCGGCAGCGGCCCCACAAGGCAAGGAGACCTAGGTTCCCTCGGCCACATGGTCCCCATGTAGGGTTAGGAAAGGGCACTTCCTGACTGTGCCTTTCCCCTAAAGGGAGGGGCAGGAAAAGGGACCGCTCTCGCCCAATCACCACCCGAAACCCATCGACTGGCAGACGGTGCGAGGCAAGCAAGCGCATGTTACAACCTATCTACTCTTTTTTTCAGAGGAGGAGGGAGGAAAAGAGGACTGGAGCCCAGCCAATGGCTGCGCGCAGCTTCTGACAGACGGGCTCCCGAGGCCAATGTAATAGGTCCGAACGTTCAGGCGCGCCTCGACACCCCAATCGCTAGGCGCGGCAACTGACTGACGGAATCCGGCGCCCAATAAGTAGCGCACGGTGGGCGGCGCCTGCGGGGTGGCTAGCGAGTGCGCGCCGCCATTGTGGCCAGTTCGATCGGTATCGGGAGCGGAGAGCGGAGCCCAGCAAGCCCGGAGCAAGGGAGCAGCCCCCCCCCCGCCAACGGCCGGCCCCCGAGTCACCATCAACACCGCGCGGGAGGCGGCGCTGCTGCAGCTGCTGCGAAAGCCAGTCACCACCACCGTCCGCCGACAGACACCGGCGCCGCCATGAGCAGCGAGGCCGAGACCCAGTCGCCCACCGCCGCAGCCGCCACAGCCACAGCCGCCCCTCTACCAGCGGCGGCGGCGCCTGCGGCGGCCCCCCTGGCGGCGCCCGCACCCCCGTCCCCCACAACCGCCATCGTCGTCGCCCCGGACGCCAAGCCCGGGAACGGCGGCGGCAGCGGAGGAGGCGGTGGCGGCGGCAACGGATCCAACGGCGGCGGCCTGGGCTCGGCGGCGCCCCCCGCCGGCGGGGACAAGAAGGTCATCGGTGAGGCTGGGGGCTCGGAAAAAAAGAGGGAGGGAAGGAGCGTGTGAGGGACGACGGGCGGGGGAAAGAGGGAGCGAAAGAGGAGGGTAGGGTGGGCGGGGCCTGCGGGCGCGCGCGCGCGCGTGTGTGCTAACGGGGGCGCGGCTGAGCCACTGACAGACTGGGCTAGCTCCGTGGGCTTCTGTCCCCCTTCCTCTCCCGCGCGCGCTTTTTATCCCCTACTCTCCCCCCTCCCGACATCTCACTCACGTTCCATTTCCCGCCTCGATGATTGGCTGAGGGTGGGCTGCTTGCTCGCGCTCGTGCCTTTCCTTGTCTCCGCCTCCGTTCCGTTCTCCCCTCCTGGATTGGCTGGCCGCGTTGAGGCTTTTTATTCCTCCCCTAGTTCCTCATATTCTAATAAGACTCCCCCCTCCTCCCTTCAGGTCCGAGCGCGTGCCCCGGCCGTTGAGGCGCCTTGCCTCGCGCTCCCTCTCCTTAGCGCGCCTGCGCGGAGAGTATGTTGGTGGGGAAAGGGAAGGCAAGCGGCTCGTGCGTGCGTGTGGGAGGGGGCGTGGCCGAGAAGACGGCGCAAGATGTCCGCCACGCGCGCAGCCTTTGTGTGATTGCAGTGGGGAGGCCCCCCTCCCTGCTCTCCATTAATCCCGGTTATTGATGCTATTAGCCGCAGATTGTTCTCTGAGCAGTAGCTGTGATGTTTCATGTAGCTGAATTTTTGGTACATTTTTATACCATGCTCTTGGGCCAAAAAGACTTCCAGAGCTGCTTACATACAATCAAATCAAGGCAGTCCCTGCCCCGCAGGCTTACAGTTTTTTTAAAAAACATGATACACAAGGGAAGGGGGGAAATCTAAATTTAGGCACCAGTTCCGGGGCAGGAGGTGTTTGAGGAAGCTGGGCCTCCAGCAAGGCTACTGGAATGAGCCCTGTTTCCTGTTCTTCCCACTGGGGCAGCCTAATGGAATGGCTGCCCCTCGTGCTCGCTTCGGCAGCACATATACTAAAATTGGAATGGCTGCCCCTAGGTGACAGTTGAGGGGAGAGGAGGCATGGTGCCACAGGCCTGTCACAGCAGAGCCAATTGAGTGAACTCTGCTTCTCAGTTTCCCCACTGCTGGAATGGTTACCACCGTGTGACAGTTGAGGGGAGTGTGTGTGTGCTTGTGTGTATAAATAATTGATGGTTTATTATTGCAAGTTTTAATTAAATTTGCTTGTTTTATTTACTGGAGTGCCAGTTTTAATATTAAAAAAAAATACCTTAATCAGGGATTGGGAGTAGATTCAGGCTGAGGGTTATAGGGATATAGTAAGCTGCCTCTTGCCATGTCAGACATTTGGGTCAAGCAGTTCACAATGGACTATACTGACTGGCAGCAGGTCTCCAAGGTTTGGGGCAGTAGATGTTCCCAGCCTCACCTGGAGATGCTGGAGTTTGAACATAAGACCTTCCAGCTTCAAAAAGTGTGTTTTGCCACTGAAGTGTAAGTAGGAAGAACTGCCTTATACTGAATTACACTGAGCTCAGTATTAATCTGCTGACTGATAGCAGCTCTGTCTGGTTTCAGAAAGGAGTCTTTTTCTGCCCTAGCAGTAGATGCTTGAGATTAATTCTTTGACCTTTTGCATGCTAAAGTATGTGCTCAGCTACATCCATTTTTTTCTTTTTACACAAAAACCACCAATGACAGTAGCATTTCCCATGCCACTGTCCATTAGCAGGTTGCCATCTTTTGAATCTCCCCTTCCCCTTTATTTGTCCATTTTTAAATAGCCATTTGGTGTGCGGGTGGCTCATGCTCCTTTCCTTGTGAAAAGCTGCATCTATTTTCCACATATCAAAAGGCTTTTCAATGCACAAGAGCAGGCCAGGCTCTGCTTTGCTGCTGTTATTTTTGGGGGCTAGTTGGCAAATTGACAGAAATGTGCACATGATTTGATTGCTCATCCCTTGATTCAGGACTTTGGGATGTCACAAGGCTCATTGGAATCAGTTTTGAAGTTTCATTCCTGCAACTTAAAGCCTTTAAAAAACCTTTTAAAGTTTGTTTAAATTATATATATCTTTTTTAAAAAAATCTGAAAGCTGCAGTCATACATCTACCTTATTGAATGGGTATAGTATAGTAAGTGTATAGGAATGGCTGCATGTTTTATGAAGTTTTTTAAATATTGACGGTGTCTTGTCTTTATTTCCTTTCATGTTTTCAAATAGATTGAAATACATCATATTTTAATTATAAATTCTATGTTTTAATTATAAATTAGTTTTTAATTATAAACACACATATATAGTGTGTACACATGCACATGTAATTGCACTATATGTGTGTGCAAATGCAGTACAAAATTGTCTCAATAAAGATCCCTTGTTGCAGGTGAGAGGCTTGAGGGTACTTGCCTGAGGCCACAAAACTGAACTCATAGCTAAGGCAACAAGCTTCTTTACTCACATGTGATCCATGGCATCAGGAAAGTTCATCTTTTGGTACATGAGAGCAGCAGCCATGATGCTGTAGTCCAGTGATAAGCATCTATATGTGGCTCAGACCTTTTTGAAGGACCCCTCGTGTGTGTGTGTGTGTGTGTGTGTGTGTGTGAGAGAGAGAGAGAGAGAGAGAGAGAGAGAGAGAGAGAGAGAGAGAGAGAGAGAGATGAGCAGGGGGAGCATATATCTTAACTTGCAGTCACTCTTTCTTTCTTTTTTGTAGCAACGAAGGTTTTGGGGACAGTGAAATGGTTCAACGTAAGGAACGGCTATGGCTTCATCAACAGGTGAGAAGGGGCTGGATGTGATCATTTTTTGAAAGCTGATTTAGGCTCGTGATATGTGCCTTTTCACTCTAAAGCTGTCCTCTGAGTATCAAGCTAGATCAGGCTTTCCCGGCTTGATGCCCTCCAGCTGTTTGGATTAAAACTCATATCATGGCACCATGCTGGCTGGGGTTGATGAGATTTGTAGTTCAAAAGCAGATGGATGAAGGCTGAGCTAGATTTGTGCACAAGACTTAATGATACCGATTCCAATTTGCTTCAGCTTCTTTGCTGTACATCTCAGTGGATTGGTTTAGTGCGGTGGTGGCCAAACTTGGCTCTACAGCTGTTTTGGGGCTACAATTCCAATCATCCCTGACCTGGTCCTGTTGGCAAGGGATGGAGTTGTAGTCCAAAAACAGCTGGAGGGCCAAGTTTGGCCACCACTGGTTTAGTATCTGTATGTGCAGGCATAAATTTTTACTCACAGATGGCTTCTTTAATATGGTACCTTGGCAATTCTTTGTAACTTCTGTTCTTCCAACATGTAAATTAGAGGGGGACTGGGCACAATAAATCAAATGTGAGCCAAGAAGTATAAAAAGGGAGGTGAAATATGAGAGAGAGCAGTTGAGACAGCAGAACTTCTAGAGAGTGCTAGAACTAAACTGAGCATGACTCAACATGCATACTGTAACAGAGATGGCCAGATTTAGGAAATGATTATACTCCTTGGCTGAAGGCTAGTAAAATACCATGTGGTGGGTTTGTCCCTTTTGGGGTCCCTCAGTCTCAATAAGGAAAGCAGCAATGAGAGTGAAAAGGCAAGTCCAAAGATCTATAAAGACTGGTGAGGACTGTCCACAACGATAATAGCCATCTTTTACTTACAGTTCCTGCTAATTTGCCTCTGGACATTGGCCAAATGAGCACACAGCAAACCAAACCCCCTGGTCATACAGGGTAGTAGATTTTTATCTACAGATGTTCTTACAGAGTGTGTGTATAACATACACACTTAAAATAAAGTGCTGCTAGCTGTCTGCCTTGGGTTGGGTCTACCTTGGGTTGTTTTTCAAAGCAGGTGTGAGTAAACTATGTTAATTAGATTCCTGGTCATTATGCCTAACCCAGAGAAATGCCCCAGGGGCTTCTCTAAAGTACATGGCAAATGAAAAGCATGTAGGTAATTAAAAAACAATAAAAAGCTTAAATGGTTCCTCCACCTCTGCCATACATGTACCTTCTGGCAGATTGTCCACTTTGAGACGTGTAGGTGCCCTGCTGCATTGCCTGCCACATGTAAATCTGTCTTGTGAATGGCATTGATCTATATTAAGGCCTTAGATTAGTGTGACTTCAGTTTATATGGAATTTGATTAGTTTTCCTCTCGCTTTTTCTTATGCCATGGCTGCAATTAAGTGCAAAGGCAGGGCGGCTGTTGCTGCCTCTTTGGGGGACATTTCTCCACATCACTACAGCTGGCAGCACTTTTTGTAGTGTTTCAATAGCAGACATGTATGAAACAGTGGTTATTCTAGTATGTTTGGCCTCTATACAGGTGGGTCTAGTTTACCTCAGGCCAATCAGTTGAGGGTCTTAGTAGGCAGGACTGAAATGGGCCTTGGTAGATATTGAGATAGGCTCCATCAGTCGTGTACTTCTGAATATGACTTGGCAGGGCCGTGATATTACATGTGCAGTGTGGCAAAAGGGGACATGCACAGGTCTTAAAGGCGCTATGAGATATTTCAGGAAATGGCAGTTGAAATGAGACAGTTCCTGGTTGACGGGCCAAACCAAATGAGTGCTCACTAATGGTTCCTCATTATCCTGTAAAAAGTGGGGTGCCACAGGGTTCTGGCCTGGGACCAGTATTGCTCAACATCTTCATAAACAATATGGATAAAGGTATTGAGGGGATGCTCATCAAATTTGCAGATGACACCAAACTGGGAAGGATAGCTAATACCGCAGAAAATAGGATAAGGGTTATCAGATTGGAAAACTAGGCAAAGACTAAAAAATGAATTTCAGTAGGGACTAATGTAATGTTCTGCACTTAGGAAGGAATAACTAGGTGCACAAATATATGATGGGGGTCTCCTGGCCTTCCAACAGTGTCAAGGGAAGTCCTAGTACTGCTCTATTCTGCCTTGGTCAGACCACACCTGGAACACTATGTCCAGTTCTGGGTACTGTAATTTAATAAGGATATTGACAAGCTGGAAAATGTATGGAGTAGGGCAACTGAGATGATCCAGGGTCTAGAAACAAAGGCTTATGGGGAATAGTTGAGGGAGTTGGGTGTGTTTAGCCTGGTAAAGAGAGGAGTTATAGCAATCTTCACATTTGTAAAGGGCTGTCACATGGAAAATGGAGCATGCTTGTTTCCTTCTGCTCCAGAAGGTAGGATTGGAAACAATGGGTTCAAGTTACAAGAAAGGAGTTTCCAACTAAACCTTAGGAAGAGTTGTTTGACAGTGGAACAGACTTCCTCAGAAGGTGGTGGACTTTTCCTTCATTGGAGGTTTTTAAGCATCTGTCAAGGATGTTTTAGTTGTAATTCCCCATTGCTGGTAGTTGGTCTACAGAATCATTGGTGTCCCTTCCAACTCTACTATTCTGTAATTCTATGAATTAATGTTGGCATGTAACTTCCTTGTGTAGTTGAAACACCTGATCTGAAATCACTCTCTGTACAAAGTCATTGTATTTATCCACATCACGCTTGAAAATCTTTGTCCTACTTGTAGCCCCACCCGTGTCCAGTCATAAACTCCACCTAGCTCATTCTGCTGTTGCAATACAGTGTGGCAGGAAAGTCTTCCGGCAGTGACTGTGTTTACATCCTGTAATCCCTCCTGTACAGCTCTGTGACTGCAGGATAGGGGAAGGGTTGATTACTATACTTGGTGCTTTGAGACATGTAGAAACCCTACCTGCTTTTATTTGTTCTTTCAATCTCTACTGAGAAAGTAGAATAATCCCTGTTTAGGAAGTAAAAGTATAATAGAATAATAAGGCATATATTGGAATATTCCTTTAATGTTTGTGTTCCAGTGTAAGAGTGTTTGTAAATCAAATATTAATGAAAATGTTTCTGCAGGAAAGGTCTGTCATTTGTCCAAAAAGGCATTTTGGCAAACTTTCAACTTACACCTGCTTGATCATTGTAGCCAGAATTGCAAGAGTCCGCAAAAAGAAATACGAAACTTCCAAGTTAATACACTCCCAGTATTTTTAGCGCAAGAAAGTCATGGGTGTGGAGTGAGGAGTGATATGTGTTGTTCCTTGGCAGTCCCCCAATGCTACAGGCTGGCCTCCGTCCAAAATTGAGTGCCACTCCTTCCTGGAAAATGCTGGGTTTTTGTGTCATGTTTTCTGAATATGAAACTCCTTGTTTTACAGGAATGACACCAAGGAAGATGTGTTTGTCCACCAGGTGAGACTGTTTCCTTGTACAACAAGATATGCTGGATTTTGATGAAATGATACACTTTGTGCATTAGCTGAAAGGGGTGGGAAAGTATCAGTTCTGTTGCTCTTGGGAGAAGTCAGTGTTGCCTCAGAACTGAATTTATGAAGTGTGGAATTTTTATAGGGGAAACCAGTTGACATAAGGTAGCCAAAACCCAATCTTAAGAGCCTATGAATGCTCAACACACTGTGCCTGTTTGCCTACCTGGCATCTCATGCCCCTTCTCTCTTCATTGTGCTTTTCTTCCCTCTGTTCTTTGCCTGCAGTGCCTAAGTGGTCAAGACTTCCCTGCAGCCCACCCATGTCCTGCTTGTCCTCAGTTGGTCTTTATCCCTTTGCTACCTTACCTTTGCTTTTGCGTCCCACAAGTCACACAATGGCTTATGCCTGCTTTTTGTTCTGTCTAATTGGGTTATTAGGCACTGTTAAGAACAAAAATACTTTGGCTATTTTTTTAAAAAAAACTTATCATCTATCCTTGCACTCACAGGCTTTTGGGAACTTCATATTGGTTGGGTGCCAACCTTTTTGGGGACTCCTGCTTTTTCCTGTACACCAGTGGCTGTCATTTATATGACCTGGTCTCCGCTTGAAAAATTAATGGTGCTGCTTGGGTACCCTTGCCAGACACATTGGGAAGAATTCAGTGTAGCACTGCAGCAGCAGCTGTTCTGTTCAGCCAATGCTTTTCAGTTTGCCAGATGGAACATCCCCTTCTCCTGGTCTTCTCAGGACCAGTTAGTTGAATCCTTCTCCTTAAGGATACTTTTCTTTGTAAACAAAGAACCAGGGTGATAATTTGTCAAATATGAATATTTTTCTGGGGGTGGGGCAAAGCAGAGTGATAAAAGAGAAGGAAACATTGCCCACTGCACAGGTTTCCTCTAGCTCAGGGGTCGGGCAAGGTTTATCTTGTCTGGGCCGGATCGGTCCTGTGGAGATCCCTCTGTGGGCCAGATTGCATGAGCGTGTGCGCCCGCAATTGTTAACACGTGATTTTCGGTGTCTGTGCAGACATGATTTTCAGCATCTGCGCATGCACAAACGCGATTTCCTGCCCATGGCCCTTAGGTTGGTGACCCCGCTCTAGCTGCAGTAGCAAGTGTGAGGCCGTCCATTGTTCAGCAGAGAGCCACCCTCTCAGCTTTGAAGCTGGGCTGAGACTGCCCCACTGCTTTTATGGCTCTCCCCACACAGAGCAAGACTGTGGGTTCCAAATCAGCAAAGCCCCAGCAAACGCCAGCATTTCCTGCTATGAAGCAGGAATGTTTGGTGGGGGAGAGTTAGAGCTAGCTGCTGAAAGGCGCTCGGGGTGCCTTCATCTCTTCCTTGCCAAACCTTTTCATGGGAAAGACCAGCAGTCGGGGGACGGTCATCACTGCTGGAGGTGCACAGAGCCCTTCCAATAGCAGCAGCCAATCAATTGCTTTCCCTACTGGCCTTTCCCTCATAAAAGCCCGGGAGGAACATTTTGAACTTGATGAGAGTGTCTGAGGGGCAGTAACTAATTTTTGGCTTTGATTCAGTTGTTAAATTAATATGATTTAGTGCTCAGTTTTTGTTTAGGAGGAATGGAAGGAGTTAAAGACAAATGTCTTATTCTCAATTCAAGGACTCTTAATTCAGTTTCAAAATTTATGTATCATTCTCTGGTGTCTGATTAAGGAAGGTCCTCCTGCATTGCAGGGGGTTGGACTTGATGACCCTTGGGGTCCCTTCCAGCTATATGATTCTGTGATTCTTTGATTCCTATTTGGGATACATTTCCATCTGTTTCTTGGTGGTGGATAAATTTCCCTTCCCTGGGTTGTCTGATGGCTTCCTTGCTGTGAGGCCTAAATGGATGAAAGCCCTATGAGAAACAACTTGTTCTTTCCCCTGGTGTAGTTCTGTTTCTTAAGAATTGGGCATTAGGGTTGTTAGTTGCAAATGGGGATAGTGGTGCTTGCTTATTCAGAAGCAGGGTACCAGGAATATGTTGTCAGCACTATTTAACTTTGCTCCTAGTGCAGCTGTTACTATTGACACTGAAAAGTGTTTGGTAAGCAAAACTATGAAGGTCAGTTTAATAGAGTGTGATCACATGAGTGGCTGAGAATTAAAGCTTCTGCCACTCAAAAAGACAGAATTTGTTCTATTAGTTAGAGAAAGACTAGCTCATGACACTCATGTGAGTTTTTACACTGATTGCTCTGAATTACATGGACTTCGGGAAGGAAACACCAGTTAATTTTTTTTCTTGTTATGCCTTTGGGATAGAAAATTAGGGCTAGAAGGGACATAGTAAATCAGAATGTACTTCCTATGCCTCTCTGGCATGACTGCAAAGTCTTTGTGGCCCATAGTTACTCCCAATGTTATCCTGGACAGGTTGCTGGGAGGGGACCTACCACACATTTGATGGCTCCTTCTATATGTTCAATCTTGCAGGATATACATCTGCTGTTGGTCTTTCATGGTCTTTCTAATCTAGAAAACTTGCACTTTTAAAATGTATTAATTATTAAATTTGTGAACCACCCATAGATCTCAGGGCAGTTCACAAGATGTCTACAAGTCTAAATCTGAAATGTTTTTTCATCAGACTGCTATAAAGAAGAATAACCCCAGGAAGTACCTTCGCAGTGTAGGAGATGGAGAGACTGTGGAGTTTGATGTGGTTGAAGGAGAAAAGGTGAGGTGACTGTCCTGGACTGACTCTGGGGCTTTCCTGCTCTTTGGATCTCAGCTGCTGAGCAAGTGAAGGCCAGCAGCTTCCTTCTGTCTGGGGTGCAGCAGGGAAGTTTCTCTGTGCTTGTGCTGGCACAGCTGACACTTGCTCATGTTGTCTCTTGATGGCTATTTTTAGGGAGCAGAGGCAGCCAACGTTACAGGTCCTGGTGGCGTTCCAGTGCAAGGCAGTAAATATGCAGCAGACCGTAACCAGTACAGACGATATCCACGGCGTCGAGGTCCTCCACGCAACTACCAGCAAAATTACCAAAACAGTGAGAGTGGGGAAAAGAACGAGGGGTCAGAGAGCCTCCCGGAAGGCCAATCCCAACAGCGCCGTCCCTACCGCAGGAGGCGGTATCCACCTTACTACATGCGTCGGCCCTACGGCCGGCGGCCCCAGTATTCCAATGCTCCTGTGCAAGGCGAGATAGTGGAGGTAATTTTTACTAACAAATATTTCTTGTGAGCCAGGTTTGAAAACATGAAGCTCTAGCCTGAATAATGGGATTCCTTGCCAGTAGTGAACATACCCAGGCCAGAAGCCAGTAGGCATGCCTTTATGCACTGGCCTGTTTGAAATTCAGGTGGTCTCTGTATTCTTAAGTTATACCTGCCAAACCAGCAGGTAACACTGTGCTTCCTGCAAGTCACAATTTTCTTTCCTCCCAGTGAAGCCAAGTAATACAGCTTTATTTCTATTAAACTGAGTTGATCCTAAAAAAAATAAAAATAAGTTTAATCTTGGTGTGAGTCAAATTCAGAATTCGTTACATATTAAAATGAATTACTTTTTACTGCAGTTTGCCTAGGGCGGGATTTTTCCTAAATGCAAACCACAATCCATTTTATCACCTGTTCCATCTTCCAGGGTGCTGACAACCAGGGTGCAGGAGAACAAGGCAGACCTGTCAGACAGAACGTGTATCGGGGTTACAGACCACGCTATCGCAGGTGAGTTCCCTCGGAGAGCATGTCCCACCCTCAGGCGCTTTAAATGCTTTTGCCCCTAGAAGTGGGAGTAAGATGCTCACAGCTTTGCTGCACTTTTCAGGGGTCCTCCTCGCCAACGACAGCCCAGGGAGGAAGGCAATGAAGAAGACAAAGAGAACCAGGGTGATGAGGCCCAGGGTCAGCAGCCACCTCAACGTCGGTACCGCCGTAACTTCAATTACCGACGCAGACGCCCAGAAAACCCTAAACCACAAGATGGCAAAGAGACAAAGGCAGCCGAACCATCAGCTGAGAACACGTCCGCTCCCGAGGCCGAGCAGGGCGGGGCTGAGTAAACGCCGGCTTACCATCTCTACCATCATCCGGGTAAGTGGGCTGCAATTCCCACCAGGAGAGAAGAAAAATGGGTCCAGAGCCTTGTTTAGTAGGCAGCTGGCAGGAATGTTGAAGTTGCCCTTAGATAGGCGCTTGAAACCTGCTAAATGAATTGGAGGTGGTGATAAAAACACAATGCAGCTCATAAGAAGGCCCTTAGGACCAAGCACAGTACACAAAGGTGTAAATGAGATTTTGAGTTCATTGGGTAGTAAGCAAAACAAAAATGGGCTTGGGGTGGTAGTGATCCCCCAGCTGTTTTAAGATGCCATGTGAAAGGAGTCCAATGCAGTCTAAATTGTGAATATCTGAGTTGGTCTTTTAGAAACCTTGGTCAAGCAGAGGTTAAGTGAATAGCCCAGAAGGGGGCTCACTGCGCTGTGAAGACTAGAAGAGCTGTGTGTACGGTCAGGCTAAGTTGTAATTTTTGTCTACAACATGTAGAACAGTTTTCACCTTGACAGGTAGATGTTCAATGTCACTTTGGGTGAAATTAGGAAGGGTGAGAGACCACAGAAAGGACGTCCTACAGCTGAGAGGAAGTGTTTTGAATTGGCAAGGCCAAGCAGCATCCTCCTGTGGTACTCACAACAGGAGACAGTTGCAGGCCTTCCTCTAGTTTTCTAGAGATCAAACATGGAAAGACAAAATTTATGGGAAATCAGCCAAGAAACTCTTGGGGGCACTCCGATTGGACAGCTTGTGGTCTTTTTAGGAAGGCTTACAAGATAACCCTTACAGAAGCCCTTTGAAATAAATGCTTGGATTTCCTTCAAGCAACTTTCTTGAGTTCATGTTTAGATGGTACCGAGTCTAAATGAGGCTTCCAAGAAGCAGTCAGTAGTGGGTTAAGATTCCTGAATCCTGGCCCTTGGAGAGCTGCCAAACCACATGTCCTGACTGAGGCTGAATCACAGCCCTAGTTTCTGTCACTCCACAGTTAAGGGCATTAACTTGAGTCTGGATTGAACCACTATAGCCTTCAAGTGGTGAATGGCATGATTGCATTCTTCGCCAGTTAGAACAGAAATCCTGCACATAGAAAAGTAGCCTGGCAAGATGGATAGGTTAGAACTGTGTTGCCAGGCAGTCTCCTTTAAGTGCTGTAGGAGCATACCACCCTGTAAGTTCCCCAATGTAGTCCAAAGAGTGTTATGCATGATGCCTAGGTTTGGTTGTGCAGCCGAGAAGTTTGGACTATGTGGTGGTGGTGTGTAAGTGGAGCCCAGAGGCCATCTGTGGACCTACTCTTGTGGGGTTTGGGTTTTACCCAGTATGGTAAGGCGACTTCTTGTTTTTTTCTTTACAGTTTAGTCATCAAAGAAGAGAGAATATGAAATTTTAAAGAGAATATGAAATTCCAGCAATAAGAAATGAACAGAAGAATTGGAACTGAAGACCTTAAGTGCTTGCTTTTTGCTGTTGACCAGATAACTCGAACTCTCTGCATTATCTATGCAGCATGGGATTTTTATTATTTTTACCTAAAGTGGTCTCCTTTTTGGAGCGACAAACATGTTTTTTAAAGGCCTGTTTTTTCTCAATACACCTTTAAAGGTTTTTAAATTGTTTCATATCTGGTCAGTTCGGATTTTTAAGAACCTCATTTTTAATTTGTATGAAATGTACACCTGATTTTTTCAAGTCAAACTGCAAGCATCTCTTAATAAAGGTCTTAAGAATTGCCTGGTGTGGTGCGTTTATGATTTAACTGATCCTCCCCACCCTCTCCACATAAATCATTTCATAAGCTCAGAGGAGGACATGTTTTCTCAAAACCCCAGACACTAATGTGTTGTGAGTCTGATGTACACATAGTGCCGAAATGAAACCACCTGGAATAAAGGACTAGTTGGGTATTAATACAAAAGGCTCTGAAAAATGGGGGGGGGGGGGTTGGAACCTGCCACCACAAATCAGAACACAGATAAATGGGGCCAAATTAACAAGGAATTTGAGATGTTGGGGCTTTTTGGACATACTTAAACCAGGCCTTTTCACTTCTTGCAGACTTGGGCTTGGTGCAAACTTGCCAGCTTCAGGTGCATCTTTGTTGTATCCAGGTGTTGGTATGTGAGGTGATTCCCTATATTAGGAAACTGTCAACTCTCTTAATCCTCAAGCAGGCTATCCTCCCCCTGGCATACTGCATCATTTAGTTTGTGCAGGCTCAGCACCGGCTGCAAACATTGTATGCTTGTGGTGGGGGTGGAGTCATTGTAGATGATTTTGGAAATCGCCTTTTTTTCACGCGGGGCTCATACTTGCCAATAAGTTCTAGCACTCTGGAAGAGTTTCCCTAGCTCTTAACAAAGTATCAACTGGTTTCTTTAAATGCATATTCAGCAGTTGGAGAAGGAGGTTGCTTTATCTCATGCCTGATAGCAACCTTTATTATTAATGTGGAGCTGAAAGAAACTCCTGTGGCTGCTGATGCTGAGTTGGGAGGAAGGGGGGTTATTTGAGGAGGCAGCAACAAAAGCCCAGCAGACAAGCCAAGAAGATGGCACAGCATTACCAATGCATCTTGGAAATTTAGAAATGCAACCCCCCCCCCAATTTCTATTGCTTTGGGATACCTCCCCCCCCCCCAATTTTTTTCATTTATAATCCACATGTTGCATCCAAACAAACTAGTTTCATGAATTTCCCTTGAAAATCTACAGCGTCACGATCAGCCAGGCTTTGTTGCAAATTGTAAAAAGGAAGTGGAACTGTTCTTTTTTTAAAAAAAAAATTCAAAATGCTAGAAAATTTACCAGTTGCCCAACTTCCAATGTTACCTTGCATGTTCAGAGCCTGTCTGTGTATGTTGGCAAAGCTCATGTTCAGGGAGTAAGCCCTTCCTAAATGCAATGATTTGAGGAAATGATGTTCAAATGTGCTAGGCAGTGATGGCCAAACTTGGCCCTCCAGCTGTTTTGGGACTACAGTTCCCATCGTCCCTGACCACTGGTCCTGTTAGCTAGGGATGATGGGAACTGTAGCCCCAAAACAGCTGGAGGGCCAAGTTTGGCCATCACTGTGCTAGGGGGAACCCTTTCTATTCTGGTGGAAGACAGGCTGCTGTCCATCTGGTAGAGCCCCTGTTCTTACCAAATGCAAAGAAGCACATATTGAGTAACTGGTTGTGGAATGTTCCTACCCCTTTCCCCAAGGAAATGGCAGAGCTTTTCCAGAAATGGGATGTTCTTGAGAGCAAACAAAATGACAGGTTTTAATTAAAGCTGTCAGTAGACGAGTGAATTATTGTCAATCTGGGAACTGAATGCTGCCAAAAGTGAGTGTTTCCTCTGCTGGGGCAAGGCTTTAGCCTGTGGCCCTCCAAACTGTTGCTGGACCCCAGCTCCCATTAGTCCTGAGCATTGGCTGTGCTGACTGGGGCTAGTGAGAGCTGGATTCCAACAGCAACCAGAGGACTACATGTTCCCCAGCCCTAACACACAGGGGTCATGCATTCCTTTCTGTTTCAGTAGAGGACCTGGGCAGGATACCAATGTTTGCCAGATCCTCAGTAGCTCACCTTCCCAGAATAAATGCAGTTTATTAGCCAAGATTCTTGTGTGTGCACAGAAAATGGCAGCAGAATTGGACTCTGCATGGCAACTTCCAAGTGCTTTGGTCTGAATTTAAATTTGTTATAATGGGTCTGGGAATATCGTGTCCCTAGCAGAAGACCTCCAGCTTACGAATGAAATGTGAGACTCCCTACATTGGTTGGAACGAACAATGCCATGCCTAGATCCTGGGCAATGATGTGGAGTGGGAGATGTGGGCATGATGCTTGAGAGCAAGTGGTCAGGCAAAGAGGGATTTAGATCATCTGCCCAGGAAGGATTCCATTGATTTGATGGAGGATAATGCTATCTGTGACTACTACTACTAATAATATAATAATTTTATTATTTAAACCCTGCTCATCTGGCTGGGTTGCCACAGCCACTCTGGACGGCTTCCAACACATACAAAAGCATAATAAAACATCAAACATTAGGAACTTCCTGATACAGGGCTGCCTTCAGATGTCTTCTAAAAGTTGTATAGTTCTTTATCTCCTGGACATCTGATGGGAGGGCATTCCACAGAGAGGGTGCCACAGCTGAGAAGGCCCTCTGCCTGGTTCCCTGTAACTTCACTTCTTGCAGTGAGGGAACTGCTAGAAGGCCCTCGGAGAAGGACCTCACTATCCAGGCTGAACGATGGGGGTGGAGATGCTCTTTCAGGTTTGTAGGGCCAAGGCCATTCAGGACCTTAAAGATCAGCACCAAAAGTTTGAATTATGTTCAGAAATGTACAATGGCTATGCTCCACAGTCAGAGGCTGCAGGTATCTGAATACCAGTTACTACTGAAAGCCACAAAATGGGAAAGAGTTCTTGTGCTCAGGTCAGAATAGGATGCTGGACTAGATGGGCCACTGGCCTGATCCAGCACGTTCTTATATTCTGGAAACCGCCCCATATTTCCTATGATGTGTAATTAACTAGTCTTGAGATATCTTGATAGATGCTGTCAGACCCAGACTTAAAGGGAAAGCTGACCTAAACATGCCAAGCTGCCCTTCCACCCAGTCAAACTATTGGCAACATTTAAGACCACAACTCAGTAGTAGAGTATCTGCATTGCATGCAGACAATCTCTGGTTAAATCCCTTGGGTCTCCAGGTGGAGTGGCAGCCGTTCTGCAGGGCTTCAGCCAGGCAAGTGAATTGAACTTTGGACTGTGCATGAAAACCCATATGCTCTGCTGCTCAGCTGCAACCTTTCCCCAAGTAGTCCAATTTTGGAGCTAAAGATTACAATGTTTTGAAGTTGGGTAGTAAAGTGAGCAGCTTCCTTCTGGATTTCTTTGCTAGATTAATATTATATTGGAAGTTTGCCTTAACCTGGATTCCCCTCCCCCATCCCACCAAACCATGTTTTGTTGAGAGTTCAGGAATGTGTAGATTAGTTGGCATCAACAGTGCTGGCTCCATTCCCTGCAGATTTGTGTGTTGCATTTCAAGGTTATTTTGAATAGTTGTCCTCTACATTAACAGTGCTATTTACTGCCTTGCTTTCACAACCCTCTTTTCTGTTCAAAAATACTCCCAAGCGGCTGCAGTATTAAAGGGATTAAACATCCCATTCGGGTAAAGGTAAAGGTACCCCTGCCCGTACGGGCCAGTCTTGCCAGACTCTGGGGTTGTGCGCCCATCTCACTCAAGAGGCCAGGGGCCAGCGCTGTCCGAAGACACTTCCGGGTCACGTGGCCAGCGTGACATCGGTGCTCTGGCGAGCCAGAGCCGCACACGGAAACACCGTTTACCTTCCCGCTAGTAAGCGGTCCCTATTTATCTACTTGCACCCAGAGGTGCTTTCGAACTGCTAGGTTGGCAGGCGCTGGGACCGAACAACGGGAGCGCACCCCGCCGCGGGGATTCGAACCGCCGACCTTTCGATCGGCAAGTCCTAGGCACTGAGGCTTTAACCCACAGCGCCACCTGCGTCCCATTCGGGTATAAATGGCTAAATCAACTCAGTCAACTAAGACCCGATGAGAGCCATTGTGTGTCTATCACCTGCTGAAAGGTGGGCAAAGGTGGACCTGAAGGATCTATCCCCACAGCCTCTGTGCCAACGCAAAAAGGGCCTCTTCCCATGTGCCCACCTGGTGGAGGGTTTTGAGCAGTCTCCAAGTTCACCCTGGTGTTCAGGAAGATTTGCCTGGGTTTTGTGGAGGTCTACCCTGTACATAGGGACAAACCACAGAGCCTAGGACTTGCTGATCAGAAGGTTGGCGGTTCGAATCCCCGCAACAGAGTGAGCTCCCGTTGCTCGGTCCCTGCTTCTGCCAACCTAGCAGTTTGAAAGCACGTCCAAGTGCAAGTAGATAAATAAGTACCGCTCTGGCGGGAAGGTAAACAGCGTTTCCGTGTGCTGCTCTGGTTCGCCAGAAGTGGCTTACTCATGCTGGCCACGTGACCCAGAAGCTGTACGCCGGCTCCCTCGGCCAATAAAGTGAGATGAGCGCCTCAACCCCAGAGTCGGCCATGACTGGACCTAATGGTCAGGGGTCCCTTTACCTTTACCCTGTACATAGGGACGTGGGTGGCGCTGTGGGTTAAACCACAGAGCCTAGGGCTTGCCGATCAGAAGGTCAGAGGTTCGACTCCCCGCAACGGGGTGAGCTCTCGTTGCTTGGTCCCTGCTCCTGCCAACCTAGCAGTTCGAAAGCACATCAAAGTGCAAGTAGATAAATAGGTACTGCTCTGGCGGGAAGGTAAACGGCGTTTCCTTGCGCTGCTCTGGTTTGCCAGAAGCGGCTTAGTCATGCTGGCCACATCACGCGGAAGCTGTACGCCGGCTCCCTCGGCCAATAAAGCGAGATGAGTGCCGCAACCCCAGAGTCGGCCACGATTGGACCTCGCGGTCAGGGGTCCCTTTACCTTTACCTTTACCTTTACCCTGTACATGCTCAGAAACTGTCACTTGTCCAAAGAGAGCAGCTGGAGTCTTAGGAACAAAGGAAGCTAGCTGATCCTGGACCATTGAGGACAGGGATGGCCAATGTGCCTACCAGGTGTTGTTGGGGTACAACTCCCATCGTTCCTGAGGTCTGGCCATACTGACTGAGGCTGTTGGAAGTTCAGGACCTTAGAGCTCAAGCCCAGCAGTTTGGATTGAAATGCAGTTCCTCCCCAAGTGATTTACCATTTGGAAATTCACTTTGCCCCTCTCTCCAATGACCAATGGAATGGAAACTGGGTTCAGCACTGTCAGGCTGTCCCCGAGCTCGGCTATCGCCATTTTTTAGTTTGTATAATAGCATTGCTTTACTTGGGACTGGCTAGCGGGCTGTGTGCAGAATGATCCATGGAGAGACCATGTGGATAAAACTAGAAAGGAGATGGAGCAAAACTGCGGAAATACTTGGGCTGCGGATTGTGGAAGCACAGGATGAAAAGGGCTGAGTTGGCTTTGCCCAAGTGCCAGTAGATGCATGAGGAGGAGAGCAATGTGCTTGCGGATTTGAAATGGTATGGTAACAACTGGTCTCTTCTGTGAGCTGTGAGGGTTGGAGCTTAGCACAGACTGCAGCGGGCTTGGCATTTAATAGGAGAACAGCTATGGCCATTCCTGGGCCAGGAAAGCCTGGCTGCAGTAGTTCATGCACTATTTACTTCAAGCCTGGATTACAGCAATGTGATCTATGTGGGGCTTGCCTTGTGCTTGAACGGGAAGCTGCAGTTAGTGCAGAATGCTGCAGCACAGTGGCTGACAGGAGTGACCCCCCCCCCCCGCAGCACTGGTTGCCGGTTTTCTCCTGGGCCAAGTTCAGATTGTTAGTACCTATAAACCCTCAGCAACATGGTAAACATGGGACCACTTTGCTTGTGAGATTGCCTTACTCCATATACACTCCATATACAAGCCTACCTAGACATGTAAACTGTTGACATGTGTTATAATCTGTCTTTAGAATATCATTGATTTCAAGGGGGGTTTATTTAAAAAATGTGTTAAATGGCTGCTTTTAACTGTTGTTATAATAATTCTACAGTCTCAAATGCAGAATAAATGTTCATAAATATACAAGGCAAACAAACATACAGAAGTACAGGATGAATCTTTTAAAAGAGGCCCCATGGAACATGTGTACTCTGTATCCACAGGGCCTCTTTTAAAGGACTTACCCTGTATATAAACCATGTGTCTGAAACAGTACAGGAGAGCAATCCTGAAGCCATTTTGACTCTCCCAAAGTGACCTCAAATATTTATCTGCGAGGAGGAAGGAAATGGGGAAAGCTTTCCAATTGTCTTTGGACTGGATGGGTTTACACCTCCCTGCAAATACAGTCTGGCAAGTATCTGTTAGGCTGAGCAAACTATCAATATGTGTAAGAGATTTGGGAACTAAAGTATTTACCTTCTCAAAGGAATGGCCAGGGCCGCCAGGCTACCCAGAAAATGCAATCAAGTAAGGCGTTTCCGTGCGCTGCTCTGGTTTGCCAGAAGTGGCTTAGTCATGCTGGTTACATGACCCGGAAGCTGTCTGCAGACAAACGCTGGCTCCCCCAGCCTATATAATGAGATGAGAGCCACAACCCCAGAGTCGTCCGTGACTGGACCTAATGGTCAGGGGTACCTTTACCTTTACCTTTTAAGGCATGAACAGGTATCCTGGCAGACAGGAGAGAAGCAACACTCTCAATATTCTGCTGGAGACCGCCTCCTTCTGTGATGTACGCATGAAGTTTTGGGGGGTGGTCTTGGGCTACAGAGTGGGCAATTTCAAGTCTTTATAAGTGTTTGTGCACCATTGTTCTGGGTCTCTCCTACCTCCTTGCAATGAGGAGAGGGAACTTGGTTGCAAAAGAAAAATAAAGATCTGCCTTGCCTGCCTTCCATGGATCTTGCCTCCATCCATTCATCTCTGACTTAGGGGACTCAGTCCCTTGGGAGTTGGGGCCAGCAAAGCCAATCCTCCTATTTTTTCTATAACACTGTCTTTACTGATTATTTTATTGTCTTATTCCACAGGTCCCTCCTTCTTTTTATATACATTTTATTCCAAGAGATTGTTAGAGATATTATCCTTTTGCTGTTCCATCATTTCCTAGTCCTTCATTGGTTCTAAATAAGATACAAAGAGATGGCTAAGATATTTCAGACTTTTAAGGGGGGGAATCATGGTGTATATACACACAGAATGAAATTCATATCAAAAACAAAAGGCCATGCCCCAAGTTCCTTAGAAGGTTGGAGATTCAAAACGGGGGACTTCTCAATTTCAGTTTAAAAAGTCCTCATTCTTTCAATCAATGCTATGTAATTCTCAAAGTGACCACTGGATGGCAGATGAAGCGAGAAAGCTGTGGCAGAAGGAGAGAGGAAAATGGGTGGCAGAAAGAGAGTAAGTGGGGTATACAGATTGGTTCTTTAAGTCTCTAGTCTCTGCCAAGTGGTGTCTTCAGCCTATCCTGCTGCCAGCATGCAGACCCTGACAGAGTACCCCCAAAGCAGTGTGGTCCTGAACAGAAAAAAGCTTGCCCACCCCTGACATCAGACACCTCAGGATGTCTTTCTTGCAGAAGACAGGATGAGGTAGAAACTTGCGGCAAAACTGACACCAATGTCTTCTTTTCATTCTGCTCTCTCACTTGGCTTGGAAACAGAAACGGCAGAGAGAGAAACTAGGGAGAGTTTGAGCCTCTCCATTCTCCTGGGTCTCTTTTGCAGAAGGGGGGAAAAGGCAGGTCCCCGAAGGAGGTGACGTTGATTGTTCCCCCACACCAGGACTTCCCCACCCCTCGCCCGGCCCCAGGGATCTTCACACTTCCGTTTGGTCCCCTGCGCTTTTTATCATCGGCCAACTAGTCTCGCTTAAACATTAATGGAAAAAATTGCATGCAGAAATATCGCATCGGAGATAAGCACAGTAGCAGTCAGGAGCCTCTGTTTTGAAAGTCCTCCAGCAAGGTGAAAATGGCACATGGCAACAGCTGGAGAGAGAGAGAGAGAGAGAGAGAGAGAGAGAGAGAGAGAGAGAGAGAGAGAGAGAGAGAAAGAGAAATGGGTGGCTTAAGCTGGGATAAAGAACCATTTTCAGCCCGGGAATCACATTCCTTTCTGGGCAACCTTCTGAGGCTGCCCACTACTGGTGGGCAGGCCCAGAGATAAAAGGGGGCAGAGCACTGGACGCAAATTTTACTTCCATGTGGTAGGCTACTTTCTGCACACACTTGCCATCCAGGCAAGCCTTATCGGGTTTCATGGCACATTCCAGTCATGCAAAAACACTCACAGACCATGTTAAGGAAAGGTGGTGAGGGTGTATGGGCTGATGAGAGGCCTGAGGGCCAGAGAGAGAAGCCTGAAGGTCACATTTGGCCCTTGAACCTGAGATCCCCCTCCAACATCCCAAGCAGGATGCACCACCCCACTCCTGATACATGCATGAATTCTGTATCATTCAAAGACTACTTGGGGTTTTTCCCCCTTCCCATCTCATCTGCTGGCTAATCACAGCAGTGGACAGCAAAGTCAATCACAAACATGGCTGTGGCCGGCAGGTCCTACCCTTCACCCTTGCCTCCAGACATCTAGGAGGTGGAGCCTCTCAGCCTAGCCTACCTCACAGGGTTGTGACCAGTCAGATGCTAAGCAACCGTACTGCTGCATTCCTTTGGTGTTCACGGTATCTTTGCAAGTAGTTGGGTGGAAACTGGAGCAAACTGGCGCTGCTTCCAGAGGCTCCCTTGGCAGCCCCACCAGGCCCAGTGGTCACCAACCAGCACGGATACGAGCCAAGGAGGAAGCCATCTTTGTAGTTTGTGTGTCCCCACTGTTTCTCCGCTATGGAGCTTGGAGGGTGAGATAGGATCCAGCCTATCATGGTGCCTATTGTGCAGGCTAGATAAGAGCCATAAAGCACTTACACTTCAGAGAATAATAAAATATTGGTGGCCACTGATATGGACGTTACATATTTTTATGACTGGGAAAATCAAGGGCAGAATAATTTGGTGTTATTGCCAAGCACCAGGAACCCAGGGAGCTGTGTGGCGTTACTGATTAACACGCTTCTTAGCATTATTTTCCTGACGTCAGCATGGCTGAAAGCCAACTCACTAATAATCGCTCATATCAATACCAGTAAAGCATCATGGAAACTGCAGCGGTTACTGTGCAGCCAGAGATGAGCGCAGCAAGATCTCATTCCTCCCTGCAGTTACTTGTTGGAAAGAGAAAGTTCCTCTCCTGGGCGAGCTAAAGAAGGAACAGACCAGGGCAAATCAGCAGAAGGAATGCAAAACACAGATCCTCCTGAAGAAGAAATGCAAAATACAGGTGATGTAGGACGCATGGTTGGAATTTCAGCCTCTCCTGTGGGACGACCCGGCCTAGGTGCCCCAAATCAACCAGCTCTGGACACGAACCTGCCAAACTCTTTCCCTCCAGCCTTTTGGGTAGCGACTCATTCAGACAGCCCTGCAGAGAAAGTGGACCTTGGATGCTTCTCTGCAGTCCCAGCCGCAGACACAGACTGTGTCATCTGCTTCAACCAGTACAGTCTTAGCAGACTGCCAAAACTTCTGGCTTGCCAGCATGTCTTCTGCGCCGTCTGCCTGAAGCTTATCCTGAGGAACGACGGGAAGACGTGGGAAATTGTTTGCCCCATCTGCCGAAAAGCCACCTCCGTCTTTGGGGGCCTTATCTGCAGCCTCCGCGATAAGGAGGAAGCCGTTCTTGAGCCCTTGCCAAACCCTGGCTGGAATGCAGAGGGTCTCTTTCCTCTGGATGCTCAGAGAGGGAAGCCGCTGGCTCGTGGCACTTTCCACGTCAACCCAGATGATGGCGGCAGCAGCAGCGATAATGTCAGGGTGGCTGCCAAGAGGCTGGTCTTCCTTCTGCTGCTCTCAGCCCTGCTCGTGGCCCTCATTCTACCCATCTTGGATCAGGGGCTGCTGAAGTGGGCCATCTGCATCGCCATGGGCTTGGGACTGGCCTTAGCTGGGGTGCTTTGCTTCAACCCAAAGTGGCGGTGCAGCAGCCTCTGTGGTTCTCTCCCATCCTGGAGAATGAGAGCGAGTCACATCACCTCTGTTGCCTGAAAGTTCCCCAAACTCCAATTATTAAACTATGGAACCTTCTTCCACAAGAGGTAGGGATGGTCACCAACATGAATGGCTTTAACCTGGATCCACTTGACCCGTGCGATCGCCTTACTCCATATAAGCCCACTAGGCCATTTCAATCTACAGAACTGGCATTGTTACAGGTGCCACCTAATACTTGTTTTACCTTTGTAAGAAATCATTTAGTGTGGCAAAACCTACACTTTGGAACTCCCTGCCTGTTGACATTAAGCAGGAGCCTTCACTGTACTCTTTTCAGCTCCTGCTAAAAACATTTTTGATTAGACAAATCTACCCAGATACCTAGAATGTTGAAATGTGTTTTAATCTGTTTTTAGCTCGTTGGTGATTTTATTTTTTAATGTTCTGTTTTTAACTTTTTGACTGGTAATCTTATTGTTTTATTCTTTTTGTACACCACTTTGGTTTTTTTACAATTAAGAAGTATATGGATTTTTTGAGAAATAACAGAGCACTAGCCAAATTCATGGAGGATTAAGGCTACCAATAGCTGTGTTCCACCTCCGTTGCCAGAAACTGCTGGGAATTACACTCATGCCCTCCTTGCAGGCTTCCCTTAATGGACATCTGGTTGGCCACTATGTGAAGAGGATGCTGGGTGAAATGGGTCTGATCCAGCAGAGTCCCTTCTTATGTTAAAAACAGGCACATGATGCGTGAGATGGTTTGGGTTGCAAACTCCCTTCAGCTGTGCTGCACTGGCTGGGGCTGATAGTCCAGAACATCTGGAGGGCACTAAACTGGGGATATAGCTGGTACGCAAGGCTTGCTGGGAGCCTCTCGAATGGCAGTTAAACTGCCACAGTTGCTCACAGTTGCCATGGTGCTGGCAGGTTCCAGCCTATGTATGCAGAGCAACAGCATCCCAAAGTGGTCAACTACGATTGGTCTTCTGGTGGCCATTCCATTCAAGCCCATTGGGACTTTAGGCCAATGGGGGGCTCAGACATGCACTGGAAGCAAGTTGATTGGTTGTAGGCTACCAGCTGCAGGGAATATAAGGCCAAGATCAGTGCCGTTTGGAGGTCAGTTGAACAGTCCTAGGAGGGCTGTGAAGTTCAGTGAGGGACTTAAGAAGATTCTAGAAGAGGGAAGCGGAGGAGCCTGAAGCCAGGAAGGTCTGTGAGAGAGGAGAGGAGGTCTCCTGTAATAGGTTTGGGGAAGAATGGAGCCCAGTGAATCAGCTGTTAGGCAAGTCATCTGAAGAAGCTCCTGACCAGACTGAAGACTCCTGGTGGTGACCTCAGGGAAGCCTGCCAGATAACTCAGGGGAAGTGAACGTGACCAAACTTCAAGTGAAGCACTCTAAGCATATTTGAATTAACTGAGGTAGAGTTGGGAATGGTACCTGGTTATTGCATAGCAGTACCTGCGCCTCTCTGGACTACAACTCCATTGAGCCCTGGTCATATTGGCTGGGGCTGTGGGAGTTGGATTCCAAAAACATTTGGAGGGCCAAATATTTTCCATTCCTGGCTGAAAAGGAACAGCAGCAGACACCTAGCCATCTTCTTAATACAACACCAGCATTCTTGTAACATCTATTTAAGGCAGCAATAACATATTGCATCTGATGTTTAAACCACATTTCTTACCAGCAAGTATAATCTCATTATGTAGTATTAATAATAATAATCTTTAATAAATGTTAATATCTTTGTTTAACTACAAACTATACATATCTGGTCTGTTTTCTCCTATGCCTAAATCCACAGGTAGGTACTGTATTTGTAAAAGGTAAGTAAGAAATAATAAATAAGTTTAAAATAAGGGTAAAGGACTCTTGGATGGTTAAGTCCAGTCAAAGGTGACTATGGGGTTGCGCTGCTCATCTCGTTTGCAGGCTGAGGGAGCCGGCGTTTATCCACAGACAGCTTTCCGGGTCATGTGGCCAGCATGACTAAACTGCTTCTGGCGCAACGGAACACTGTGACAGAAGCCAGAGGGCATGGAAACACTATTAAAGTGGGTATTTTTGATTGATGGGGACACAGGGGGCGCTGTGGGTAAAACCTCAGTGCCTAGGACTTGCTGATCATAAGGTCGGCGGTTCGAATCCCCATGGCGGGGTGAGCTCCTGTTGTTCGGTCCCAGCTCCTGCCCACCTAGCAGTTCGAAAGCACCCCTAAGTGCAAGTAGATAAATAGGTACCGCTTTATAGTGGGAAGGTAAGCGGCGTTTCCGTGTGCTGCGCTGGTGCTGGTTCGCCAGCTGCAGCTTCGTCACGCTGGCCACGTGACCTGGAAGTGTCTTCGGATGGCGCCGGCTCCCAGCCTCTTGAGCGAGATGAGCGCGCAACCCTAGAGTCGGACACGACTGGCCCGTACAGGCAGGGGTACCTTTACCTTTATTTTTGATTGAAGTATATACAAGGTGCATTATGACTTGCAGCTGGTGCAGTGTGAAAACATCAGGGCCACAATTAGGGGTGAAGGAATTCAATTTGGTCTACATTTATAAGGAAAACAATCTTAATTTGCACCTTTTGAAACATGCTCAGTGAAGCACCACTGTCCTCTGAAATGTGTAGTTCTCTGAATTTTGCAAAGCAGTTCTCTAGCCAAGAGATGCACATGCTAGGGTAAAGTGTACATTAATATAACAGCATACAACCCCTTATAGACGGGGATATTGTTTTGCAAAAATATGTATATTAGTGAAGATTGCATACAGGAGAAATAGGCACTAAAATGCTGCTGAATTTTCATGACGACTAGTTTTTTAAATTTGCAAACTGAGAAACATTGGGTGCTGAATTTAAGAGTGGAAAAACGAGAAACCAAGGGAAAAAATTACAGATTTTTGCTGACCTCAGTCACAATCCAGGACAAAGGTAGAGGCTAAGCAATGGAGTCTAAGCCACCAGACCTCCACACCCACCCACATAGGGAGAAGCCCCTTTGAATTTGATGGAACTTATTTCTGAGTGTGTGTGCATACATGGGCATCCAGAGATGCTTTGATGCCCAAGAAATGCCCCTTGCTTGCCTCCATGATGGGAGTGGGGGTGAAGCTCTGCAAGGGTTTCTCCTCAAGCAAAAGTCCCTGCTGAATCTCCCTTTCTGCCACCTGGTGAGGGCTTCTCCTTGGTCTGGTTGGCCACTGTGGAAAAAGGATGCTGGACCAGATGGGTCAAGGGCCTGATCCAGCAGGCTATGTTCATATGCCAATTTCCTGTTCAGATATTTAACTTCTGGAGACCCTGGGAGCAGAGAGCTGAATCCTGAAAGAAACTCTTGAAACTCATATGAACAACATTTTAACATTGTGAGTTATTGGGTTGTTTTTATTTTGATTATGTACTTAATGGTTTTATATTCTGATTTTATCCTGTGAACTGACCTGAGACCTGTGGGTGCGTATAGGGTGGTATATAAATTCAATAAAAAATAATAATAAATAATTTTACTGATGATTTGTTAATTAGATTATATGACTTATGCTGTTTAGGCTATCAAAGATTAGCAGCAGCACCTTGAATTGTGCTCCTTAAAAAAAGGTAAGCAGCCAGTCCAGTTGTTAAAGGACTGATGAGATGTGATCCATTTGTCCACTCCCCCAATTAGCCTAGCAGTTGTACTTTGAATTAATTTTTTCTGAGATCTTCAAAAGAGCCACATGCAGAAGACGTGGCAATAATCTAGTCTGGAGGTTACCTGGTCTCAATCAACTGGAGTACATGCCCCTCGCAGGGGTGAACAGGTACCATGGGTCTCAAAAGGAAGAAAATAGTGGATTTGTTACAGCGCCTTAAAACCACCCCCACTATATTGTTCTACAACTGCTGTTCATTCTGACCCTGTGTCCTTCTTCCACATATCTCCCACTGTCTTTTGAGACAACCAGAACTAGAAATCGACTAGAAAGAACCAGAAGGACTAATCCTGAAACTGGGCAAATTCTATTAACGTCAGCAGGAGCTAATAAGAAAATAAGGCAATAAATAAAGTACAGAGGTCGGGGCGATAAACTGAAGAAGAGATTGATTGGGGAGCAACACGTGATTCCAGCTGGTAAAGGATGGCTTGGCTTTTAGAGTTGGACGACAGGGTGGCATGAATGGTTCCAATTGCTTCAAGGGAGATCACAGCCAGGTAGCTTGTAAAATAATCTCTGGCTAGCCAGAGATCCAACTGCTAGATGATCTTAAAGTAGTTAGAAGCTGAGAGCTCTGCCTAAGTATCTGTATGAGCTCCACAAGGGATGGCGGAAGAACCTGATCATAGAATTGTAGAATTGGAAGACACCACAAGGATCATCTAGCGGCAAGCAAATCCCACCCATGAAACACATGCCCTTTTTATGGTCCCAACGGGCTTCCCGCAGGCCAGGTGACCGCTCTGGTCCTGTTCTCTATGATCCACGCGTCAGATGATCGCTCTGCAACCCATTTCTCTATGATCCCCACTTCTTAGTTGCTTCCGCGTCAGGCGGAAGTGGGCGTGGCGCGCAGGCGCAGTAGCGAGAACAGCGTTCGCCGCCGACTGACAGGAGCCGGTTTTCGGGCTCTCCCGCGACGATGTCCCGCAAGCAAGCGGCGAAGGCACGGCCGGGGAAGGCGGAGACGGAACGGAAACGGGACGAGCGAGCGGCTCGGAGGGCGCTGGCGCGCGAAAGGCGGAACCGACCCCAGGCCGAGGGCGAGGGAGGCCTGGCCGGGCAGCTGCAGGCGCTCGGGCTTCGCCTCAGGGAGGTGCCGGGCGACGGGTGAGCCATGCCCCGCCCTCTCAGATTTGAAACTCCGCCCACCGCAACGGCTCCTGCTCGAGAGAGGCAGATCTAAGCTACACCCGCCTACAACCCCCACGCCCCGCCCACAGCCGCCCTCTGCTCGCGAGGGTTCCAAGCCACGGCAGCTGAGGCGCCAGTGGTTGCTTTGTTCCGTTCCTCAACTTTGATGTCTAGAAGCAAACTCCGCCCACTCTCAGTGGCTCCGCCCATAGGGCCCAGCAAACGTTCTGAGCCAAGACCTCGTTCCCAATATCTTTAGCATTGCCAGCTTATTTTCTGGCGTTTTTAAAAGGCCCCTGTGCTTTTATCAAGCTCAAGACAGTCAGGAGTCTAGCATGTAAAGCTTTCCTTCTCTCGATGGTAGGAAGTTGTGGGAAAAAAAGCTGCTGTTGAATTTCCTTGTTTTCTTTAGATGCATTAAAAGAGCACGTTGGAAAAGGAAGCAAAATTATACTCCCTGCTCCTTCCCCAAGGCCTGCCATCTTTATCCATTTCTCCCTTATTTGTTTATTTATGCAAAGAACCTTTCTCCTGCTTTTTAGACAAAAAAAAGGCTCACAAGAATAGCTTACAGAATGCTCTAAAAAGTTTAAAAGGGAAAAAAGACTCTCCCTGTTCCCAGGCTGGCAGTCTGAAAAGGTGCAGTCAGTGCTTTTTTTCTGTGGGTACGCAGGGGGACGCATACCCCTAAACATTTTGTGAATTTCTGTACTTTTGTCCATTTACTGTATTTTCCCCGATTTGAACAAGAAAATGGTGATTTTCTTGAGTCAAAATGAGAGTACAGTACTCCTAAACATTTTTAAAGAAAATAAGCACTGTGTGCAGCACAAAAGGAAAATGCATTGGGATAGAGGAGGAAATAAGCAAACCCAGGTATCAGTTCTTAAGTTTTAAGTTCTTTTTGGGATCCTTAAAAATAGCAGTATGATTATAAACATACAAAAGGAAATGTGAGGATCAGGGACATAGGCTTGGCTAGACAGACATCCAAATTGTATTGTACTGGAGGGAAAACCTTGTATAGTGTATAATGTGATTTGACAAAAAGAGCTTAGTAAGACCATGGCACCTGCTTTGCATGCAGAAAGTCCCAGGATCAATACTGGCAACTTCAGGTAGAGCTGAGGGAGGCCCCTGTTGAAAATTCTGGAGACCTGCTGCTGCCTGTGAGTGTAAAGCTAGATGCACCAGTGGCATAATTCAGAGAAAGGCAGCTTATTATGGACCTCTGTTGATTCAGTCCTGAATTGTTAATAAACCAAGGACCATGATTTTACTCCACCACCCCTTGACAAATCTCCTTCAGACAAACTCAATTGGGCATAATGTCTTCCCACAGGAACTGCTTGTTCCGGGCTCTTGGGGACCAGCTTGAAGGTCACTCCCGAGACCACCTCAAACACCGCCAGGAAACTGTGGACTACATGATAAAGCAACGGGAGGACTTTGAGCCTTTTGTGGAGGATGATGTTCCTTTTGAGAAGCACGGTGGGTGCCCTTTGTGAGAGGTGGAAGTTGTGCCTACTGCTGCTTTTGAGCGCTGTTTGTCCAAAATACAGGCTGCTAGGCTGCTAAGTGGGATCAGTCAGTGGGAATATGTATTGCCAGAGCCGTCTTTCCTATTGGGCTTACTGGCGCATTGTGCCAGGGCGCTGGCCTCTCAGGGGTTTTGCCGGCAGCCTCCCCTTTCCCTGCACACCCGCCAGCTGTGCCCCATCAACCATATGACTGGCGGGCATGCAGCTTGCCTCCCAAGCCTCCGCGGGAGGAGAGTGATCCCCTCAGAGGCTTGGGAAAGGGTTGACAAGTCAACAATTCTGGGAAGCGGGGTGCCGGAGGTATCTTTGCACCACAGCGCCAGATATGCTTAAGATGGTCCTGTGTATTTCACTGGTTCTAAGCTCTGTTCAAAGTGCTGGTGCTTATATTTAAAGCTTTCCATTGCAGGAGTGGCTAACCTGTGACCCTCAGAGGGTGCTGGACTGCAATTCCTGGCATCCCTGACTCTTGCTTGGGCCTGATGGGAGTTAGCCACTCCTGCTTTATGGCTTGGCATCAGGGTCTGTATGTTGAGGTCACATTCAAAACCTAGAAAGGTTGCCTAGAACATGTCTGTTTTTATTTTCACAGACATCTAGGTTAACATATATTCTCCTGTTGTGCTCTTATGTTTGTCTCGCCCTGCTGTGCTACTACTGTTGTTGCTGTTGAACTGTTTAAAATGCTTGTCTAACTCCGCCTTCCCCACCTTGCCACTTTCCAGATATTTGGATTATAATTGCCATAGTTGCTGTCTGGGGCCTCTGGGAATCTTCCAAAACATCTGGAAGATGGCAAGTTAAGGAAGCCTGTTTGAATTGTGGGACGTATGTACAATACTAGGGCTGCAATAATCCCGGGGATTTCAAAGGCAGAATTGATAAAAGGGGGGAATTTCCAAAAGGCGATGGTTTGTCCTGGCAAGTCAATCGAAAAATGTTGGTTTTTTGGCGTTTTTGTAAGAAAAAGCTCAACAACTTTGGGGTTTGTCTAAAAAAGCTAGAAACTCAATATCTCTTGGCGTTTTTACTTTTTGAAATATGGCAACCCTATACAATACATACCAACACTTGGAGGCCTTTGGAAGAAAAAAATGTGTGTACTCCAATGCATTGCATCAGAATAAGTCTCAGCCTACGTTCACATTCTATCATTATAGGAGAACCATTAATATTTCCACACATAGTCATAAACTGTTTCAGAGCCCCATATTTGCTTTAAATTGGGAGTCAATGTTGTCAGTGACACAGGTTTATAGATAAAACATCTCCATGTATCCCCATCAAGAGCTGAATGGCATCCTGCAGGTCTTGGTTGCCTGGCATTACACCAAGTGAATGTCCCTTTGGCAACTTCACTTGTTCTTGTCAAAGGGTCTTTTGTTGTGTGCTGTTGCCATTGCCTTATCTGTGTAGCATCTTTCTTTTATTTGCTTTCTGTCCTCCTTCAATGTACATTTCATTTCTTCTCCTCCTCTCTTCTTATCTTTTCCAGTTGCCAATTTGGCACAGCCTGGAACGTTTGCTGGCAACGATGCCATTGTAGCCTTTGCAAAGAACAATCAAGTCAATGTTGTCATCCACCAGCTCAATGCCCCTCTGTGGCAGGTAAGCCTCAAAACACTCAATTTGTCATAATGTGCCATTACTCCGGTTAATGCATAATTTTCCTCCTGTTGCAATATGGCTAACAATAGTTTTCCAAATTTGGAGAAGGGGGAGCAGTCCCTTTCTTATGCAAAATAGGCATCTAGATTAGATTATCTCAGTGCACCCCACATAGGCCTGTCTATGACAACTTGTTTGGAATTGCGGCTGGTACAAAATGTTACAAATATAACATTGGAATAATGTCACCATTCATATTCCCCTTGGTCTTGAAATCCTCTGCCATACTTATAAGCTGGGCTTCAGTCTCTCCAAATTTGGGCTTTCCTTTTATTGGTATTTCTGACACAGCTGACCCATGAAACGCATCCTTGTTAAGGATCTAGGTGCTGGATGGGGGAACTGGTAGAAGGGAGTTCTTCTTGGTAGAGTTATGAGAGGTTTATGGGCCTCCCCTTCATTGAGCTAGATAGATGGAAACTGTAGAACCAATAAATCACATGAATCCACACTGGAAATGGCAAGCACTTGCCTCAGTAAAGGCATTGCTTCTTTTTGAGGAAGTTGAATGCTCTTGAAAGCATCCAGATTTAAAGGCCTGCTTGCACCAATCTCTCATCATGCATCTGCCCCGAACCACTCTTCTTTCTCAGATTCGTGGAACAGACAAAAGCAACGCTCGAGAGCTGCACATTGCATATCGATATGGAGAGCACTATGACAGCGTCCGGAAGATTAACGACAACTCTGAGGCTCCTGCCCGGCTACAGACGGAGGTTGGTTCTGGGCCCTGCTAGGTACTCTCTGGAGGTGTTCCTGGGATGGGGTCTTCTCTTTTTGCTGAGCAGTGGATGCTTAGCTTGGCAATACAGTGATGCTGTAAAAGCAATGCATTTTAACAGATTTCATACCCCGTTAAACAGATGTTGTGGAATGGATCAAGCGGGGGGGGGGGAGCCTATGATTTAATTATCCAAGCTGGGTAAGATAAGGGTTTAGGAAGGATACCTAGCTCAGCTGTAGAGCACTTGTTTGGCATGCAGAAGGAGCAGGTGTAGTTCCTGGCAACTCCAGCTAAAAAAGGATCTCTGATAGCAGGTACCAGGTACTCTGACCCACTGTCAAAGATGAATTGATACTCTCCCTGAAGCATGTGGCTGCTTAGTTTCACACAGTGCTGCAACCATCTTCTGATCATTTAGCCCGTTTCCTGGTGATTTTTCCTTCCAGAAACTGCTAGGCAGGTGGGAATAATTCTGGCTTCCAATTGAAATTGTGGAAGACACACATTCACCCACACTCACTTTCTTTCACTCACATACACTTCCATGTGCAGAAGCCTCTGGGGAGTCCTTGAGCAGCTGTGCATGGCTCTTTCCCACCTGGGTGGTCTCTTGTCTGCCTGCTGAGGGACCGATTACATCAGAAAGGCACTGGGTTTATTTATTTGTGTATATATTTGTAAACCATTTTGGTTTACAAAATGTAAGCCAATTCTGGGTTACAAAATTTTTGTAAACCATTTTGTTTTATTTGTGTATTTCTGTAAACCATTTTGTAAGCCATATTTTCCAAACCATTTTGTTTGAATAGTGGCCTATAAATATTTTCTGTGGAATAAATGACAGGCCTTGCTCACACAATCCACCCGTCCCCCCCACCCATGACATAGGATGACATATTGCAATGCCTTCCTGTCATTCCAGATGTTGTGCAGAAACGAATGTAATAAAAAAGAGAAGGAGGAAGCAGAATCAGAAGAGGAAGTCCAAGACGAAATTGAGGATGCTGTCCAGAAAGTGCGGAATGCAACTGGCTGCCTGGTGAGCCTGTGCCATTCCTTTGCTTGGGGAAATGCTGGTGAAGGTGTCTCTCAGGCAGTGAGGGTTGGGAAGCCCAAGGCCCCCCAGATGGTGATGATAATGGAATTGAGCTCCCATCAGTCCCAGTAGTCCCATCAGTAGTCAGGGATGATTAAAGTTGTCCCTTGACAGTGTCTGGAGGTCCACAGATTTCCTTCTCTTGCTGTAAGATGGGTGGAACCTTAGCCCTGGAAGCTAAATGTGCCCCTAGTTGGCACTAGGCTAAGCCCCCTCTCCCCTAGCTGCAGCCCTCCTCTGCCATACGTCGTTCCCTCCTTAAGTGTTTCTTCCTGCTAGAATATGTTCTTGAACTCTGAGAACGCCTCTTGGTTGCCTGGGTGTATAATACAGAGAGTTATGTGTGGAAACAAGCCTGCTGTACAACGGTAAAATTCACTGTCTATCTGGCACATGTTGTTTGCTTTTCAGGATTCTGATTTAATCATCCGGATCCTTGAAACGGAGGACTACAATATCGAGTCTGCAATATTTGTTGTGTGTCAGATAAATGAAGTGAAAAGGCTCCGTGAGTAATGGGTTGCTCTTGCCACACAATTACCAATTACAGTAGAGCAGCCCGTTTGAAATAAAGGAGGGAAGCAACATGGAAGTGGAACACGCCCCCCCCCAATCCCTGCATTGCAGGGCTTTGGATTTGATGGCCCTTGGCGTCCTTTCCAACTCTACAATTCTATGATTCTAAGAGCCTTCCAGAGGCTGCAATTAAGTGTTCCTGGCCCACAGTCTTCCATTGTGTGCACAGCATCTTCCTAATAGTTTAACTAAGGGAGAATTATGAGGCTTATGATTTGATTATGAGGCTTATGAGGCTTATTAATTATGAATCCCACCTGTCAAACATGCCCTGCCACTTCAGAGATGGAATAGATATGGAGGGATAAGGACCTAAAAAGAGCCTGGGTGCTGGATCAGGCCAAAGGGAGTCCATCTAGTCCGGGGGTGGACTTCAATCTTTCAAATTTCAGTGGTGCCCTGTGTGAGGCCAAAATTTCATGCATCCTGCCTCTCATCTTCCTTTCTGTTCAATTCACTACATCATAGTTGCGACACCCTGCAGCGCCCCCTAGGCTTGATCCCCAGTGTAGCAGTACTGGTCACACTGTTCTTATTCCACCTCTGTCTAGTCCACCTTCCTGTTCTCACAGGGGCCAACCACATGACTGTGGGAAACTGGCAAGCTGGAGCACTCTTCCCTCTTGTGGTTTCCAGCAATGGCTGTTATTCAGAGACATGCTGCCTCTGATCCTGGAGGGAGAACGTAGCCATGCTGGCTAGTAGCTACTGATAGCCCTACTTGTCTTGAGCTGCCCAAGTTGTTGTCTGCCACAACCTCCACTGGCAGGTGGGGGTGGGGGTGTACTTATCTCTCCCACCTCCTTGCTGCTTCCCATTTACAGACACCCTGTTCCAGGCAGCTACACAACCAGGAAATAAACCCACTTGGGGGGGGGGGGAACCACATGCAGGAAGGAATGGATGGATGGGAGACAGGCTGGCTTAAGCCTTCTGTTTGCTACCCTTTTCTCCCCTCTGCCACTCCACAATAATGGCCCACTCCACTGCATCTTCTAGAATCAGTATTTTGGAATGGGGAGGGACCCAAGGGCAATCTAGTCCACCCCCGTGCCCTGAGATGGGTCTCTGACAAATCACTGTCCCTCTCATAGATGCTGAGAAAGCCCAGGAAGCCCAGGAGACAAACCGACCAAAACTGCATCCCAGGCCAACCCTGTGGGAAGAGAATGGAAGTGGCACTAGGATTTTTGGGAGCCAGGAAATAGAAAACAACAAGCCCCAAATGAGCTCACTGGAAGGAAACCAAGCCAGTAAAAAGCAGGCACCAAAGGTATCTTGAAGGGGAGAGGGAGGGGGAGTTCTGTGGGAGCCCTGGGGTTTCCCCCTGCCTCGTAGTGGTACTTTTAATGGGGGATTCCACAGAGGAATCTGCCTGGATGGTGTCAGAGTCACATCCCAGGCAGAAATTCTGAGATCTGCTCTCTCCCGACTTGTCCTCCCAGCATTGCTATCCAGCTCTTGTCCAGACACTCCACTCAGGCTTGTGGTGGTATCACTTTTAAAAATATCCCTACAGTGCATGTGCTTCATTCAAAACAGCCTTCCCCGACCTTGTGCCCTTCAGGTTCATGACTCCATCAGCCCCAGAGCTGGTGGGAATTGTACTCAAAACTGCCTGCATGGCATTAGGTTCGGGAAGGGTGATATTTTAAAACTGCAGTCTTGCCAAATCAGTCATTCCCTTAATTCCTATTGTCCCGATTTGTGAAGCCAGATAGGATCTGGTCTGGACCTGTTCACAGCATTCTAACTTTCCTCCAGCTCCCAACCCTGGTGTCCTTCTTACATGGCGTTAATAACTGCAACAGTTTGGAAACTGTCTGGCTTTCTGAGTGTTGTGTTGAGCTACCGATAAGCACAAATTACCATGAATCGATCTGGGACAGCCTAATTTGCTCTGGAGCGATTTGTTGCTTCTTCCATCCAATCTGAACAGGGAAAAAATTGGCCTGATTCAGTTCTGAATTTGGCCAAAGCTATTGCACAGCCCTAAGCAGCTCCTGTCATTTTGTTATTTGCTTGTTGTGCTGCCACTCTCTCCTCCTGCTCATCCAGGACAATGGCAAAGTCCATCCCTTTCTTGACGTCCCCTTTGTTTAGGCCTTGGTCCCTGCCTTCTTCTGACACTTGCACCCCCAGACTCTGCTACCTAGGGGATCCCTCTAAATCACAGTCCTCCTCCTCTTCCTTTAGTGCTTTGCTAATTCTCCCCTCCGGCAGGTGTCCAACAGGCAGGAGAAGAAGCAACAGCGACTGGAGAAGAAGCGAAGGCAGGAAGACAGACACCGGCAGAAAGTCCTAGGAAGCAAGAGCAACCTCTCAGACAATAATAAGAACGCCATGGAGTCTGAGTCGCAGGTCACCCTAGTGAAGACCATTGCGGCTCTCAACATCTGACTTAATGGTGTTTCCCCATTTCTGATGTGCGTGGGAAAATGAAACTCTGGCTGCTGAACTTTGCACCCCAAAAGTACCTTCTTCAGAGCAAACACTTCGCCCCTGTCTGTCTTTGTGAACAGGGGTGTCTGCTATGCTGTTTAACTGACAGTTAAACAATTCTTCAGTTGTGCACAAGAACCCTGGTGTGGGATGGCTGAGCAGTTCCTGTGCTGGAGCCTGGACAACAGAGGCCTTAGGGGTGGAATCCCCAATCATGGATCCTCTCGCTGCAGAGCTCATGGAATTTGCTCCCGAATCTTCCATGGCCACTTCCCAATTTGTCTTATTTTCAGTGACCCCCCGCCTGCAGGAGGGTTAAAGGGTTTCTTTGCTCAGGAACACACCTTCTTTTTGGCAAAGTCAGCAGGGAAAAAAGAAAACTGCTTCTGACTTACATCCCAAAGTGAAAACTTATCTACCAAAGTTGGTACTGAGCCTGTTAGATTGTTGCTTTCTCCTCCCAATCCTACTCCCCAAGGCAATATTGTTAAATTCTAGACAATGATCAATTGTGCACTTTAGCCTACGGAAATGATGGTGGCTTGTGTCTGGGTGTGTGTGTGGTGGGTTGTGGGTTGTGTGCATAGTAGCAAATTCTATACAGACAGGCCGATAGTGTAGAGAAACTTTTCCTGTCTGCAGCAGGGTTTGTTTGATCAATTACTCACTTGCACCCCTAGCAGGAATAGGCCACAATTGTGTCACAGCACTGGTTGGGCAGCTGTCCACCATTACAGACTTGTGGCGGAAGGACCAGATCTCATCTTGTGCCTGCCCTTGTGGGGTTCTTAGTCCTGCCCCACTTATGCAGGGATATGGGCTCCTCCTGTGGGGGTGGGCAAATCAGAGTATGAAGTGGCTGAGCAGCGCTACCTAAGTTGGATTTCAACTGTGGCCCCTTCACCAACGATGGGGAGGAAATGGACAAGCCCCATCCTTGCCAGCTTACTAGTATGGGATGCAAACAAGGCTGACCCAAAGTGTACTTTCATCTTGAACATTGGCGGTTTTGTTTCCTTGTGAATGTCATGGCCTTCATCCAAAGACACTTGGTACTCAAAGAATTACTTCTTTATCATGTTAAAATTTATAGACCCAAGAAATTATACTGGCAAACTTCCAAGGGACACTTGTTCCTTAATTTTGTTCGCTAAAAAAACCCCATTTTCCTCCCTAAAGAGTTCTATTATAGTTGGGTTTTTTAAAAGGCTAATTCAGCAGATATTACAGGGAAGGGGAAGCTACCCCCCGCCCGCAATCCCACCAGCTGCTTTTGGATTCCAATCCTTGTCATCTCTGGCCAGTTCCTAGGCTGACTGGAGTGGAACAGGGTTTGTGTGATTTCAATATGTATATTCTGCAGTTGCCATAAAGAGTGGGTTTAGTGTACCTAAATGGGTTGATTCAGAAGGCAAAATTTGGATGGAAGCAACTTTTTTATCCTAGTGCTGCGACAGTTGGAAAATGTGGCACTTGCCTAATGGCGGTTTGGAAACAGGGTTCTGGTGCTTCTGATACTTATAAGCCAAAGGGTGGATTTAGCCAATGCATACTAAAAAATGCCATTCAACTAAATAAGGGCAGAGGGAAAGCTTAGGACCATTGGGAGTGGCATGATGCAAGCTGCTAGTGCAGCCTTGGCCACTTGGGAGCTGTTAGTCCAATATACCTGGAGGGCAGCAATTTGGCCAAGACTGCTGTAAAGGCAATGGTTGCCCCTGCCCTTAGAACGGAAGCTGATGCCAGAGCTGTCAATCATGCCTCTCACCAGGCTACGCTGACAGGACAGTTTGGTGAAGGTTCTCCTTACAGTTAGTTCTATGATGCCAGCAATCTGGACAGCTGTTCAGCAACCCCAAGAACTTTTCCTCTTGGTGACATCAAGTAATGACAGTCCTCTTCGTTCTGGAAAAGAGAGCCATAGCAGAGATCCAGGTTTGAGGTTGTAAATATGTTTGGTGGATAATGAAGGGGATAAAAGTTCTGAATCTTTGTGGTTATCAAAATAAAATTGGCCTTGTTGGGGTTATCAACCAGTTAAAACAGCCACGTTTCCCTTTTACAAGCCTGTGGTTCTTCCTGGCAGTGGCCCACAGCCCAAGAGCAGGTCTTGCGCTGGCATTCAGGACTGCACATGCCACTGCTTTCCCCAGCATGCACAAATTGTATGCCCACTCTTGTCCCACCCACTTTTGCCTCTGGCCCCGACTGCCATTGGCATATGAAACACTTGCCTCTGCAGGAAAGTTCAAGGGGCAAAAAAATAAAATCTGAACCTAAGGGAAAGCAGCGCTAAAAACCAGCAATAAAAGCAGTTAAAGCACCAAAGGCAGGGATAAAAATCAGAGTTTTATGTGGTGCAGAAAAAGATGGCTGCTGAGTGCCTCTGGGAAGAATTTTCCACTCAGAGGCTTAACATTGTCAAGGCCCTAATATTCTCTTTGCTTGTATTCTTATTTCTTATTACATTTATATCTCTCCTTTTCATCCTATATGATTACAACCCACATGATTCCCCCTCCCTCACTTTATTCCCATGACACTCCTGTGAAGATAGTGTGACTGACCTGAGGTCATTCAGGGAGCTTCATGGCTGAGTGAGGATTTGAACCCTGGTCTCCAAGTCCTGGTCTGGCACTCTAGTCACTAAACCACCCTGACACACACACACTTGCCACATGTAGTGGAGTGGTTTGCCTCTGGGTAATCCTGAAGATAGCAGAGTGTTTGACCCATATCTTGGAAGAACAGGGGCAGCAAGGTGTTTGTGTTCCCCAAGCAAAAACGTGTTGGACACATCAGGCAGTTTAGCCCACCTTGCAGTATAATTTGAGATTTATCAAATTCGAATGCCAACTGAAATGCAAGAATTTGCAAAGGATATGTCCATTTGAAGGATGAGCAAAATACCATAGCTTCTTTTGAGTGTATTTGGGATCTGTTTACGAAATCGTAAGACAAGATCAACATTGTCCTGAACTAACCTTGCCTGCAAACATCTGATGAACTCAGCCAAGTGGAGCAAACATTTCAGGGCTCTAGAAATAATATTCACTGCCTACAGTGTTTGGCACATATCTTTCCTCCTGAGGGCAGATCCCTTATTTAACCTGTTTGGGCTTGATAAATATTTGGTCTTGACATTTGCTAAGCCTTTGAGGCAGGGCAGCAAATCCCACAAGTATTCATGCTGCTTAATGCCCACTTTGGGATCACAGATTAGACTCCGCTTGTCAGTAGTGCCTGCTCTTCATCCGCTTGCCCTGGAGTCTCTAGCTGGATGCTTTTTGGTTCTCGTGGGAACTGCTTGGTTACTGTCCATGCCTTCACTGGTTACATGCGACAAACTCTCAGTGGTAAAACTGCCTTCATCTGTGGAGGCAGAGTACAGTATAGTCATTGTGGCTAGTAGCCCTAAAGCCCTACCTTGCTTTTCATTGTGCTGAACCTCTTCTCTAATTCTATTTTCTTAAATGCAGGGAAAGCATTCAAAAAGGTACCTCCCAGCTGCAGTTCAAAGTAGTGTAGCTCAGTCCTACAAACCTCGTTCTTCTGTATGTGTCAGACGAGCTGATATTCCATTGCAGCTTCACCCCCCAAATACTCTGTTCCGGTTTGGGAAATTACGGAGGAGACCATGAATTCCATGTTTTTATTTACTCATGTCTGCAGCTTCTCAACTGCCCATCATCCAGAATAGATCTCAGGGTGGCTTACAAGCATTTCTAAGAACAATTCATCATTAAGTCACTTGAAAAACGAGTTTGGGTTTGAGGCCAGATCAGCTGGTAGGGTCAATTCCAAGTCTGAGGGGGCCTCACTTGAGGTGGAGAAGCTGTCCTTGAAATTTCCAACAATGCCCTGGAGTGACACGACACTAAGGGCATTGTGAGGAAATAAAAATGCCGAGCGCCTGCCAGACCAAGTTGCCAGGTGCTGGAGGCCTAGGAGAGGTAGGAGTGGTGCGGCCTGCCCAGTTGTTGAGGTCCCCACGGCATCTCAAGTCAGGTGATGACAATGGCGCTGCAAGGTTGACTCTAAGAAATGATGGGATGGAATAAGCATTGAGCAAGAGGATATGTTTAACTGCACCACCTTCAGGAAGGCAGTTGTGAAAGCAGCCTTTCCTGGATACTAGCAAGGAGGCGTGGGGCCTCTACATAAAATGTTTAGGTAAAAGGCATATTTGATGTGATAGGCGGCTTTTTGGAAACAGAAGCTGGCTACTTTATCACACTCGCAGGTCATCTTCTGGCACATTGTCCTTCCACCTGGAAGACAAAAGAGCCAAAAGTTGAGATAGATCTGCACATCCCAGGAGTGGGACTTATCCACTTGTCTCTTTGCGTCTCTTACCGTTTCCAACTGTGCCCCCTTGGCCTCAACATACCTTTTCCCAGAGAGCCAAGAGCTCATTGCTGTCAGGAGCAAGTAAATAAATAACACACAGCAAGAAAAGTTAACTTTTAATTAAAAAATCAGGATCTGCACAGGGATGCGAGGCCTAATGAGCACAGCAGCAGATCTTGCCCCTATGAAGCACTTGTGCAGACTGAAAGTCCTTGCCATCCACAGCTGCCTAAGTCTCCTCCTCTCTATGGTTTCCCCCCAAGCAATCTGAGACTGCCGTGTGCCTGCTTTGGCTCCTCCCACTTTGTGCCTCTCCTGGTCTGGGGAGACCAGGGCGAGAGGAACTTGTCACAGCAGTAGGAGGAAACACCCGTGCTTCTTCACCAACCTGACTCCTCTCTGCCTATTGGCCTCCCTCATCCCCTTCTCCTGCTGCAGCTTTTAGCTCTGATTCTGGACTGCTCTCTGCCACAGACTCCCCCTGCTCACTAAGCCCTGTTACCTCTTCAGTTTTTGACACTTCTTCCTCCCAGTCTTCTCCCTCTGACAACTCATGATTGTCCCACCACCAATCCCCTGGCTCTGAGCTTTCTTCCCCTCTGGGTTCCCCAGCTGGTACCTCCCAACACTCCTCCACGTCCAACCAGTCTGGGACAATTGCACTTTAGACATACCCATGACTTCTGCCCATACCCTGAAAAACACTGAAAAGCCCCCACATCCTTGTTGACTTTGTGCGTGCATGTTTGCTTTTTGTTTGCTTGCTTTAGTTGCCTTATTTAGTTAACTTCCTAATTCTTTGCCACACCTTTCCTTGAAGCAGGGAGGCGGGGAACCCTTTTCAGCTCAGGAGTCAGCTTCTAACAGCCAGCAGAGAAGCCCACTGGGGAGTGAACTGGTTTTCTCACCCATCTCTAGCTGTCATCCAAGTATCTACAGCCACCCCAAACATACTCCATGTTCACACATACCACACACGATTCTGCTCTTCCCGATAAAGTAGGTATAAAGCTCTAGTTTGGGTTTGCAACCCAGTTTTTCCATCTTTCCATAGCAACAATCGTGGTTTTGGCAGCACCTGGAAGCAGCACAGATCAAACTGATTACTTCAGGCCATAAGGAAGACAATTAAGACAGAGAGATTAGGTGCATTCTCTATTATTCACGCTGTAGGGGTGTGGTTTTTTTGGAGGGTGGGATTAGTCTGGATGATGCCCCCATAATCCAGACTGATTTTCACAGAGGATGTTGCAGGTGTGGCGCTCATCTCACTTTTCAGGCCAAGGGAGCTGGCGTTTGTCCATAGACAGCTTTCTGGGTCATGTGGCCAGCATGATTAAACCACTACTGGTGCACGGAGGATCATGGAAGAAGCCAGAGCACACCAAAATGCAGCAGCAGTACCTATTTATATACTTGCACGGGTGTGTTTTTGAACTGCTAGGTTGGCAGAAGCTAGGGCAGAGCAATGGGAGCTCACCCCATTGTGGGGATTCAAACCCCCAAACTTCTGATCAACAAGCCCACGAGGCTCAGTGGTTTAGCCCACAGTGCCACCTGCTCTGACAATTGGGAAACACTGGTCTGTGAGCGCTCCAACTGGAGAACAGCCTTTACCAAAGGTGTCATGGACTATGAAGATGCTCGAACTCAGGACAAAAGGGAGAAATGAGCTAAGAGGAAGGCAAACTTGGCAATCCCTCACCATGATCAACTCCAGCCCAGAAACCTATGTCCCCACTGTGGAAGGATGTGTGGATCCAGAATTGGCCTCCACAGTCACTTAACTCACTGTTAAGACAATCTTACTTGGTTATGAGCGATTGCCAAAGAAGATTAAAACTTCCTCATCAGCATCCCAAAAGCATGAGTTGGCAGCAAGTGCTGCAATTTCCCCACATATGATGCATTTTGGTATGCTATTTCCACCAATATATATATATTTATGCATACACCCTGTCCCATGCATATTTGAATCCATTACTAGTATGAAGGATGGTACTGCAAATTTGGTCAAAGTGCAAATTTCATAATGGCTGCATTTCCGTTTGTGTTTCGTTTCAGGGAGTGCAAATTAGGTAGGTTTGCCTTTAAATGCAAAGAACGGAATCCCATTTCTCCCTCACCCCTTGTTCTCAGTGAGAGTCCCGCTCACCAGTCAGTTTCATCCATGGGCTTTCTGGATCCTCCAAGTCCACAGTAACATCCGTACCCATTGTAAAAGAGAGAGGGCAGCCTTCCCGTCAGCTGACGGACCATATCCGCAAACTGGATCAGGTTGCTGCTTCCTAAGGAGACAGCTGAAAGCAAGAAGCCTGCCTGAGAACCTAAGAAGAACCTCAGGCCAAAGGGGGTCCATCTAACCAACATCCTGTCCTCACAGTGGCCAGGCAGATGCCTCAATGGGAAACTGACATCCAAACTGGTGGCCAAGACTGCTTCCTGTTGGAGGAAGTTCCATGGTTTAACACTGCGCTGCATGAAGAACTTTCTTTTATCTGTCCCAAATCCTCCAACTTTCAGCTTCACCATTCTGGTGTTAAGAGAGAAGGAGGAAAAATTTTCTCTATCCGCTTTCCCCTTGCCATGCAAAATTGTACTGTACATGCTTCCATCATGTCATATACCACTCGTTTTGTCTCTGAACTAAGACGTCCCAAGCGCTGCAACCTTCCCTCACAGGGAAGAGAAATCCTAGTGCTCCTGTTTTGTTGCTTTGCTCAGCCTGAACTTTGCATGGATTGAAAGCAGAGGTTTGCAGAATTTCTGGCCCACCTAAGGGAGCTTAAAACGACAAGGGCTTGCCAGTCACAAAATGGCAGGAGGTGATGTTTTTGGCTCATCAGCTGGCAATGAGCAACATCCCTATCTATACCCTCTTTTGGAAATAGCATACACACAAGCTCAAAAATCACACATCTCCTACGCCACAGTGATTTCCTTGAGGCAGGGAGTTCCATAGTTCAGCTTTCATCAAACTAAGCACAGACATTAGCTCTGGAACTATTTTCATTTGCCTTAACCACTTCAGGCAGAATTGGGTGATCTGGTTTTAGAAGGATTTTTCATTTCAGGTTTGCCACCCGGAAAATTCTTTTTACTGCTCTTCTGTCAATTCTTCTCCCCGACCTCCATACATTTAATTTGCATTTTCTTCCCCTTTTCTTTCATCACTCCTCCCTGGTTCCTTTTAGGTTCATGTCTTCCTCCTATAATGCGGAGAAGCCCTACAGTTTCAGGAATGCTGGTCTACAGTCTAACCGCTTGCTAAAATCTACGAAATAATAGCACACACGAGGTACAGTTCATGTCATTGCAAGTACAGTGTCTATCCTTGCGTGAAAGAGCAATGGCAAGAAAAGTTGATGGAATACACTGAAATGACGAAGCTAACTGAGAGACTCAAAGATAAGGACAACAATGACTTCAAAAAAAGATTGGGGACCTATTATGATGTATATACAGAAACAATGCAGTGAAATGAACTCACTTGCAGGATTCGAATAATACAGTTACAACGGACAAATATAAATAGAAAATATAAAAATGAAATGAAAATGTTAAGAGCAGATTGATAAGGTACAACTTTAATTTTAGTACATAAGGCATATAAAATTATAAGCAGAAGAAATAAATGTGCTATAAACCAGAAAGGGAAGCTGGGGGAAGTCGGGGGTGTTAACTGAAAATGTAAAATGTAATTTGAATTTTTGATTATGCTAAAACTTGTAAAATCTTAATAAAATTAATTTTAAAAATAAAATAAAATAACATGCGTGAATTTTGGTTGCTAAAATGTTAAAACAGACCAAAGCAACTCTTCTTCTGTACTGAGGTATTAGAAAATTTAGATTTGGCATCCTTTAGACATGCAACTGTCTTGAACATGCACTTACCAAATAGGAGAAGCAGAAGGACCCCAAACGAACACCCCATCCTTGCACGGTTTGTCCAAATCAGTAGAATGAAACGAATGTTCCTTAGAATAGGACAGAAGAAGTCAGGAAGTTGCAAGCTACAGTATACCATATATATATATATATATATATATATATATATATATATATATATATACACACACACACACACACACACACACACACACACACACACACACAAACTCAGGCTATTGTTCTGTGCCAGTTCACTCCATAGCCTTAGGAAAGGATATATCAATATTGACAGTTCTCACTAAGGGCCCTTGAGTACATGAAGGCGTTCCCGGGACTTGCCCATCCATAGAGCCAAACTAGTCCCTAAATTCCAGGGACACTTGTCACAGCTACGGTGGTGAGAGATGCGGTGAAGCTCCTTTTTGAGGTGGCGTGGTCCTCCCCCAAGAAGGAGATCTCGGAGGACCCAGCTGAGAGTCTTCAGATCCTCACTGGGGCCTACCGGGGTGTACTCACACACTTCAACATGGGTTGGGAAGTGTTCCTGATCATTCCGTTGCAGCCTACCTCACTGGATGCAGCAGAGGCTCTATGCTAGATTCCCACCGGGTTTGTCACTGCTTCTTAACAGAAGGAGGAGGAGGACTGAGGCGGTGAGGAGGACAGTGCACTGCAAACACACTAGGAAGGAGTGCAGGAACTGGCTCCGTTGGTGCATTTTTAAGACACTGACCTCCTGCCTCCTCTCTGAATCTGCCATTTGGTGCCTGACATGAATTATATGCAAAGAATTATGTGTAAAGATTCTATCTTCCTGGTCAACTTTAATAAGGAATGGGAAAAAATTGCAAGTTACCTAAGAGAACACTGCAAACAATTAAAAACTTTGGCGGGATTTTAGTAACACTTGTAAATGTATTAAAGGTAAAAATTGTTGTTGTTTTGAAAAAAGAAAAATAGAGAAATTATATGATGCAGTAGATAAAGTTTGATTATGGAAACCATGGAGGGGTGGAGGGAAGTCTAAGGATTCAGGGAATCCTATATGTTGATGTTTACTATTATTGTTTGAATTCAAATGTATAGTGTAAAACTGAATTTTTAAACAAAGAATTATGTGTAAAGAACCTGGCTGGACAGGTATCTTACTTAAACACTGATGATAGGATAGTGTTTTCTTCTGCTCCTGTAAGGCAGGCCACAGGGCTCACCCATACTTCACTGCCGCTCCCTGTCCCTAGAGTTCACCACTGCCTTCTGCCTAATGGTAGGGCCAGACCTGTATTCAGTGTGTGTAACTGATGCATAACTGCCAAAAAGGAACCTTGGTGCAATTGCACAGTGTTACGAAGGTTGCATCAAGATTCTGCTGTCCTGTGCAAAGGGCTGGTAAAACACTGCACCAAAAGAATCTGCAGAATGCAAGGCAAGGTGTGCTATTGCCTTCTTCTCTGCGGTCTTCCTGCACTTGAGGACGCTTCTTTTGAGACAAGCTTTCACTCCTGTTGCTGCCTTGTTCCACCCCTCGTGCTGTGATCAGTGAAGCCTGCTGAGAAGATCCGTGGGTTGCTCCCACAAAAGTTCTCCATAAATAGCCCCTCAAACCTCCACAGTGTGCAAGAGGCTGTTTGCTCTTCCTGCTCAGTTCCTCTTTGCATTGACTTAGCATCTCCAGCTTTGAACATGGCCTATTAAACATGCCCATGTTTCAGCAGATGCTAGGATAGGGACACTCCATTGTGAACAGGGAAGAGGGGCAAAGCATTTCTCTCTATCAGTTAGGAGCTGATGTATAGGCCCTATTCCCCATTTTGCACGCCCTATTTTTGGGTCTTGTCCCTTTTTAGATGTGGCAGCCCTTTTGCCAGACCCTCCAAGTGTCCCTATTTTTCAGGGACAGTCCCAGATTTACAGAAGGGGTCCTGGTTTTTTATTTGTTCCCAGAATGTCCCTCTTTTCCTTTGGATATCCCTATTTTCATCAGAGAAATGTTGGAGGCTCTGGAGTTATGCCCAAGGAGATAAGTAACTATACCTTTAGAAAATACCTGAAGGCAGCCCTGTAAAGGGACGGTTTTTTAATGTTTAATGATGTTTTTATATATGTTGGAAGCCACCAGAGTGGCTGGAACAACCCAGTCTGATGGGCAGGTATAAATAATATTTTTATTATTATGGAATAGGACATTCCTAATTTTTATTGGAGTAATGTTGGAGGGTATGTCACACATCCCACAGTGGCCATTTTGTGACCTTTTCCAAAGCCAGACCATTGGTCCACCCAGCTTAGTCCTCAACCCAACACATCCTACAGGAATACGGAAGGAGCTGTTGAGCATCAGGATCCCAGTTACACAGGGCCACAGGAAACTGCCTTCTGCCAGCTCAGACCATTGTTCCCTCTAGCTCATTATTGTCTACACAGACTGGCAGTGACTCTGCAGGTTTTCTCTTCCAGTCCTACTTGGAGATGCCTCTGGGAATTGCACCAGAGACCTTCTGCATGCAAAGCAGATGCTCCACCGCTCAATTACAGCTTTTCACTAAAGGCTCACACGCCCTTTTAACTCAGGACTGATGTATTGTCTTGCTTTCCGGATGTCCTGATCAGTCAAGAGGCACAAAGCAGTATGATAGGAGCTCACATTTCCTGGCGGACCTGTTCGAAACTAGTTTCTGCACAATGGAGTCTATTGATAGGGTCACTTGTGACCGAACGCAAAGAAGAAAGCTATCATTGGGGTCGGGGTTGCCATGAGCTGAGAGATGGGGATGAGAGTGGTTGCTGTGAGACTCTCAAAAGGAGAAAGCACCCTCCCTCAGCTAACTGGGCTCCGTAAATCAAGCTGAGTTGCTCCCCAAACTCCCAACGAAAGGACAACTTCACACGATGACTGCAAGCTTCAATTTTTTTATTTTTGAAGAGGAGTTGCAATGCAGCTTTGGGCCTGCAGGGGCTGAGCTCAGCACTTCATCGGCCCTTCCTTGCAGTTCTTGTCGGAGTAAAAGCGATACTCCTCATTGTAAGTGTCCAGGTTGTCCTTCAGGCAGAGGGCTGCTGTTTTGTCACATTCACAGATCTGCTTTTCACAGCTGCTTCCTTCACCTGTTGAGAGAACAGATGGAGCCTGTCATGTTGTCATCCTGCCCTTCCTGCAAACAGCTGAGGGCTGCATCTGTGGCTCCTAGCAAGCCGCCTTATACAGAGCCAAACAATTTGCCCACCTAGCTTAATACTGTCTACACTGACTGGCAGCAGCTCTCCAGGGCTTTGAGCAGGGAGTCTTTTGCAGCCCTACCTAGAGATGTCATGGATTGAGCCTGGGACCTTGTGCCCTGCCACAGAGCCACGCCTCCTCCTTAATGCGTAGGAACATAGCAAGCCACCTTATGCTGAGTCAGACCACTGGTCCATTTAGCAGGGTATTGTCTACACTGGCTGGCGGCAGCTCTCCGGAAGTGCAGGCAAGAGTCTCTCTGAGCCCTACCTTGAGAGGCCAGCTGGGACCTTCTGCTTGCAAGGCAGGTGCTCTGTAGCTGAGCCACGCCCTCTCCCTGCAGAGTAACCGCCCTCTTGGAGTAATCAACCTTATAGGGTTGGTAGGAAGATGGCAGGGAGCTGCTCGGAGGAAGTGGAGGCTAAAAATGCGATCAACTAAGTCAGTGATTCTGTGGCGATGTGGTTTAGGCAGCTACCAACAAGGAACATGGAGAAGGGCCATAGCTCAGTGGTAGGACAGTTGCTTTGCATGTAGAAGGTCCCCAGCGGCATGTCCAGCAGGAGTCTCTCTCAGCTGTACTAGGAGATGCCAGGGGTTGAATTTGGGATGCAAACCTTACTGTTCAACAGTGGAGAACGGACTCCCTTGGAAGGTGGTGGACTCTCCTTCATTGGAGGTTTTAAAGCAGAGGTTGGATGGCCATCTCTCAGGGATGCTTTAGATGTGATTCCTACATCGCAGGGGTTGGGCTGGATGACCCTTGGGGTTCCCTTCCAAGCCTATTATTCTACGATTCTTTAGCTGTGAGTCATGCTTTGCAGGGGTTTGAACTAGAGGATCTCTGGGGTCCCTTCCAACTCTACTGTTACTATGATTCATTTTAAACAAAGGTAGGATAGCCATCTGTCAGAAGAGTGCAAATTTCGATGGATCGGCAGGCGCACAATAGCATTTAGTTCATGGTATGTATGAATTGTCTGTCCTCCAAAAAGGAAGGGATGCAACCCAATTTTTCTCCTGTCGTTACTTACCACAAGTAATAACTCCATCGTCGACGGAATAGTTGTATATGTCAGTGTTGGTGTTACAGTCCTTCAGCTTTTCATAGCAGCAATCATGGGCCAGGCAGCAGCTGTGGAGAAGGAAGAGAAATCTCCTTTAGACAAATCTACACTGTTCACCTGCGTGAGGGAGCTAAAGGTGCTTTTTTATAATTATTTGATTATTTATACACATCTTAATAAAAAAATAGGTACAGTGGTACCTCGGGTTAAGAACTTGATACATTCTGGATGTCCCTTCTTAACCTGAAACTGTTCTTAACCTGAAGCACCACTTTAGCTAATGGGGCCTCCTGCTGCTGCTGCGCCGCCACTGCACGATTTCTGTTCTCATCCTGAAGCAAAGTTTTTAACCCAAGGTACTATTTCTGGATTAGCGGAGTCCGTAACCTGAAGCATCTGTAACCCGAGGTACCACTGTCTAAGGTACACGCATCAGTTGCACCGATAATTAAAACAACGGTACTATTTTACGCCCATGAGTTTATCAAATGGCGACAATCAGGAATTAAAGGGAGGGGTCCCCATCTTGTTCTTTTATTGCCTCATTACCAGGGGCAATAAAGAATTCTGGGAGCTGTAGGTGGGAGCTAAGGGTGCCGAGAGTTATTCCCCTCCTAGAACTACAATTCCCAGAGTAGTTTAACAATAATTTCCTCTTCCCAGAGAAAGCTGGGAACTGTAGCTTTGCCAGGGGAATAGGGGTGTCTCCTAACAACTCTCAGCGACAAACTACAGTTCCCAGAATTCTTTGCGGTAAACCATGACTTTTAAAGTGGTCTCCTAGAGCTTTACATGTATGGTGTGAATGTGGTCATGGGCTACCTTTTGACTTCTTGTTTCAAAACTTCCCATTTCAGAACCTTCTGCCTATCCGGTGGGGGGGGGTGTTTCTGAGGATAACCCAGTGGGATATCCTTATAAAAAAGCAAATCAATGAAATGAAAGCCCCCAGTGTGGTGAACCAACTCAATACCCCCCCCCCCAACTGGCTAGAACAACCAACACACACCAACAAATCCTTTCCAGCACAGCGCCTCTTTAATAGCGAGGTGATCAGTTATGTCAAAAACAACAACCCACAAGCCATTGATTTACCGGTCGGTGTCGTCTCGCGGTTTGCCTTGGCCACCCACCCCGCAGTAACACCCGTACGTGGTGTAGTGGGGGAAAGACGTTTTCCCAGTGAGCTTTTGGATCATTCTTCCGAACTGAAAGAGGTTCCCATTTACTGCCAAAACACCTGCAAAGAAACGGGACAAGGCGTCAGGTGCTTAGTTTATTAGGGAAAGGGATCTGTCCTAGCTGTTGTGCTTCTTCACCTCTCCCTTCTACCAAACGGTATTCGGTGCTCCTGAAAATGGGGCAAATACTCTCTAGCAAATATTGATCCGCCTCTCTTCGTTAATAAATTGGCCTGTGCTAGCGGCTATCACTACATCTGGTGGTGGTGGTATCCATAAATGAATTATACCTTGTGTAGCATTTTTAATACATTTTAGGATTTGATACATGTCAGAAGTGGGCAACCTCAACCCCCCACCCGCCATTGGGGGCTGTATCCTCTCAGAGGTAATCTGCTGGGAGCCACATGGGGGTGGGGGTAGGTGAAGCCACAGCTGATGATGGCTGGAGAAGCAAATGCATTCTGGATTAATTTATCAAGAAGACCAACCTGCTTCAATTTTGACTTCGGTTGCTCAGATTAGAATTCCCCAAAATTATGAATGTCTCCTCAGAAGTAGGCTTTGTCAAGTTTGAAAGGGGGGTACACTTAAAAAAAATTATGGCCCCTTCCTTTTGTTAGCAGAACATAATTTAATCTCTCCTCTCCCTGTTACTTTTAGATTCCTGCATTTCAGGGGGTTGGACTAGATGATCCTTGGATCCCTTTCCCGCCCTATTCTATGATTCCACTTACTGCAAATCAGCAACACCATTGATCCCCATAAGATCTTCATTTTCTGTTGATAAAAACCTAAAGGAGAGGTGGTACAGTTTTTCAATTTGTTTAGAGGATCCGCATTCCACCTTTTGATATCAGCCACACCCCCCAAAGATGGCTCAACAACACAAACAGTTCATCCTAAACACAGTAAAATGCCAATGGTTGTATTGGTTTGAAGGGGAAGTGGGGTTGGAAGGCTGGCAGTCAACCCCTGAGATTTGGCCCATTCCTTCTTAAAGGACAGGTCTGCAACTAGGAAGTTGGCCGGATCAAATTTTGGTTCTATGTGAGCCTGGCTTGTTAGCAAAAATGCCAGCATGTCCTCTCCTCCCCACGCTCCTTGGCCTCACAATCACCTGTGGCATGGATTTCCGTCTCGGACAGTGATACAAGGACAGCATGGCAACATTAGGTGTCTAAAAGAGCAGATTGGCCCAAGAAAGAGGGGCCTGATTAGGCCTGGAAGCAGAAGGTCAGAGATGGGGTGGCAAGTCTGGCCGAGGCCCAGAGAGGCTGGGGGGTGGCAGAATTGAGAAGCGGGGGTGGGGGGTAGACAGAGGCATGGGGAAGGGTCAAGCAGTGTTGGGGAATAAGAAGAGGCATAGGGTGGGGGGCTTTGCCTCTTGGAGCCAAGAAAGAGTGGAGGGAAAGGTAGAGGGGTGGTGCCCATTGGAGGAGCTCTGAGGGAGAAGGGGCATCTGACAGACTTGCCAGGGAAGTCACAATTGTGGTGTTACTCCTCTCCAACGAAACCCACTTTGGTTTTGTTCCCCGTTGCCACCCGCAGAATAAATGTTTTTTGTTTCAGCTCAAATGACTATTTATGTTGCCATTGAATTACATTATCTGTTTTGTCAGCACTTGATTTGAAACGTCAGCAAACAAACAACCAGGGGAAATTGCCTGCAAAAAAACGTTAGTCAGAAGGGCATACAAAGAATGCTGATGTGTTTTCAGGAAGACTTTTTAAAAACAAAGCAGAAATGTAGAGAAGTGAATTTAAGAAGGGGGGGGGATAAGAATTGAACTTTGACAGATCTTTTTGTCTTCAACGGATGAATGAAAAACTGGGGGTTTACATGAGAGAACATCAATTCCTTTTGTGGAGAAGGTGCCATTCTTTTCAGGGGTGAAAAATCCCAGCAAGGACGTGGCTGGATCCACACTTGCGTTTTCCAGAAACTGAAATTCAGAAGCATTGCTGCCTTTGTCAGTGGAGCCAGAATAGAGCCATCACGGCCGGCAGCCATTGCGAGCCTTTTCTCCCTCGAATTTGTCCAACTTCCTTCTAAAACTGATGGCTTGGTGTTGTTGTGCAGCAGAAACAATTCGTTAAGCAAAACCAACGGCAGCGGTACTTACTTTGCTTAGCCTCCTCGTAAAACTTCTTGGGGGTCAATATCTCACCTGGTTCCTTTTCTTCCTTGTGATTTGGTTGTCCTTCTCTCCTCAGAAATGTGACAACTGGGATTTATAGTCCGTTGGAGAGTTTTAACTGTTAGTGAGGGGAAAATCCCATTTCCCCATATCCAGTAACCAGGTGAGAAAGGTAGTTACTCCTTGACTGGACTAACATGCCTAAACCTCTCTAGCCAGTTCCTTCCCCAGTTAGTAAGACAACAGATCTTGCCTCTAGGCCTGCCTGGTTTCATTCTAGAAGAATGATGAAAAATAGCAAAGGTCACCACCGGTAGCTGCCATCCTTCTTTCGCAACCCGAGTGGTCACTTTCTCCACAGGGTGTGGACATTTATACTATTATTAGAAGGATCTTCTCACCAAGTTGTGCAGGAAATGTTGGTGCTGGAGCTTAATAGGAGGAATATGGAAAGCAGAAACAAAAAAACAAGCTAGCTTCCCCTGTGGTGGGACTCTCAGAATTAGCCTGCTCAGATGGTTTTGCCAATCTGGTTCAGATGAAGTTGGGCTCTAGAAGTAAACGGACTAGGGGCTGTCCCCCTGTTTGCCCCACTCACCAAACCCTTCCCCACCCCCACCCCATGCTTGGAAGTTAACGTTAACTCCCTAATCCTTTCCACCCCCTTGGAAATACTCAGATTGCTTTCCGCCTTCCCAGCCCCATTGCCACATCCACTTCTTCCCCTTTGTACCCCTGTTTCCACCTGCACCCCCACATCCATGCTGAAATATACTCGGAGTCGAGTGTGGATTTCATGCTCTTTCTTCAGCTCATAGTAGTGAGGAATACCAGTTCCCCCGAAATGTCTGCTTTATATACATTATTTACACAATGGGCCCCACGTGATTGGCTAATTCCAGGATTCTCCTGTAGGCCAGTCAGGTTGCAGATTCACTTCCACCTGGAGTTGGATTGGGTGGCTCCTGCGGACCAATCAGACTGCTGCATTCTGAATCCTATTGTTCTGGGACCAATCAGGCTGCTGCATTTTGGATCCTATTCAGCTCAGTACATAACACATGCCCCCTCCTCTCTCCTCCTTTGGTGCAACCCCTGCTTCCACAGAACCACTCCCCCCATGATAACCTCCTGCATCTTCCTCCCCCTGCCACCACTAAGCTCCCATTTTCACCTCTCCACCTGCAATGAAGCCACCACCAGATCATCTTCTTCATCTAGCATTCATCTTGAACTCCTCAGCTCAGTGCAAGCACTTTCTTCTTGTCCCCCTAGCTCACTGCTGACAGTACATAAAACAACAACAACAACCCCCAGCCACTGAACTCATCTTGGTGCTTCCTTCCTCTCTGAGCTTGGTGCCCCAGCTGACCCACCTCTAAGGCCTGCCCTGGCTGGTGGCACTGGTGAAAAAGTCTACCTTGGCATTGCCAGCAGCCAGCTGGGGCACCAAGCTGAGGGAGGCGCCAAGCTGAGCTCACTGGCTGTGGCAGAAGTTAACCACGTTTCATGTGTTGCTCTGAAGGTCCTTAACAGGCCAGCGGAGGAGAAGACCGTCTTTTGTATATAAGAGGAAAGTGTGCCGAACAATGCTAATATTACTTACATTTATTTTATGTACAGCATTTGGGTCCCCCCCCCCACCCCATATAATTGTTTTTGATATTTTAAAATGATAAGAAAACCGGGGGGGGGGGGATAAGGAAGAGAAGAGAGGGAGAAGATACCAGGAAAGAAAGCACCAATGCAGACGTGGAACACAAGTACAGCAGGATATTTTTGAGGTTTAACAGGGGGCAGGAGGGGCCTTATAGGGCTGGGCTTTTGGCAAAACTGATGGAACGAACCTTCAGATTCCCCCACCTCCCACTGAGGCCGCCAGATGAAATGTCTGCCCCATGTGACAGAGCCGACGGAATAAGCTGACATTAGTGAAAAGAACATGCCTTCTATATGGGAAAATTGCCTTCAAAATGTGTATATTGAGGGAAAGTGCAGATGAATTTTCATGACTTGACTTTCATTTTCAGGGGGGAAAAGACCACAAGCTTATTTGTATTAATTTATTAGATTTATATACCACCCTTCATCATAAGATCTCAGTGCAGTTCACAGAATAAAATACAGGATAAAAACAGGTAAATAAGTAAAACAAAACAGGAAAACAAGATCCCCGCCCTTGTCACAGACACATTCAAAAGGCTGTAGAATATTAATCAGCCCAAAGCCTGGTTGAAGAGAAACATTTTCGCTTCATGCAGGAAAGTGGCGAGTGGAACTCATACATGTTTTTTTTGGCTGGAGAAAAGCGTTGCAAAGTTGAAAGAAGGGAGCTTTTCGACGTTGCAGCTGCATTTCTGTCCAGGTCTTCCTTAGGGAAATGCAAAACCGGAACTGAATTTTGTATCCCATGCAAACTCCCTCCCCCTACTGCCTCCCTACTCCATTTCATTCTTGGCTCAGCAGGACACAGAGGAGGGTGGCCAAAGCACAAAAAGTTGGGGAAATAGGTGTACTTCTTCTGGTACGTCTTTAAGTTCTTTTTCAGGCACTGCACAAACTTTTGGTCGCATTCACAGGTCAGGCGCTCACACTGGATTGAAGTACCCGGAATCATTGCCCAATACCAGGGTTCATTTCCTGACAACACAACAAGATTTTGGGCTAAGGAATAAATTCTGGAACTAAGGTGATGGCTGGGGGCAGGAGAGAGGGAGAGAGTCTGTAACTTGCAGTCTCTTAAGCCAGCCAGAAGTAGTAGTATTTATTATTATAATTTGTATCTTGCCCTATGCCCGAAGGTCTCAGAATGGTTCACAGCATAAAACCACAATATAAAAAACAGAAAATACAAAACAAAGACAACCCAATTACCCCTGCTTCCACAACACATTTTAAAAGGGCATGGGGTTTCAATCAGCTAAGGCCTGGTTAAAGAGGAATGTTTTCACCCGGCGCCTAAAGGTGTATAATGAAAGCACCAGGTGAACTTCCCTGGGGAGAGCATTCCACAAACGTGAGTTGTCTTTCTCCCCTCCGCCCCGATATACAGGGGCGAACAAAGGCTAACCGACACCCGGGGCGGGGCAAACTGCAATGTGTTGCACCGCTACGTACGGTGCATGCGTGGCGTCGCTACATAGGGCGCATGTGCGACGTCACTACGTACAGCGCATGTGTGCAACACTGCACATGCATTATACATAGCGGTTTGCCGCCAGCGCCACTCAAGCGCTGTACGGATGGTGGCAGGAGCCTCTGCTTGCAGCAGCGGCGGCGGGATCCCACTGCCGTCCGTCCAGTGCTCAAGCAGTGCCGGCGGCAAACCGCTATGTACAGCACATGTGCAGTGTTGCTACGTACAGCGCATGTGTGCGACACCGCACATGCGTTGTACATAACGGTTTGCCACCGGCACTGCTTGAGCGCCGTACGGGCGGTGGCAGGATCCTCTGCTCACAGCTGCAGCCGCAAACAGGATCCTCCACATGCGGCTGTGGCGGGGTGATGGCTGCTCATGCCGCTGCGCCCGGGTTGGGTGGGGTGAGCACCCTGCGGGGTGCCTTCTTGTCAACCCCCCCAGACATGGCAGCTGGGGCAGACTGCCCCCCCCCCGCGATGCCACTGCTGATATGGATCTGGTCCGCAATGTGTCACCTGGTGGGCCCCCATTATCAATTGGTGGTCCTCTGGTGGACCTATCTGGTGGTGAAGGTGGCAGCATCAGTAGACAGCTGAGCCTAGGCAGTCTGCCCCTGCCATAGCATTGCTCTGGGGAAACTGGGTCACCTCTACCTATGTCTTTGTAGACCCTCTCAAAGAACACCAAGAGGTTAGTGAGGCAGGACTTTCAGAAGCCACGCTGGTTCTGCTTCGGCAAGACTTATCCACCGATATGGTGGAACGCTCTGTCACAAGAGACTAGGGCCCTGCGGGACTTGACATCTTTCCGCAGGGCCTGCAAGACAGAGCTGTTCCACCAGGCCTTTGGCCAAGGCACAGCCTGACCTCCTCCTTTGGTAATTTCTTCACAGAACTCTAGCCCAGTGGTTGCCATCAATTTGATCTGAAATGATTTTATAATGAATTGATTTTAGAATGCTGTATTATTTTACTGTTGTTAGCCGCGCTGAGCCCAGCTTCGGCTGGGAAGGGCAGGATATAAATAAAAATTATTATTGTTATTGTTACTAATAATAATAATAATAATAATAATAATAATAATAATAATAATATTATCTCAATCTCAGGGCCCACCATACAGTGCCTGGAGGGTGTGTGTGTCCAGTTTGATTATCAAGGCCGTTTCCCCCAAACCACAGCCACCCGATAGGCATAAGGGGGAGGGTGAATTCTGAGTTGGCTGTGCAGAATAGGAGACAGGTGCATGTGGCCGAAGCAAGAGGGTTTCACACCCACCATCATCAGCTGATGATGAGGGAGCAGGGTTGTTTGGGCAGGAGAGAAAGAGGCACCTTGCCAGTCCTGTGCTTGGCGCTTCCCAAAGCAATGCCCCTTGCACTACAGTTCCCAAGCGCCTGATAGCCAGCTGGTTGTTGGGCTCTTGGGACCCGTTGGGCAAGAGATATGGACAGCGGGGTGGAGCAGGTGGGGCAAAACGTCCACCCGAAAGCATCGGTTTCGCTCTGCAAAGGTCAGCTCACCACAGATGACGTTCCCTGACTTGTAGGTGTAAGAATAGGTGGCAAGTTTGGAGTCACATCCCTGCTCATCCACTCTCTTGTAGCAACAGTCATGGTTACGACAGCACCTGAGGGTGGGGGGAATAAGAGCAAAGTGATACAGTGTAAAACCCGTTTACCTTCCCACCAGAGTGGTACCTATTTATCTACTTGCACTTGGATGTGCTTTCGAACTGCTAGGTAGGCAGGAGCAGGGACTGAGCAATGGGAGCTCACCCCGTCATGGGGATTCGAACCGCCGACCTTCTGATCAGCAAGTCCTGGGCTCTGTGGTTTAACCCACAGCGCCACCCGCGTAGTATCATACCACTTTAAAGAGTCATGGCTCCCGCCCCCCCCCGCCAGCATCCTGGGAGGTATAGTTTGCTAAGGAGGTTGAGATTTGTTAGGCAGTTGCTATCCCTTTTAAAAAAAAAGACAATTACCAAAGTTCCCTTGGAAGTGGGGTTGGTGGTTAAGCCACTCTGGGCCACAGCTTGGTGGAACAGCACATGTTCTGTATGTAAAAGGTCCCAGGTTCAAATCCTGACATCTCCAGGCAGGTCTGGCCTAGACTTCTGCCTGAAACCCTGGAGAGCCACCTAGTTTGGGTCAATAGACCGAGGGTCTGGCTCTGTAGGAAGCATATCCTGGTGTACCCTAAAGCAGTGTTTCCCAACCTTGGAGCTTCAGCTGTTTTTGGGCTACAACTCCCATCATCCCTAGCTAGCAAAACAGGTGGTCAGGGATGCTGGGGATTGTAGTCTGAACACATTTGGAGACCTAGGGTTGGGAAACACTGCCCTAAAGGTTCATGTGGACTATTTATTAGCTTACCAGTCAGTTTGATCCTTTGGCATGCCGCTGCCTCCCCATCCACAATAACACCCATAGGCCATGTAATCTGGTATGGCATTTTTTCCAGTCATTTGTTTGATCATCTCAGCAAGTTGGATGAGACTGCCACCTACTCCGATTGCACCTTGAAAACAGTCAGAGGGGGGAAACCTCAAATCACATGGGTATTTACAAAGCAAACATGGAAGTCTCTGGTTTGGTAAAGGAGGCTGAAGGAGAAGAACTTTTAAAAATATAAAGGAATCAGCTGGGAGGACCTATGTATAGCTGTCTCTCTGTCTGTCTATCTATCTATCATCTATCTATATCCCAACATAAAGTGTTGTCTCTCATAGTTGCACCTCAGACTACCTGAGAAGCTCAACATGTTAAGAGGTTCTAAGCTGGTTGCTCCAGCTCAAACCGCATGGCTCTCATCAGCCATCCCTGAGTTTCTACATCAAACAATTTAGGAACTTTCACCACTTTGCAAATAAGCCAAGTCTTACTGCCTGTGCAACCTTTCTGACTGATACATGGAAAAAAACATGAACCTAAGCTTTGAAGAGTTTGTAAGTAAAACCATTTTTTAACTTACCAAGTGTGCGATCTATTCCTCTGCTGTGGGAAGAAGGACATTTTGGAACTCACAAGGGCATTTTTAAAGGTCCAACGGCCTATATTTCCATGCTTTATTTGCTGCATATGTTGTGATTTTAAATCTCTGCTGGGGTTCCCTCATCAAACCTGGATCTTGGCACCCAATTTTTTTATACCTTTATTATCCTTGCCACCAACACTACAACACCCATCATCCCTGATCATTGGCTTAAGCTGTCTGGGAATGATGGGAGTTGTAGTCCAGCAACACCTGAGGACACAAGGTGGAAGAACATTGGCGTGGACAACAGGGTATTAGATGGAACATGGACAGATTCAAGTGCATCCCTAGCTCAGGGGCAGAACACCTGCTTTGCCTGTAGAACGGCCCAGCTTCAACCTCCAGGTAGGTTTGGGGCATACCATTATCTGAAACCCATGGGGGGGGGGCGCTTTGCAAGTCCAACTCAACAGCGTAAGGACAGCTTCTTAAGTTTCTCTATCTGTGTGCTTGCCGTTGATCTGAGTGGAGTGACGTAAGGGAGAGACTAAAATTTAAGTACGTGTATTCCCCCCCCCCCCCGCACACATACTCACCACATGTCAATAATAGCAATGCCACCACTGAAGACAGAGTCGTATTTGCCATGTGTGGCCCTGAAAAAGAAATTTTAACCTCTCGATCTGACGTTCCTTTTACAGGAGCAGTGATGAACAAACAAAAAAAAGGCAGCAAAGTCATTCCCAAATAGCAGGTGTTACTTGTACAGTGGTACATCGGGTTAAGAACTTAATTTGTTCTGGAGGTCTGTTCTTAACCTGAAACTGTTTTTTTTTTAATGATATTTTATTAAGTTTTACAAAAGATTGACAATCAACAAAAATCTCAAAGAAAAAACAACAAACAACAAACATCAATAATACAAACAAAACAGAAAAAGGCAAAACATAAAAAAGAAAATTTAACATATAAAAAGAAAAACTCTTTTTCAACTTGATAACCTTCAAAACCTTATTTTCCTTACTTCCACCCACTTTCCTTTCTTGTATTCCACTTTAAAAATTAGTTCAGCAAGCTCATTCATTATTTATTTTCATCCTTTATCCCTCCCTTTATACTCTTGTTTATCTTAATCACTAGAACCCCTTCATTTCATTTTCAATGCCTTCAACATTCATAAATTGTACAATATTTTTGTAGATAGGCTTTAAACTTCTTCCAGTCCTCTTCCACCTTAACCTGAAACTGTTTTTAACCTGAAGTACCACTTTAGCTAATGGGGCCTCTTGCTGCTGCTTCGCCGCAGGAGCACAATTTCTGTTCTTATCCTGAAGCAAAGTTCTTAACCCGAGGTACTATTTCTGAGTTAGCAGAGTCTGTAACCTGAAGTGTCTGTAACCTGAAGCATCTGTAACCTGAGGTACCACTGTATGAGTAAGTAACACCAGCAACAATTGGCTTCTTGATAGAAGAAGCCACGATGTGGCAGTCTCTCCTGCTCACTAGGGCAACTTTACAATCTGGAGCTGTGTCTGTTCTCTCTCTCTCTCTCCCTCTTTCCCCTCACTCTCTCTACTTACCTTTTCTGCGTATGGCAGGGAGAATTTCAGAGGCTGCAGATAACTTCTGCTTGGTGATCAAGGGTGAATATATATATGCACACACACACTCCACCCCATTAGGGACTGTTAACTCCGCCCCATTAGGAATTGTTATACAGAAGCTATTCTTGTTAGGGCTTCCCTGTAAATAATTTTCAGATTCTCTTTCATAATTTCCACGTAATTGCCCATATGCTTCTTTTTAAACTGTAATAACTCACATTTCCTCCCATGCAGTTTTCTGAAGAAGAAGAAGAAGAAGAAGAAGAAGAAGAAGAAGAAGAAGAAGAAGAAGAAGAAGAAGAAGAAGAAGAAGAAGAAGAAGAAGAAGAAAGGTACTCTGCTGGTCAGACATTTTGCTATCATCACAGTTGAGCGCAGCTTTAAAAGCGATGGCCGACAACGTAGATGGATTGAGCAATTTCATGAAGGGAGGATAAGGCTATGGATAGCCACTAGCCAGAATGGCTAGAGCTGACTCCATGGTTTCTGAATACCAGTTGTGGAGAACTACAGGAAGGGAGAGGACTTTTGTGTGCTTGCGTCTTGCTTGCAGGTTCCCTACAAGTTCGCTACTGTGAGATCAGGTTGATGAGCTTCATTAACGTGTGACCCTGAAATTTTGGATCCCCTCCAAATGGAGGCCAAAGTTTTGTGCTAGTTTTGCACCACAAACCCCACATTTTGTGCTGCCTTCCCAAACTAATTGACACTGGGGGCCATAAGTATACCCCAAAACCCAACCTTGTCCGATGACATTTGGTGATTATGAACCTAGTCAACTGTCTTCTACAAATGTCCTGCAAGTGACAAAGTGCAAAGCTATGAAGGGAACTTACCTGCATGAAGATGCAGTGCTCGCTACTGAACACATAGCCATACCAGGGTATGATACAGCAGGTGTCATATGATTACCTGTGTGTAATCATGTGATACAGCTCTGCGCAGCTCAAGGTTTACCAGCAATACTTGGGCACTACCAAGTTTCCAAGTCTGAGCATTGATGCCACAGGAAGATTGGTTAGCAGGGTTGATAGGGGTAAAACAACAACAAACCTCTGGTTACGTGAAACATACTCAATAAACACACAAGACGTAACCGGCTGCACTTTTGAACAAACAAGGTACACTATTCATTGTATCAAATCGTAGATTTCAACAGAAGTCTCATAAAGTTCAATGAAAAAAGCAGAAAACCCAGTGGATCAGTTCATTCTATAGTCAGTTCATGCATAAGGTCCATACATGTATAAGTGTCTATTCCACCTGTCTGTTCATAGAGTCCAATAATCCACATGAAGAGTTGTTACAGTTCCACAGAATCCTTTCACAAAGACAAGGGTTTCCGGAATATTAGCCTTTTTTTGCCATGCTAGGCTTCGTCAGTAGTACAGGCTCTAAGTAATTCAAATAAATACAATATCGTAATCTCACACATTTTCCCAGTGAAAATAATAAACCATAAACAACTGTACATACCATATGTAATTTTACAAGATAGTAATCCTGCTTTGTAACAGATGTTGCTTACTGCAACCACTACTATGCTATAAGATCCACTATCCTGTAACATTACATATGGTATGTACAGTTGTTTATGGGTTTTGTATATTATTTTCACTTGAAAAAAGTGTGAGATTAGGTAAAGGTAAAGGGACCCCTGACCATTATGTCCAGTCGTGACTGACTCTAGGGTTGCGGCGCTCATCTCGCTTTATTGGCCAAGGGAGCTGGTGTCATGTGGCCAGCATGACTAAGCTACTTCTGGCGAACCAGAGCAGCACAAGGAAACACCGTTTACCTTCCCGCTGGAGCAGTACCTATTTATCTACTTGCACTTTGACGTGCTTTCGAACTGCTAGGTTGGCAGGAGCAGGGACTGAGCAACGGGAGCTCACCCCATTGTGGGAATTCGAACCGCCAACCTTCTGATCGGCAAGTCCTAGGCTCTGTGGTTTAACCCACAGCGCCACCCTATGTGTGAGATTACGATACTGCATTTATTTGCATTACTTAGAGCCTGTACTACTGAGGAAGCCTAGGATGGCGAAACAAGGCTAATATTCTGGAAATCCTTGTTTTAGACTCTGTGAAAGGATTCTGTTGAAATCTACAGTTTGATACAATGAATAGTGTACCTTGTTTGTTCAAAAGTGCAGCTGGTTACGTCTTGTGTGTTTATTGGGTTGATAGGGGTGGCAAGGGAGAAAAATTTGGGCAGATACTTCTGTATAATGCTGTTTGAAATTCAGACACCAGAAAAATCTATCCAGCGTGCAGCGTGCTGTCTGAATAACACGACACAGAGATGATAAAACATTGCGTTTTCATTTTATCCCATGAACTGCCCTGAGACCTGCAGGTATAGGGTGGTATATAAATTTAATAAGTAATAAAATAAATAGAAAATAATATTGGCTGGGAATGCAGCACCACGACGGCTCACAACGACCTAAGATGGTTCTTGTAAACATGTCCCCATCTCTCATGTCAGTATGCATCCAGACATTCACAAAGTTTCCATTCCTGTCAGAATACCCAAACAAGTGTGATAAGGTTTTGAATGAAAACCAGGGATTGCCAAATTTGCCTGATTGCTACATCAGGAATGACATTGCACACCTGGTGAACCTGATGGCAAAATGACCTCGTCTTTGAGGGCAGCGTCACCTAACTTGACACTTCTACTGAAGAAGCACGGCGCTGGTTGTGAAAGCACATGATATAAGAAATGTGAAGTCACTGCTGAAAAATCATCACTGTTGACGTGAGTAAACTAAGGGAGAGGGCAAGGAGATAGGCATGCCAACAAATTGTGAGATAAGCAGGGCTTTTTTTCAGCTGGAATTCACCAGAACTCAGTTCCGGCACGTCTCAGGTGCACGTTATTACTATAATAAGAGAACAAGGGAAGCATTCTTGGTGAACACTGGAGCACTGGAGACAATGCTGGATTTATGTATAACCTAAACAAGCTATAGCTTAGATTCCCACTCTCTTGGGGGCCCCCCCAAAAAAATTAAGAAAAAAATCTGGATATACATTTCCAAAATAGAAGATAAAAAACAAATAAGATAAAACCTACATACAGCAACAGTGTTTTGTGTTGTGTAGGCTCCTATGATGTAAGTAATGGACTCCGCCTGCTAGCCTGCTCCCAATAATATCACTGGTTAGATACCTATTAGGTCCATAAATTACCACATAGCATATATTCAACACAAGAAAGCAACAATTTGTTGTTGACAAAGAACAGGTCGTCATATAAAGGGCCCCATTACCTTTAGTAGTTTAGGGCCTCATTCAACCTAAATCCGGCCCTGACTGGAGGTAAGTAAGCAATAATTCTGGACAGAATTGGAGGGCTTCATCCTAAAGAAGATGCAAAGACAGAAGAAGAAAGCAATGAAGTATGTTTTCCTGCTGGTACAGGGGTAATGCTTTCACTCTCATGGCAGAAGAAATAAACCAAACATTGTTCCTGGAACTAGAGTTAACCAGCAAATGTTTCCAGTAACGCTCATTTCAAAGACCTGAAGAGTACAGCGTTCAAGCATATAACTCTAATCATGCATCTGGGTGGCTTCATTTTCAAGCGCATTCTGACCACGGATTGCACCAGGAAGCTTGCTGCTGCAACTCGTACTCCAGGTGTGATCGATGAGGGTGATAGGAAGCAAATGCCTCAGGAAAAGACTACGGAACCAAAGGAGGAAGTGCAGGATTTCAACAGATTCTTTTTTTTTATTTTAAAAAAAAAATTAAATTTTCCATTTTAACAATCCAATCCAATCACATTAAATATTCCAGATTATACATATACATATCAAATAATCCAAATATTCTGCCAAATTATAATTTTTTTAATGGGACTTCCCATGTTTCAAGTTCGGAGTGTTCTGATCATCTCTACTGCTTTCCATAGTCATTTCCAGTAGTTCCTCTAATTCTTCCTGTTGTTAACCTAGGATTTCAACAGCTTCAAAGGATCACATCAGTCTCAAGACAATGCTAAAGGGATGAGGAAATTAGGAGCCAATACCCGGCTAAGTAATGCAGACAATGCACAAGCTCTGTTTTCAAAGAATGGCGACAAGGATATCAATAGATGCCGGGGTATCAACACTGTGCCAGAAGTGAGAAAGTCATGCAGTTTGTGTATGACAGAGCAAGTGCACAGAACATCCCTGCGGAAGACCCTCTGGTGCACTACGTGGTAGAGATGAAGGTCAATGAGAACGGGGGGTGGGTGGGGTGTTTGTGGTTGAAAGAAACAGAAAGTCAAGAAACAGAAAGTTACCTAAAAGCACAAGCAGAATGGCAACAGATAAATCTCAGCAAGGCCAAATGTGTACCGTCAATTTGTCTTCTCAGGGAACCAGACAAAGTTGGATTTTTGCATGTCATCTTGTAACCCTGGTTTGAGTATCAATTACTCAGGGTTTTTTGGGGGGTGGGAAAAGTCATCAGGAGGATTAAGAATGTGGAAAGGGTGTTCAGTTCAGGCAGGAGAATTGGAATGTTGCATGCACATCCTCATTTCTCTCCTCTTCTGCTGTAGTTCACTCAGAAAGTCATAGCAATTGCCAAGGCAAGTCAAATCAGGACCCTGGACAGCCACCGGTGGGCCCCGCTGGCTGAGCTATGGAAGATGTTGTCTTGGCAAAGATCTAGCAAAGACCTCATGAGCTATGAGAAGATGTTGTCACAGCAAAGGCGGCTGGCAGGGCCTTCAGTTCCAATGGCTCTGCTCTTGAAGGTCTGCAATCCTTCAAAGACCTGGAATTTACTCTGCAGTTCACGTTCCTGCATGGCTGTGGAACAGGAGATGCTATAGGGGAGTTATCTCTAGAACCTGATGGTGATTAAGGATCCACATAATCAGTCCTCAGAAAGTGATTCAGAGCGGTTTTCTCTGAATGGGATAACTTGTGTGTCATCTGAAGCTGAGTTCTTGGAGTGAGATTGGGACTCAGGTGTGGGGGACGTCCCATCCTCCATCTGAGAAATGTTGAGTGGCAAGATCTTCTCCTTATTCTCTTCTTTCCCCTTCCTTCCCCCCTCTGCTCTGTGGATTCCATGGCTCTAAGCATCACAATTGTGTTAGATTCTGAAGGGAAAGCATGAGATCTAATGGCCAGTGGTGGGCAATGTATCACTCTCTCGACTCCATGCACCATGGTTCCTGGTCTCAGAAGTTCCACTCAGATGAGCTTCTCTACAGGACAAAAAGAAGCTCGGAGCTGACCATTAATAGGTGTCCATCATACCTGAGACAGGGGGATCAGTTTGTGTTGTTGTGTGTTCATGGAGTAACTAACCAGAACTAAGCTGACATTTCTCAGAAGACATTTAATGCTTACTCTGACAGTTATGCCCATTCCCGAAATAATTCCTGTTTGATGAAAGTCCCGTACATTGTACATCTTAGTAGCTTCCTCCTTGAAGCTTCCTCCTTGAAGCTTCTCAGCCTTTTGGCTAAGATCAAGTGTAGAAGCTTCCTCCTAGTTGTTGTTGTTTAGGGGGATTTGTGATGACCACGGGTTTAATTGTATGCAAATCTAGCACTTTCAGTTTCTCATACGGTGTTTGTTAATGCTCCCCTCCTGTGGGTAATAGAGCTACTTTGCAATTATATACTGTATTTATAACTATATTTTTTTATATAGGAATGTCCCTGGCACATTTCCTGGAGGTTTTATAAAAGAAAAGAAGTTGCTACAAATTGGGTCTGAAAGAAACCAAGAGGACGATGTGGGCGCTGTTCTCTGGGAAGAGGGGTTGACTCTTCTGGAAATTGTAGCTCTGTGAAGGGAACAGGGGTCTCCTAACAACTCTCAACATCCTTCCCAAACTGCAGCTCCCAGAATTCTTTGGGAGAAGCCATGGCATAAAGTGGTATCACAGTGTTTTAAATGTATGGCACGAACGTGCCTTGGTGTCTGTTCTTTGCATCTGCAAATATGCTTATGTTATATTTGGGCTATCACGATGCCATGGTGAAGTTAGGTAATATTAGACTCTGGGTTAAAAATTACTTCCCCGTTCTTTCGCTGGACATGTGCGTTACTTCTAAATGTTATCAGCCAACCCTGCTGCTTGGGGAGGCCCTGGACCTCTGCTGCAAAACACTCTCTTTGGGGCTGCTCTGGAAAAGTGCCTGGAATCTTCCACTGGCCCAGAATGTGACAGCATATCCTCCAACATTTCTCTGATGAAAATAGGGACGTCCCATTCCATAACGATAATTTTACTATTTATATCCCACGCATCTTTCTGGGTTGCCCCAGCCACTCTCGGCAGCTTTCAACATATATAAAAACATAATAATAAATACATTAACCTTTTTGTTTTTTAAACTGCCTTATACGGGATTGCCTTCAGATGGCTCAGGGGTCGGATAACTCCATAGCCTTCAACATTTCTCCAATGAAAATAAGGACATCCTAAGGAAAAGTGGGACATTCTGGGATCAAATCAGAAACCGGGACAGCATCTCTAAATCAGGGATGTCCCTGGAAAATAGGGGATTTCGGAGGCTCTGTGAAAGGAGTGTATCACTCTTCTGTTGAAACAATCGCGCCAGCTTCTGATTGGTTTCCAGGCTCAATTCAAAGCACTTCTAAAGGCATTTAAAGCCATTTAACTTCTGCACCCTTGGATATCTGAAGTGTAGCCTCTTAAACCTTCCTGGTTATTCAGATCATCCACAGATACCCTCCTGAAATTCCCCCCCCAACCCCCCAGCATCTGAAGTATATCGAGTGAGGATCTCTAGTGAAATTTTGGTGCAGAGAGCTCAAGATTGCTGCCCAAATGTTGAGACATGTGACCTATATGAGTTCTAGTTTTATGAAAGGCCCAGCCCTCTTACACCTGCCCTTCCCCAAACTCGTGATCTCCAGGCACTGTTGGACTACAACTCCCATCAGCCCCAGCCCAGGGACAATGGGAGTTGTAGTCCAACAACACGGACTACCTGGCTTTAATGTAAGTCACTTTGGGGGCTAGCAGATATGTAGCAAATAATAATAAACATCTGGAGGGCACCCGGGCAAGGGTGGCTGTTTCAAAGCAAGGAGCCCTTTTCCAGCCTGAGAACCAGATTTCGGCCACCTTTTCCTGGTCAAAAGGCCAGTAGCAAAGCAGGGTGGGGGCTAGAGAGGAAAAAACAAAAACTATTTTTGTGACAGTTCGTAAAATGTAAAGTGATGTCACAATTCTGAATGTGAGGAATCTGTGGTTTTTTATTAGCGCTTTGTTCCTCAGGTTATCAGCTGATGTGGGAATTACCTCTTCCTTTTTCTGCTTCTTGTTTTCCTCAGACATGAGGCGACTTCTCCTGATTGCTATCTTGGGGGTGGGCGGTAAGTGCTAAAAAGTTCCTCACTTACTTTTGCTACCAGAAGCCCCCTTTTCTCAGCAAGCTGCCTTGTGCCGAATCAGGCACTTGGTCCCCCTCTGGATTGGTATTGTCAGCACTGACAGGGAGCAACCCTCCAGGAAACTGGGCAGTATCCATTGATCTGATTGGACCCCACCCAGATACCATCTTCTGTTGACCAGTGGGCTATAAAACATTTAAGCAAATAAGAAAGAAAGAAAGAAAGAAAGAAAGAAAGAAAGAAAGAAAGAAAGAAAGAAAGAAAGAGAAAGAAAGAAAGAGAGCCATCCTAGCCTGTCTTGTGCTGAAAAGGATTTGGACCTGTCAGCTGCTGAGACATCCATCCACTGGTGCAGCCAGCAACCCCTTCCCACCTGCCAAATGTGGGTGGGTGGGCAGAGGTGCCCCCAGGGGGGGTCCCTACTGGCAGAAGGGGGTGCTCCAGAGGTGGGGAAATGGAGGGGCTGAGCCTGCCTGGGATCCGCTGGATCACGAGTGGGTGAGATACGTTGCAAAATCCAGCTAAGTGCAAATTTCGAAGGCCAGCCGTGTTTTGATTCGAGCATTGCTTTGGAAATAGGAGCACCTGCCATGGCATGCGGATGGCATTGAATTGCTCTCCTGTCCCTGGACCACATCCTGGCCAAGGTGCGCTTTTTGCACTTTCTCGCTCCAAAATGCGGACCATGACAGGGGACCCCCGCCTGTTTTCCTCCTCCTCCTCCTCCTCCTGCTTGTCCCCTTCCCAGCTCTGTCCATCATCCACGGCAGCCTGCTCAACTTCAAGGTGATGATCGAGAGAATTACCCACAAAAATGCCCTCATCCACTTCAACGGGTACGGGTGCTACTGCGGAAAGGGCGGGAGAGGGAAGCCGAGGGACCAGACAGACATGTGAGTTGCATAGCTGTCAACTGTCCCTTATTTGGCGGGAAACGCCCAGCGCCGTGTCCCGCTGCTGTCCCTTATTGATGATGTCCCTTAAATTTCTTGGGTTTCAAAGGAAGCAGCTCCTCTCCCTCCCTCCCTCCCTCCCTCCCTGCCGGCCAGCAAGGAGGGAGGCTCCAACTGTGTTGCTTGGCTGCGTTGCTCACCCAATAAGGAGTCTAAGAACGACTGGGGTGTGGAGCTTGCATGGGTTGTGCCGATCAAATTGGCCACGTTGCCTGGGGACTCGCCTTTGCTCAGCGCTTCCCAGCGGAGAGGTGATGGTGGTTTCCCTTGCTGCATCCCCTTTGCTGGGTTGCTGCGCTGTGGGAACCACCGCTTGAGGTTTTGTTTGGCTGCTGGCTGGGCTTTCTGCCTTTGGCTCGGAGGGGCTCAGAAGTTGAACATACCTGTGCCCAGAAAACCCCTTATTTTGGCTGATGATCCCTTATTTTTGAGGCTGCTGGTCCATTATTTTCAAATCTGTAAGTTGACAGCTATGGTGAGTTGGCCGGCGTGACTCCTTGGGCCTTCACAAAGCCACCACGAGCCTCACTCAGTCAGATGGGGGGGGGCGGCTTTGCTCACACCCAGGCAATGTCAGATATTCCTGGTAGGTGGAGTCTATTGCGCCAGAAACCAGCAAGTGTCAACAACGCGTCTTTCCCAGTGATGCTGTCAGCATAAGTGGGTGAAGAAGAGGGCTGATTAACCTGCTCAAACACATTTCTCTCTGTTAGGACAGGGCTGGAGAAACCTCAGGGCTGAGGGCCACTCAAGACTGAACTCTACAGCGCCACCTGGTGTCACAGTGTTATAACACATTTAAAACACTTTTTATGTGTGTACTAATGTACAGTGGTACCTCGGGTTAAGAACTTAATTCATTCTGGAGATCTGTTCTTAACCTGAAACTACAGTGGTACCTTGGGTTACATATGCTTCAGGTTACAGACGTTTCAGGTTACAAACTCCGCTAACCCAGAAATATTACCTTGGGTTAACAACTTTGCTTCAGGATGAGAACAGAAATCACGCGGCGGCGGGGGAGGCCCCATTAGCTAAAGTGGTGTCTCAGGTTAAGAACGGACCTCTGTAACGAATTAAGTATGTAACCAGAGGTACCACTGTATTCTTAACCTGAGGTACTACTTTCGCTAATGGGGTCTCCCGCTGCCGCTGCATGTTTTCTGTTCTCATCCTGAAGCAAAGTTCTTAACCCGAGGTACTATTTCTGGGTTAGCAGAGTCTGTAACCTGAAGCATCTGTAACCTGTAGAGTCTGTAACCCAAGGTACCACTGTAGCTGAGTTCCATATCAGGGTGTATGAAGATTCAATGTTTAGACTGTTTTTAAGGAAAGGGCTGGTGCTCTGCTGTTTTCAGTGTCGCTATCCGCATGTTTTAACAAATCTCTGTGGGTTAAACCACTGAGCCTAGGACTTGCTGATCAGAAGGTCGGCGGTTCGAATCCGCGCGATGGGGTGAGCTCCCATTGCTCGGTCCCTGCTCCTGCCAACTTAGCAGTTCAAAAGCACGTCAAAAGTGCAAGTAGATAAATAAGTACCGCTCTGGCGGGAAGGTAAACAGCGTTTCCGTGCGCTGCTCTGGTTCGCCAGCAGCGGCTTAGTCATGCTGGCCACATGACCTGAAAGCTGTACGCCGGCTCCCTCGGCCAGTAAAGCAAGATGAGCGCCGCAACCCCAGAGTCGGTCACAACTGGACCCAATGGTCAGGGGTCCCTTTACCTTTACCTTTTAACGCACACATTTCTATTAATGCTTCATTGTTTTTTAATTATTGCTTTTCCTTCTAGCTTTTAGCCATTTCTATTTTTGGTGTAAGCCACCTTGAATCCTTGTCTGGTAAAACTGTGGGATGTAAATAAATATAGTAATAACAATATTTTATTTTATTTTTAAATGAAAGGTCAGCAGCGCAGTGGAGGGGGGGGGAGGACACCAAAATTCTCAAAATCTCAACAGGGGCTTCCTGCCAGCAGGCCTTCCTCCCCCTGCATTCCCCCCCTTTCTCCCCTTCCAGGTGCTGCTATAAACACGACTGCTGCTATGAGGGTCTACACAGCAACCAGTGCCACCCATATATTGATCACTACAGATACCTGATCATCAATGACGATGTTATCTGTGGTGAGTGGCGGGCAGAAGGATTTGGGTTTATTTTCCTTTGCCCACCTTCCCTTTAGAAGAAGGAGGCCACTCATAGAACCATTCCACAAAACTGTCTCCAGATATGCCCCACCCCCATTTATTTCTGGTGGTCTCGATCAGGCCTGCCGAACTCTCCCCGAGCCGCACCTCTCACTGGTCTTGCTCTTTGTCCTCCTGGAGAGGTTTAGCTTGGCCAAAATATGTCCTCAAACTCTGGCAATGCCTGTTGCTTGCCTGGGAGGAGGATGGAGGTGTGTGTGTGTGTGTGAATGTGTTTAGACACCGGCCTACGGTACAAAGGCACTTCTCACATGAGGTTCTAGTCAAAAGGAAGTTTTGCATCCTGCAAGTCTGATGTCTCCTCGCCGCTTTTGCCTCTGCAGAGTACAGAAACAATTCCCACTGTGCCGTGTTGGCGTGCGAATGTGACCGTCATGCGGCCCTCTGCTTCCGAAAGTATGCCAAAACGTACAACAAGAAGTACCACCGTTACCCTTACGTCTTGTGCAAAGAAACCACCCCGAAATGTCGAGGCAGCAAGAAGCCGAAGTAGGAAAGCCCGAGAAGCAGGCAAACCGCTTGCGGACTTGATGCAGAGGATTGCTTTGAGAGGGCAATCTCTCCTGTGGGGAAGAGGACCAGAGCGGAAATGCAGGGGGTTTTCTTGCGTATGTGTTTTTCTGCATGGATTCCAAAGTCAGCAGCATTTATTGTTTGGAATTTTTGAAATCTCTGCATTTCAAAGTTCACATTTTGATGTCAAAGGGACGCTCCCCACAAGCTGCATCTTAATTTGCAAAATTGATGTGTTGGCATCTCAGTGCTTCTCTTTGCCCCAAGGACTAAATCCAAGACTGTCTATTACTGGAAATGTGGGGAAGGCAGCAATAAACCATTATTATTTATTAATCTCTTTATTAACATGAATTTGTTAAAATCGTTTTTCTTCCCAACCCTGATTTTCCCATTGAGGAAGTGCCTGTAGTGGCTATCTAAGCAGCTAGATTAGAAATTCAAATATTCAAAAATATGTGGCAAGAAGTTCTAGCTGTGTAAAAGAGATGACTGTAGGGGTCTACCTATAAAATGGCTGTATTTCAAGTCAGAACCTTGGCTCATTAAGCTACCTCTCCCATGGTGTCATCTGCAAAGTCCTTCAAGTCATTTACAAAGATATTGAACAACACAAGGCTTAGGACAGAACCCTGTGGCAACCCACCTGTCCCAGGATGATGAGGAACCATTAGTGAGCGCTCTCTGGGTTTGGTCAGTTAACCAGCTGCAAATTCCCATAGCAGTAGCACTGTCCAGCCCACATTTTACCGTCTTTTCTGCAATAATATCATGGGGGACTTTGTCAAAAGCCGCACTGAAATCAAGATACATTACGTCCACAGCATTCCTCTGATCTACCAAGCTTGTAACTCAAAACCTATGCTTGGCTCTTTGTAGTCACAGCATTCTTTTCTAAGTGTTCACAGAATGACTGTTTACGGTAATTATCTGTTCTATTACCTTTCTATCAGCATCAAGCTGACCTGCTGGTAGTTGCCTGGGTCTTCCCTTCCCACCCCTGTTTTGAAGATGGGGGCAACACTGGCCCTCTTCCAGTCCTCAGGGACCTTTCCTCCAAGAATTCTCAAAGAATATAGACGAAGGCTCTGAGATTACATCTTGGCAGGGTGATGGGTGGGAAAGGGCCTTCTCTGTGGTGGCCCATAAGCTGTTGAAACCCTTCCCTGCAGAGGCGTGCCTACATTGAACCGCTTCTAGCGAATGCTAAAGACACATGGCTTTACCCTGGTGTTCAACATTTGGGGTTTATATTTGTAGGACCTGCCTTATTCCTGTAATTTTGTTTTTAACACGTCTTTTAGGTGTTGTAATAATCATATTCATCAGCAGCCAGTGACCAGGTTAGTACTTTATTTATTACACAGAAACAGGGAGTTTCCTCTCTCCTTTTGACACCCCGCAATGGCTTTAGTACAAAAAACCCTTTAAATACAAAATACGCTTCTTCCTCTCGCACACACACATGCACACACATACAAACAAACAAACACACACACCTCTGTCCAAATGCTCTCCCACTCAAGTTATATATTAAATATTACGACTGTACAATATTTATAGGTGCGAGAGGAAAAATTGATTAGAGAAATAACAGCCCCACCCCCAAGGTATTAGTAAGACAAAAAATACCCCACAAATGTTACATCAGTTATTTCTATTTGAGTTCACAGAATCCAAAGAATGTAGAGCTGGAAGGTACCCCCAAGTTTCATCTAGTCTGACCCCCTGCGATGCAGGAATCACAGCTAAAGAATCCCTGACAGTGGGCCATCCAACCTCGGTTTAAAAACCTCCAATGATTTATAGAACCATGGGATTGTAAGAGTTGGAAGGATCCCCCAAAAGTCACTACTCTGATCCTTTGCAGTGCAAGAGTTGACAAGAGCCGTTGAATTGATCACCCGCAGAACAGACACCGTTAGATCTCTAACAGAAATTGGAAAAGTTTTCATGCCTTCCAGCTGGAATGCTGCCTAGTCAGTTGGACCCCCGGTTACGGAAAAATAAAATAAAAACTGGGTTACTTACAGGCCAAGGTTAGCCAATGTCAAACTATTGATTTAGAAAGATCAGAGAACCACAGGCATCTGATGGAGGATGCAGTGATGTCTCTTTTCCTCCCCCCAATGGAATCATGTAGTTGGCATTCAAGAGCAAGACACGAGTCCTCAGAGGACACAAGACCCCAGGCTTTGGTCACACTCATCTGCGTCCATCGCCCTTTGGTTTTGCCAAGAATAGCATCAAATATCTCTGAGCCAATGGGCTCTTTGTCATGTTCAGTGAAAGGCCTCCGGCGCAAAAGTGGAAACACCTGGACTTAGTTTCCAGTTCTGTGCTACTCATGTGATAAGAATCATAGGGTTGGAAAGGACCCTGCGGGTCATCTAAGCACAACCCCCTGCCATGCAGGAATGATGGCAGCAAATAGGAATAAAATAATGTTTTCCTGGCTCCCTCTCTCCCTCTCCTACACACATACATACCCTCTTGCCCCCATGTGCTACAACACGGCTGTTCATCCTGCAATGCCTCCTACACACACTTGACCACCAACTAACCTTCCCTGTTCCCTGCAGCCTCATTCCCTGTCTCTTGTAGACAACTTTGCCCTCCTCTGGCATCCCTCTGCACGCCATCTCCATCAATCCTGCAGCCACAGAATCACAGAACTGTAGAGTTGGGAGAAGGGACCTTGAGGGTCATCAGGTCCAACCCAGAACTAGTTTATTTAGCTAGATCAGACGGTTGGGTTCACCTAGCCTAGGACTGTCTTCCTTTGGCTGGTGGTGGACCTCCTTGCCAGCCCACAACCTTAGAAGATTTGCAGGTGGAGATGCTCCTCGCCCACCTCCACCTCTGTGGCCCAGCTCTTCTCCTTTCCCCTGAAATTGTAGAATTGGAAGGGACCCCCAAGGGTTATCCAATCCAACCCTCTGCAATGCAGGAATCACAGCTAAATGGGTATCTGGATGCTGGATCCATTGGTGGTGTGGGGAGTGGACAGACAGCCCTCAGAGGCTTTGAGAAGGAACCTCCAAGATGGCTTCCCAGACTTGAAGCACGCTGCTCAACCAGGAAAGGGCACCGTCTCTAATGGAGACCTTTCTGCTCCTCGGGGCAGCTCAGCCTTGAAGAGCTGATGTTTCTGGACAGGAGGGGCAGAGGCTGCTCAGTTCGCAGGTGTTCAGGCACCTGGAAAAGCTCCTCCCCTCCAGCGAAGGCTGAAGCCACTCCACAGTCCAAGAGCGCCAGAAGCTCCCTTCAGATCTTTGTCTCTGGACCACTTGGGTCAAGTGCCGGGAAAGAGTCTCGGATCCTGGCCAGCTCCATGGCGCAGAGGCGGCCGAAAACTTTGCTGTACCAGTCTGGAGACCGTCCCCTGGAAAGACAAAAGAGTAACAGGTTAGTGGGGGGCATCTTCCACACTGCACAAGAGGGATTCCCTGTTCATTGATACTGAGACTCCATCGAAGTCTCAGGAGGAGTAGGAAGATGCCCTGGCAATCTGCAAGGGCTTTAGCTGTTGGACAGTGGAACGGACTTGGTGGAGGACTCTCCTTTGTTGGAGGGTTAAAAAAACAAACAAACAAACAAACAAACAAACAAACAAACTGTTTTTATTTATTTTCATGGTACAGACGATAAATTTTGAGAAAGCAGTTGTTACAACAGTAAACAACAAGTAATTCGTCCTGATAAAATGGCAGACTTCTATCATGCCATGCGTTAAAAGTTTCATTTGGCTGGGTGGATTCCTGCCGCAGTCCGAACTATTTATGTATTCAATAAACATTTGCCATGTGTTATAAAAGGAATATGGATTGTGTTTGGCGCTCTCACTTGGCATGTTAGTTTCTCAGCCAATGCTATTGATCAAACTCTGTTATACCAATAATCAATGTTCAGCCCATCACTGGTTTTCCAACATCTGTCTATCTCCATACGAGCAGCAGTCAATAGAAAGGCTAAGGGGTCATCTTTAGGATAATCATGAGAGCCAGTGTGGTGTAGAGGTTAAGAGCGGTAGTCTCGTAATCTGGGGAACCGGGTTATGTGTCTCCGCTCCTCCACATGCAGCTGCTGGGTGACCTTGGGCTAGCCACACTTCTCTGAAGTCTCTCAGCCCCACTCACCTCACAGAGTGTTTGTTGTGGAGGAGGAAGGGAAAGGAGAATGTTAGCCGCTTTGAGACTCCTTAAAGGGAGTGAAAGGTGGGATATCAAATCCAAACTCTTCTTCAGACAGGATCCTAAGCCTAAGTAGTGAAAGTGCAGGGGACATTTTTTAAAGCTGAGGTCAGATGGCCATCTGCCAGGGATGCTTTAACTGAGATTCCTGCAACAGGTTAGCAGGGGGCATCTTCCACACTTGGGGGTCCCTTTCAACTCTACAATTTTATGATTCTATAGGCTTGGCCGGACAGCTCACCTGAGATCTGCACGGCAGATATGGGTCACTCTGGAGCGCCCCATCCCACAGGGCTCCATTAAGTACTGGGAGGTCAGGACCACTGCCCGGACCCCCCCTTCCAGGGGCAACGTCTTATGGTCCAGGGATAAGGACACGAGGAGGCAGCCTCCTCGGGGCAGGTCTGAGCGCCATTTTCTGCAAAGGAAAAACAAAACAAAATGGGTGAGCAGGAACAGTCAGGCTGTGGATCATTAGGATAGGAACTGAAAAGAAAACTGCCAATATCATTATACAAATCTATGGTGCAACCACATTGGGAATCCTGGGTGCCGTTCCAGTTGTCTCATCCCCTTGATCATTTCGGTTGCTCTTTCCTGAACCTTCTCCAACATTGCAATATCCTATTCATTTTTATTAAAGATGTTCTTGTAAAAAGGATTTTGCAGAGTTGGAAAAGGTTCAGAAAAGAGCAACCAAAATGATCAAAGGGGGTGGAGGAAATCCCCTAAGAGGAAAGGTTGGGACTTTTCAGTTTAGAAGAAACACAAGCAAAAGGCGACATGATAGGAGTTTATAGAAGTAGGTGAGGCATGCAGAAATGGACAGAGAATTTTTTCCTCCCTCTCTCTTTCTCATAACACTAGAACTCATGGACATTCAATGAAGCTGAATGTTGGAAGGTTCAGGCTAGAGAAAAGAAAAAGAAAAACTTCTTTGCACAGCGCAATTGTTAAACTATGGAACTTGCTCCTACAGGAGGCACGGATGCCCGCTAACCTAAAGGTAAAGGTAAAGGTACCCCTGCCCGTACGGGCCAGTCTTGACAGACTCTGGGGTTGTGCGCCCATCTCACTCAAGAGGCCAGGGGCCAGCGCTGTCTGGAGACACTTCCGGGTCACGTGGCCAGCGTGACATCGCTGCTCTGGTGAGCCAGAGCTGCACACGGAAACGCCGTTTACCTTCCCGCTAGTAAGCGGTCCCTATTTATCTACTTGCACCCGGAGGTGCTTTCGAACTGCTAGGTTGGCAGGCGCTGGGACTGAGCAGCGGGAGCGCACCCCGCCGCAGGGATTCGAACCGCCGACCTTTCGATCGGCAAGTCCTAGGCGCTGAGGCTTTAACCCACAGCGCCACCTGCGTCCCACCCGCTAACCTAGATGGCTTTAAAAGAGGATTTCCTCAGTGTTCAGAGGTAGCAATGCTGGCTAGCGAATGGCCGCTTGGATGGGGTAAGGGAATGCACTGATATTTCCTGGCTCTCACCGGAGGACAAGGAAGTCTCGCCGGGGGTGGGGCGCCATGCTGTCCGTCACGTAGTGGTAGACCTCCGTGTTGTGGTCCAGGGTCTCCATCACTTTCTCCTGCAGGAGGTCTTCATCCCACAGACGCCGTTCCCGGAGCACCCGCTGAAGCACCGCCTGAGGGGGTGCCTCTACTTCCGTGGACACCTTCCACAGGCGCAGGGGGCGGACGTCCCCCACCTGAGCAGACAGGGAGGCAAGGTGTCATTCTGTAGAATCACGGAGTTGCGGCATTGGAAGGGACCCTGAGGGTCATCCAGCCCAACCCTCTGCAAGGCAGGAATTTCAGCTCAAGGACTCCAGGTTCCACCTCTTGCAACGGAGGAGAGTCCAGCCTCCCATCTCCTCTTACCTTCTTGCACGAGATCTCCGTGTTGAGGGGTCCAGGCATGCCAAGCCACCCCTTGAAGCGGTCGAAGGACTCCTTGAGGAGGCTTTGGATACTGACTTCCAAGTCAATCCGGGAATCCCGACCTTCCCCCTGCAGGCTCCGGCCCATCAGCTCAGAGAAGGAGAGAGGCTGGGTGTCCGCTGCCAAGTAGGAGTTGCAAAGCTGGAGCATCACGTCCTGGGGGATCTGGAAAGGCAAAGCCATGGTTGTTAGCAGATGTGGGCAGAGACCGGATGCCTGCGAAAACAGGAATCCCCTGGAAAATCATGCTGGGTGCGCAATGGTTGTCCGATAATCATCATCATCATCATCATCATCATTTATTTGTACCCCACCCATCTGGCTGGGTTTCCCCAGCCACTCTGGGCGGCTTCCGACAAAGACCAAAAATACGCTCAAATGTCACACATTAAAAACTTCCCTGAACAGGGCTGCCTTCAGATGTCTTCTAAATGTCAGGTAGTTGTTTATCTCTTTGACATCTGATAGGAGGGTGTTCCACAGGGCAGGTACCACTACCGAGAAGGCCCTCTGCCTGGTTCCCTGTAGCTTTGCTTCTCGCAATCTGTCCCATATAGGTCAAAGGAAGCTAAGGAGGGGAATGGAGGGCTGATCTAATCAGAGCAAATGCAGCAGCTCTAGGACATTTTGGGAGCCAGGTAAATTTTGCTCCAGAGTGCTCTTGTGCTGAGATCCTGCACGCAGGTTTCCCACAGGCATCTGGTTGGCCACTGTGAGAACAGGATGCTGGGTCAGATGGGCCATTGGCCTAATCCAGCATGGCTCTTCTGATGTTCTTAAATAGTATTATTATTATTACTACTACTACTACTATTAGTAGTATATTAGTATAGGGACGCAGGTGGCGCTGTGGGTTAAAGCCTCAGCGCCTAGGACTTGCTGATCGAAAGGTCGGCGGTTCGAATCCCTGCGGCGGGGTGCGCTCCCGCTGCTCGGTCCCAGCGCCTGCCAACCTAGCAGTTCGAAAGCACCTCCGGGTGCAAGTAGATAAATAGGGACCGCTTACCAGCGGGAAGGTAAACGGCGTTTCCGTGTGCGGCTCTGGCTCGCCAGAGCAGCGATGTCACGCTGGCCACGTGACCCGGAAGTGTCTCCGGACAGCGCTGGCCCCTGGCCTCTTAAGTGAGATGGGCGCACAACCCCAGAGTCTGTCAAGACTGGCCCGTACGGGCAGGGGTACCTTTACCTTTACCTTTACTACTATTACTATTATTATTAATATTCCAAAAACAGGTCCTACAGAATTCTGCAAAATGCAGTGTTATCAAACAGGATCTGATGACAATAAACATAGTCCATACACAATTACCACCGAACGAGAAACAGGTACAAAATAAAGCCAAAATAAACAAACCACAGGCATGTGAGTGCGTGGAAAGTAGAGACAGGAACTATTTATAGCAGTAGGCATAATGCTCAAACAAGACAGGGTTGCAAAGCATGGACCCTATTATATCAAGGGAAAGCAATTTAAGTATTCAAATGCCCTGGGTCACAATAGCAGCCAAACTCGTTCATAGTCCAAAGGGGATCCTGGGCCATGTTCCTCCTTGCTTACAAATGAAATAAAGTCAGATCAAACAAGTACAAACCGTCCTTTTTTTTCTCTCTGGCCCCCAATGGGTTCTCAGCTTATTGACTAGTTGTCCCCCCCAAGGCAATATCCCACACTTTAGTGTGTCAAATAGTAAGATTGACTCTGTCTAAGTTTCTCCAAAATGGAGGGGTGGTCATTCCAGCAGCTATAAGCGGGTGCACTGTCAGTCTTTATCATGCAAATTTCGGTTACCCTCTTAAAAGTGCTAATTGAGAAGTTGGAATGCCAACAACAACAAAGCCTGAGCCAAGGGACAGTACCTGAAATAGTTTCTTGCAGTCCGTGATCATGTGGGAGAGGCCTTGGGTGGCAGCCAGGTTTTCATTCAGGTCCTTGTGGTCCGGTTTGCCCATCGTGGCTCGCTTGTGAATCATCCTGACCAGGGTGAGGAGGGGAGAGGAGACAGGAGATAAGGGGAAAGAGCTTTGAGGGAAACGTTTGGCAATTCAGCACATGGGCGTAAGGTAACCCATGTCAGAAGTGTTGTATTTTTGGCGAATTTCCTAAAAAATTGCTCCAAAACTTCATTTTTTGAGCAAAAAAAGCTCAAAAACCTTTTGTGTCCGGATTTTTGCCTTTTGAAATAGGACAACCCTATTTAATAAAACCCCTTAGGTACTGTTTCTAACCACCTGGTGACCAAGACGAAGAACAACCTGCCCCTCTTTCTTTAAAAAAAGTTTGGAGCATGAAACTCTTGCACGATTGCCACGAATCAGCCAAAGCCTTGTATGCCATGAGAGGGCCACCCAGAATTCCCAGCAGCAGGGGCCTTCCATGGAGGGAGGCTGTTGCATCTCAGATGCGTGACAATCAATGGGGAGCCTAGGTGCTGGGAACATGCTGGGGGTGGAAAGGAGCTGTGGGCAAAGTTTGCAGAATCCCAGAACTGTAGAGACCCCAAAAGTCATCCATTCCAACCCCCTCTGATGTAGGAACCATGGCTCACCACTGTATAGGATGGCCTTGTTTCTTAAAGAGAGCCTTTATGGGGGTCCCTCATGGCCTCAGGTGTCACAGAACCCTGCAGCCTGCTGTTGGTGATCCTGAGCCTGCCTTAGGTGATGCCCGCAGCCAGGTGCCCGCAGGTGGGAACAAAGAGAGAGGAGAGCTCTGCAGTGCCTGGCTTTGCGGTACCCACCGCCTCACCTGGGAGAAGTGCTCTCCTTCCTGGAGACGTTGAGGTGGAAAACAGAGGGGGCCAGGCAGACCGCCAGGTTCCCGGCTGTCATCTGGTTCTCCTGGGCGGAGGCCACGTCACTCAGGAAGTAGAGCAATGTCTGCAGCACCTCCCGGTTCTCGTCGGGCATCAGAGCAATGGCTGCCTGCACCGTGGGCAGACGCTGGTCCTTCGGCACAACTGGGAGGAGGAGGAAGAGGAGGATGTCAGGGCTGGATCCCCAAACCCCATTCCAAAATCCAAAACCCAGATCACCTACGCCCATCAGTGGTGCTTGGATCTGCTTCCTTGGTCCTGTTTCTGGTCATCGAGGGACAAATAACCTGCCAGACTGGACCACAGCTGGGAAGATTTATGCTCAGAGATGGAAAGAAGATTCTGTACCAACCAAGGAGGAGTGGCAGACTAAACGAACGGACTATGCCGAAATGGCAAATCTTATGGGAGCAATAAGGAACCAAGCAGGGGAAAACTTTATCAAAGACCGGGGGAAATTTGTGGATTATTTGAAATGTTATTGTACACATATAAGTTCATTAGCGGGATCAACTTAAACCCGTTAAAATTAATGCTAAAAGAAAACGAGGGAGTACTTAATAATTGGAATAAGGAAGGAAATGCAGTGTTACAAATTTTAAAATATAAATGGCAAAAACGGTGGGGGAAGTCAAAATATGCATATTTATTGGGAAATATTGGATTTGAATTTTTGTCAAAATATTTTTGAAAAACGGCCTCCCAGAGTGGCCCCTGACACCTGGGATTATTCTGCTCAGACACGCTAGCTAGAGACAGCCCCACATCTTCTCAGCTGGATGTCAACCTTATGATTTACCTCCTGGAAAATACACAAAGCAATTCCTGCTTTCTTCTGCCATGCTGGGATGATCCAAAAGGATTGTTTATTTACTACTACTACTGTTTGTTTGTTTGTATCCCTCCTTTTCCCCAGACCGGGACTCCAGGCGGCTTACGCAAATTAAAGCAACACAGATAAATACAGAAAGCTGAAAACGTAGAAAAGATAACCATGTACATCACCTCGTGCTTTTTGGAGGCAAAGGTGTTGTATAGATAAAACAAATAAACAAATCCCTCATCCATTGCTTCCCCTGCCGGTAAGGCCATAAAACAAAACAAAACCAGAACCTCCACTCACACTGGTAAATCTGCAGAAATGTCTCCATAAGCTTCCTGGTGAAGACGGGCTCAGGGAGGTCACGGAAGTACTGCTTGAGCAGGTCGGCCACATCGTAGGCCGACTGGCCCTCGTAGCTCACATGGTCTGGGGAAGCTTCGTTCATGTGCCTCAGGGCCTGGATCCGGGACTTGACCCCGGACTTACGGAAAATGCCGACCTGCTCGGAGACCCCAGAGAAAGAGAGAGGGAAAGATCATATGAAGGAAAATGCAAGTACCCTTGAGCCAAAGAGCTCTGAGGGCTTCTCTTGTGTTGAGTCCCAACATTGGCCAAGCTGACTTTGCAGAGGGTTGGGCTAGATGACCCATGGGGTCTCTTCTAGCCCTACAGTTCTGTGATTCTCAGACATTTTCACAGAGCGTCCAGACCAGGACTCTGCAGCAGAGGTTTGATTTGTGGTGCCTCCTGTTTAAAAGTTGTGCTTTTAAAAATGGAATGTCATGTCAGTTAGTAAAAGAAATTCCTTCCAGTAGCACCTTAAAGACCAACTAAGTTAGTTCTTGGTATGAGCTTTCGTGTGCATGCACACTTCTTCAGATACACTTCTTCTGTGTATCTGAAGAAGTGTGCATGCACACGAAAGCTCATACCAAGAACTAACTTAGTTGGTCTTTAAGGTGCTACTGGAAGGAATTTCTTTTGTTTTGACTATGGCAGACCAACACAGCTACCTATCTGTAAATGTCAGTTAGTATTTCTTAGTACTGATTATACTGAGTATCAATCTGATGTGTAGAGATCTTTCCTATTCTAATTAATTCAAGAGGGTTCTGGAAGCTTCTCTGTGTGAAAGAAGCAAGCAGAAGGTTCGTGATGTTTGGGTTATTCCTTCAGAGAAGCTGAGTACAACTGGCTTAAACTGGTTCTCTTATCTCTTTCTGTCAAGGTCATGCGGACGATAATAATAGGCCAGAAGGACTCTGGGTTTCAGTTTCTGTTTCTCTTTTCCTTCTGGTGTGGTGTTCTGTACATAGTATGCGTACTGTTAAGGTTGAGTCTTATTATAAGTTATTGTAAGTTTAAGTCAAGTCTGCTGCAACTGGATCTCTTATGGACAGTGCCAATCCTGAACATATTGGATTTGTGACCATTATGCTCATTTGCCTTCAGTAGCAGTAAAGCTCTGCTAGATGAAATATTAATTGCCTCTGGTCTATTTTTGGGGAATCCTGCAACGTGTATACGTTTTTACTCTGCTAACTGTACATTGGAATCTACTCTGGATCAATATTGAGTAGAATTTTATGACATGTCAGGCATCATTGCCAACACCATGAAATAAAAGGGATATATTGGGACCTAACATAACAAATTTCCGTATCTAAATCAAGTATACCAGTATTAGGTAAAGGTAAAGGGACCCCTGACCGTTAGGTCTAGTCATGGACGACTCTGGGGTTGCGGCGCTCATCTCGCTTTATTGACTGAGGAAGCAGGCGTACAGCTTCTGTGTCATGTGGCCAGCATGACTAAGCCGCTTCTGGCAAACCAGAGCAACGCACAGAAACACCGTTTATCTTCCCGCTGGAGCGGTACCTATTTATCTACTTGCACTCTGATGTGCTTTCGAACTGCCAGGTTGGCAGGAGCAGGGACTGAGCAATGGGAGCTCACCCCGTCACAGGGATTTGAATTGCCGACTTCTGATCGGCAAGCCCTAGGCCCTGTGGTTTAACCCACAGCGCCACCCGAGTCCAAGTAATCCAAATGGGTCAACAACCCCCTGCATCTTCTTGCTCCAAGTCCAGGGCATTATAAAGAGACTGTCTCCCCATAACTACATTACCCTGCCAGAGATGTGGCCTTAACTGTGTATCATTCGATGGCGTTCTCACTTCTGCCACCAATTTTTTTTTATTTTTTAGAAATAATAATTCTGGCAGAACTGAATTCCCAGAGGGGTTTAACAGCCAATCCCTCTTCCCAGGGAACTCTGGGAATTGTAGCTCCAGGAGGCCGGAATGGATGACCCTTGTGCTCCCTTCCAGCCCTACAATTCTATGGTTCTAATAGCCCTGCCAAATGGAGCTGGTGAGTGTTGCCATCTGAGGCAGCCAGAGGAGAAAACATTGGCGAAGGCTGCTGCAGGAGACCAGACCCCCACAGGGGCAGGTTGCTGGCACCCCAAGACTTCAGAGGGGCTGTGGCCGAGGCAAAGCCTGGCTGAGCCTGCCGAGGTCCCCTCACCTGGTCCAGACACTGGCTGCGTATGTAGCGCATTGCCTGCTGAATGCTCTGGGGCAGCGGTTGTCCAGTCCTCTGGACGTGGACGAGTAGTGGGACCCCAAAGACTCTCTTGTCCCTGTAGTTGGGGGTCTTGCTCCTCTTCATGAACTTCGGGACCGCCCTGCCGGAGGAAAGAAAGGGGTGGTAGTAATCAACAGGGAATTGCAAATATCCAGATAACCAGCTTTTATCGTTTTCTCTTGTATCCCATTGCTGTCCTTGGTTCAGTTCAGTTTCATTTTTACGTGTTTTGTTTTGCAAAGCCTTAAGTTTTGTTATTTGGGCTGTATGGAGCAATTCAATGAAAATACTATACAAAAATAAATAAAGGGATTGTGGGCCCTTGCTGGGAATGCCTGTCCCATTCTGTCAAAGGAAAGCAGAGGAGGGGGGGATGTGTGTCTCCAGGGGCTGCCTGCCCAGCCTGAACAGGATTCGGCCCAGCTCTTCTTCTCCACCAGCACCCCCCAAAAAAACCCCCCACCCTATTGCTAAAACAGTTAATCTGAACAAATGCAGGGAAGAATACAGCAATTTGGCATCAGAAGGATGGAGTAGGAAGGGGGGAAGGGATTCCCCAGGTCTATCTGCTTTGTTGTTCATACAGTTGGAAGGCACCAACTCAAGGCTCATCTGGTCCAACTTCCTGCAATGCAGGAATCAGAGCTAAAGCATCCCTGGCAGGTAGTTTTTGTTAGCCTTATTTCCCAGAGTAAGATGCTGCTCCTTCCACCTTGTGCTCTAGGTAATAAAGGCCTGTCCTCTTCTCTCCCTAGTAAGGGCATAAATTTACTGGAATTTCAACACTGCCTCCCCCTGCCCCCCAAAACTGTCTATTTTCCTTCTTTTTCTGCCACTGCAATCTGTCCCACAGCAGAATGCACATCCCATCAGCATTTACAAACACTTAGAAACACTTACTCCCACAATAGGTACTTACAAACACTTACTCCCACAATAGGTAAAGGAAGTTGCGGGGCACTTTTTGAGCAGAGGTTCGATGGCCATCTGTTGGGGATTCTTTTGCTGCCATTCTTGCAGTGCAACGGGTTGGACTGAATGGCCGGGGGGGGGGGCGTCCCTTGCAACACAACAATTCCCTGATTCTGTGTTTCTGCATTAATAATCTGCTCTGCCACACACATGGCAGAGAGAGAATGGATAACAGGCTTCAGAGGTGTGTCAATTTATTTATCCCAATGCGGGCAGTGTCCTTGAAGAAGCACCCTTGAAGATACCAGTCAGCTAAAGATATATACATAACTATACAGGATCCTAGAATTGTAGTGCTGGGAGGTACCCCAAGGGACATCTATTCTAACCCCCATGCCCGGGGCCAAATACTCCCTCCTTTCCCTTTCCTTTCCCCACTTTCTAATGGATATTTCAGACCACAAGGTTCCTTGACAGAATCTCTGTGCTGACTCACCATGACCAGCTCTGCTTGTGGGGGACGGAGTATTTCTCCATGATGGCTGTGAGGCGAAGGAGGGAGCATTTTTGGAGGAGGTTGAGCTGGGCGGCGGATTGGCGGTTGATCTCCAAGGAAGCAGAGTTCAGGCTGGGTCGGTGGGAGTTCTGGAAGCTGTGCCAGCGAAGCTTCCTGGTTGGGGAGGAAGAACAGACGTCACTGATTTATCTCAAGCTCAACCAGCTTTGCCACCTGCCACTCAAAGTGGACCCTCAGCTCAGCTCCAACCGTGGTGCCCAGAATGGGGCACAGGACTAGAGGTGGGGTCTGACCAAGGCAGAATCACAATTAGAATCATAGAATTGGAAGGGACCCCACGGGTCATCCTCAGTCCAACTTAGGAATGTGCAGAAGGCAAAAAGTCAAATCCTCCATCCACAAAGAGCAGAAACCTAATTTACAAATGAATTCATGAAAAGAAAAGGGTAAGATTTTGACGGTAAGATGCAGCAAAAGAGAAATAGCAAACTGTAGCTGTTATATTTTTTGGGGTGCATCACAAAGGTGCAGACATCTAAGTGGTACAAAAATTCACAGGGGTACTATTTCCATTTTGGCTCGCTAGAGGGCACCAAACTGCCAACCTGAGTTGGGACATTTTCCCGCCATGGGTTTAGTTGACCAAAGAGAACGCGTTAGCTTTTGTAATTGCTCCCGGGCTTTCCCACAGGGTGCCTGGAACCATCTTCAAAACTGATGCACAACCCACCCATGGTACCGGTCCATAAGGGCCCTGCCATGTTAAGGCAAAGGCTGCTGCGTCGTAGAATCCTAGGATTGTGGAGCTGTAAGGGACCTGAGGGGTCATCTAGCCCAACCCGCTGCAACCCATATTATAGAAACATTGTTATTATTATGGTTATCATCCACTGCATTTCCAACAGCTGCTTCTCTCCTTACAGGCAGCACTGACCACATTTGCCAAATGCCAATTTAAAAATAAAAATGGAAAATCCTAGGAGTCTGAGCGCAGTCCCACGGCAAATCGAAAGAAAAAAAGGGTTGACAGTTCCACATGTGCATCCTGCACTTGTTACGTGTGATAGGCATCCTGACTCCAGAAAACCCAAAAATTGTGTAAAGCAAAACTCCAGGCGCACAGAGCAGGATTGCAACCTGCAAGGAGACCCTGCAGAACAGCTGCTGGGTGCAAAGAGGGAGGAATAGAGGGACAAATTCCAGGAAATACAAGGAAGTGCCTCCCAACATCTTGACTGCAAGGTTGGATGGCCATCTGTCTGGGATTCTTGAGCTATTCCCACCTTGCAGGGGGTTGGACTAGATGACCCTTGGGATCCCTTCCAACCCAACAATTCCAGGATTCTACTACCCTGGCTCTCCTCAAAACATCCAGTTTGCCACACTGTTTTCCTATAGAAGCATGGTGCGATCTTCTGGTTCCTGTCTAACCAAGTTGCAGGGGGTCGGTCTGGATGACCCTGGGGATCCCACCCACCTCGACAATTCATTGACCCCCTACCTGCAAGGCCTGGTGAGGGAGGCGCCCACCCCGGAGTCTCTCCGCTCCCTCATTCCCAGGTCCTCCGCCTCGTTCAGGGAGTTAGCCGTGCTGTCAAAGTCACTGGCCGACGTGCCAATGTCCGACACGGAGCGCTCCTCAAAGTTTGGGGTGGTGGGCTCCCCTCCAGAGTCCGTCTCCTCCCCGCCGCCGATGCTTCCGCCCTCCGGGTCCAACTGGATGGCTTCAGACCACAGCTCCACCTTCCTCTGCAGCCCCCAAACGTGCTCCAGGATCTCGTCCAGGTTCTCGTAGATGACGTCCCTGTCCAGGCCAAACAGGTCGTCCGTGACACTGCTGGACTCGGGTACATTGTCATAGAGGCTGGTGCAGCTGCCTGTGGAGCCGCATGAGGGCCGCCTCAGCCTGCACTCCAAGGCCTCGCCTGTCCTGCTGCCCATCCCAGCCCCACCTGGTGAGAGGCCTGAAGCCGGGCCTCTAGATTTCCAGTCAGACAAACACCCGCTCTCGAGCGGGCACAGGCTTTCGATGGAGAGAGACTTGGGGAAAGTGCCCGGCTTGTAGTCTCTGGGGATGTGGACCAAATAGTCCCTTTCGAAAAGGTCATGGTGGCCCAATCCGCCAGCATCCCAGGGGGTGCCCTTGCCCCGGCCTGCCTCGTAGTCCTCCAGGTAAATGCTACCATGTTTGGGCTGCTCCCCAGCTAAGCCCAAGGCGCCGTTGGCCCGGCGCCCTCTTGAGGGAAGCGTTTTGCTGCCGCAGGAAGAAGGCGACACCCCGCTTCTTGGGTCTTTTGAGGAGCTCCACCAGGACTCGGCATCTGTCCCATCCTCTTTCGGGGCTTTGGCAGAGTCCAGCTTCTCCTTATCCTTCCTCCTGAGGGACTCAATCCTCCTGAGGAAGCTCCGAGTCCGGCGTTTCCTGGCATCCCCCTTGCTGGTCCCACTCATGTCCTGGGACTGGTCAGTGGGCGAGTGGTCCTCTAAGCTGGGGACGGAGAAGGTCAAGGTCGGAGAATCCTGGGTGGAGGACGGGTCAGGGAGAGCAGGACCCTCTCCTGTGCTGGGGTCGCTGTGGAGAGAGGAGGCCTCCAGCTCAGCACTCAGGTCAGTGAGGATGCTCTCCTGGCTGGGCAGCTTCCTCATAGTGGAGGCTGCCTCCGGGCTGCGGGAGAGGAAATCGTCGGAGCCGATTCGGGACCACCTACGGCTGTCTCTCTGGAAAGCCCACCGATCGCTGATGGCACAGAAGTCCTCGTCTCCCGAGTCGTCATTCTAAAGCAAGCACAGGAAATAATCCCTCAGTTAAAGGTAAAGGGACCCCTGACCATTAGGTCCAGTCACAAACGACTCTGGGGTTGCGGCGCTCATCTCGCTTTATTGGCCGAGGGAGCCAGCGTTTGTCTGCAGACAGCTTCTGGGTCATGTGGCCAGCATGACTAAGCCGCTTCTGGCGAACCAGAGCAGCGCACGGAAACGCCGCTTACCTTCCCGCCGGAGAGGTACCTATTTATCTACTTGCACTTTTGGCATGCTTTTGAACTGCTAGGTGGGCAGGAGCTGGGACTGAACAATGGGAGCTCACCCCGTCACAGGGATTTGAACCGCCAACCTTCTGATCGGCAAGCCCTTGGCTCAGTGGTTTAGACCACAGCGCCACCCACATCCCTAATCCCTCGGTTACTGGGATCTATTTTAATTTAATTTAATTTTCTAACCCATTGCTTTCTCCAAAGAGCTGAAGGTAGAGCATGTGGTTCCCCTCTTCATTTAATCCCAACAACAACCATGCGTGGTCTCCCAGGTCGCTAGTCTGACACTCTGACTGCTACAAATTGGTTGTTCTTCTCTCTCCCCATTTGAGCCCCACAACACCCCTTTGAGAAAGGCCAGGCCCAGAGGCAGTGACTGGCCTCCAAAGTTAACCTGTGAGTTTTGTGGCCAAGTGAGGAATTTGAGCCCTAGCCTCTCCCAGGCCCTCAACTCTAATACCTACACCATGCTGACTGTACTAATTAGACTGTTGCATGTTCAGAAAAGCTGGAAGGGGCCAAGTGGTCATCTAGTCCAACCCCCTGCAATGCAGGAATCACAGGGTCTGTTCTGTGTCGTTTAAAAACCTTTAATAAATCCATTTGGGTGGCAGCGAGGGAGAAAACCTGACTGAGACCTGCTTTCTGCTGTGCTAGGTCTGCCTGAGCTTCCTTCCCCAGGGTCCAGGTTCGATTCCTCGGGGCCCTTCCCGGCCTCCCCCTCCGAGGGCCCAGGCTTACCTGTTTCCGCTGAAAGTGAACCTCCAGCTTCATCGAGGCGCACGAGTTCAGTGTCACGAGTCTCCTGCAAGGAGTAAAGGAGAGGGGCTTTTGTCTGGCTCGGCCGTCCTGTCCCAGCTGCCGCCGGCCAAGCTATTTAAAAACAAGCGGCTCTTGTTTCGGGGCACCGTCACTTGTCCCGCAAACAGCTGGGGATCAAGTGACCACACGCGGCTCTCTCCAGGGATGCTGTGGGTGGGGGTGCCAGCTCAGGCCAACAGAGGGGGAACTATGGGCACTAAGCAACCAACATGTGTGGCTCAGCAGCCCCAGCGAGGCGCTTCCAGCTGCTCAAACATGCCGGCAACTGGCTGAGCGTCACTTTCATCTCATGCCAGCAACTGCGACCCGAGTCTAGAGAAATGTCCCCCTCCCCCCGGCCTCCTGCCCCCTAACAGAAAGTTCCTGGAGTGTGGAGCCAGCTGGCAAGGGGATTAAAGCCTGGCCCCCAAAACAGACACACAGTGATCGCAGAATCATGCAAGTTGGAATGGGACCCCCAAGGGTCATCCAAACCAACCCGCTGCAATGCAGAAATCATGTATTCCTTCTAAGGGGTTACCAGGCTAAAAGGTATCAGTCAAGGGCATTGGGACAGGCCTTAGGCCTCTGAAAAGCCCCACCCCAACTTCCCAAGCTGATTAGCACACATGTGATTTATTTGTATTTTGAGATGGTGGGCTGTTTATTTTGGCAAAGCCCAAGAGCTGCCTGGTCAAAATTAAAACAGGCCCAGAGCATCGGAACAACGTTGACAATAGAATAATCACATGAGACAGCAACAATTGGGGGGGCATTTTAAAATAGTAGCAATAGCAGCAGTAGCCATTACAATTTTTAAAAGCTAGAGAAGTTGATAATAAATTTACTGAAAGGGGGAGCATTGTGGTAGGTTTTGGAATGTGAAAGTGCACAGCCATTTGTGGCGTTACGTGCAGGGCAAGAATCTCGTCAAGGAACCTGGTTAATGTGGATTAAAGTTAACACAGGGATCCTAATGTTGCCCAAATGGTCCCAGCAAAGCACAAGAGGGAAGGAGCAGCAGGCTTGGGGAGGACCCAAAACAAGGAGGCCATAGGAGGAAAAAAACATCTGAGGAAGCAAACTCCTCCTGTGACTCATCCCCTAATTTTTCTACAGAACTATAACTTCACAGAATTGTAGAGTTGGATTAGACCCCAGGGGTGATCCCTGCAATGCGAGAATCACTGCTACAGAATCCCTGAGAGATGGCCATCCAAACTCTGCTTAAAAACTGCAGCGAAGGAGGGTCCAGCACCTTCCGAGGGAGTCTGCTCTTCTGCCAAACCGCTCTTACCACCGGCAACTCAAAGGAAGTCTTGGGAGCCACATTTAAGAACGGCTCTTTGATTTAGCCATGGCTTCAGGTTTCCTGTCCGTGACCTCATCTGTGACGTCAACTTCCGGAGCTCAGTCAAGCTCACATCCTGTAGCATCTCCACCCTCTGGGCTTATCCCAGTCATGGCAGCATGTCAGAGCTGGCACCCCAAAAAACCCAACCAGCCGTATACTGAGCAGCAAGATGCTCTGGATTCATCAGCCCCAGAAGCAGCGATCTGCCCATCAAGCAAATGGATAGAATATTTCCCCAGACCCAAATGGGCTTGGCAGAGAGGACAGGCCAGGTCCCAGGATCCCCCTCCCCACCTCCCTGAGCCAGTTGACAGTCAGCTGCTTGACAGGACCAGGAAAGGTCAGACCTTCACATCCCCTGGGCCTGGCTGAGCTGCCCTCTCCAACGCCACCCTCTGACCACAACAACATGCTTCCCCATATTCTTCCATTGGCAACAGTGACCATTTTTATTTTAACCTGCAGAGGGATTTGAGGGAATCCTGGTCCAAGAAGCTGTGGTCCTTCTTCACGGAGGCAATGTCGAGAGGGAAGAGGGATTCTGAGGATGAGAAGGAGGAGAGAAGAGTTTGATCGAGAAGATGGACGGCTGCTTGAAGGTGCTGGAGGAGAAGCTGGTTGTCCGCAGTGGTGGAAGAAGGGACACCCATATTTCTGCTGCCCTGCCAAATGCCCTCTCTGTACTCACTTCTAGGCTCCATCCTAACTTGAATTCACCAGCCCACTCTCACTTTCTGTCAGCAGCACTTTGCAATTTAGGAATCATACCACACCGGCTGAGGGACACAGGTGGCGCTGTGGGTTAAACCACAGAGCCTAGGACTTGCCGATCAGAAGGTCAGCGGTTCGAATCCCCACGACAGGGTGAGCTCCCGTTGCTCAGTCCCAGCTCCTGCCAACCTAGCAGTTCAAAAGCACATCAAAGTGCAAGTAGATAAATAGGTACAGCTCCAGCGGGAAGTTAAACTGCATTTCCGTGTGCTGCTCTGGTTCACCAGAAGCGACTTAGTCATGCTGGCCACATGACCCGGAAGCTGTACACCGGCTCCCTTGGCCAATAAAACGAGATGAGCACTGCAACCCCAGAGTGGGTCACGACTGGACCTAATGGTCAGGGGTCCCTTTACCTTTACTTTACCACACTGGCTTAGAAACTGGTGTTCAGCACCCTGCAAATCTCAGCTTTCATGTAATGCAAAACAAGTTTCTAGTCCCTAATGCTGCCAAAGGACATGTGTCAGAATAAGAGAGCAACTTGTGCTGAAGACTAGGGGCTTCACGAACTCCAAAATCTAAACTGATATTTGTGTGTGTGTGTGTGATTTAAACGAATCCTTTGTTTTCAAACCGCTTATTTGCCATTAAGAGGTGTGCAATTTTTATTTAATCGAGAAATAAATGCACGCAGAGCAAGAACGAAGGAAATAGTAGCCACTGAGGAGGGCTGGGGAGTGACATGGGGCATCTCAGACCCCATAAAGCCCTACTTGGTCCTGTTTGTCTTCAGCCAAGAGGTCTTCCCTCAGATTTCCCCCCATGGCTTTCAAGTTCCCCCATTGCAGAGGCTTGGACTAGAGGACCCTTTTCGTCCCTTCCAAGTCTAAAATTCTATTTTTCTGTTATTCCTACATGAAGGGCTAGTATTGTGGGTTGTTTGTTGTTTTCAAAGCGCAGCTTGATCTCATCAGGAGAATGCACACATCCAAAAAGAAGCCTTCAAGCACCTCCCCAATTCTAAAAACCAAACAAAAACATACCCATATGTACCCCCTCCCCCTCCCCAATTCTAAAAACCAAACAAAAACAGACCCATATGCACCCCACCCTCACAAAGAGGCAGCCTGGAAAACTATCAGCCAGTCTTGTCTCGCACGGACGTGATGGGAGGGGAGGTATTTGACCGGCACAATGGCTGGCTGCGCTTTGCTGCTGGGGGCTTCCTCCGATTGTCCTGGCCCCGTACTCTCCTGTCCTCCAGCTAAGGCAGAGCTCAGGCTTTTGTTTGGCTCTCCCATGCCATGTGTGGACAGGAAACAAAAATCAGCCTGGAGACCCTGTGCTGTGTATGGTTTGCGTTGTAAAGTATATGGCATGCAGGAAGAGTCCAAGTGGCTGTGGAAGAGCTCTTCCTGTCAGAAAGTTATTCCTGAGGTTTAGTTGTCACTGTAAAACATTGGTTCTGCTCCTGCTCCCTGGAGCAACATAAAACAAGCTTGCCCCATCTCCTGTGGGACAGCCCTTCAGATATTTCAAGATGGCTCTCATATTACCTCTCTGTCTTCCTTTCTATGATTTTTGCTGTCAATCAGAAGGCTCATGCATATTTATTTTTCCTCCATGCTGTCTAGGCACAGGTCTGGAGGTTCCAGGTCTGTGTCTGAGCATTTTTATTTTATTTTTTGTCCCAGCGCTTTCCCCAAGAAAACCTGCGTTTTACTGCTGAATTGGAGTAAACGGCAACCGGGTTATCCACAGACAGCCGTTTGCTCCTTTTCAGCTGGAAAATGTGGGTTTTCCCAGGGAAAGTGCCAGGACAACAACAAAAACAAATTGGACACTAGAAACACAGCACAAAAGGAAGTGTACATGAGCCCAGACTCTCCAAGTGCTTGAAAACTCCCCTTATACCTGAGGAGGCAGTGAAAAGATGGCCAAGATCCCCTATCTTTGACAGAAGTACCTTCCTCAACACCAGCCAGGAAGTGAGCAAGAGGGTGTTTTGTCAGGGGGGGGGGGCAGGAGTCCAACTCCTGTGGCCACCAGGAACCTCTCAGAAGAGGACTGCTAGGTTCTGTCTCTGTGGGCCAGTGGGGGCCAAACGTCCACTGCAGGAGAAAAACAGAAGCCCAGCTGGCCCTTTGGGTGTATGTGGAAGACATGGACAAACTCCTAAAAACCATCTGGGTTTAAAGGGGGGCACTAGGGTGGTTCCCAGAGAAGAGGGAAAGAACCCCTCTGAAATGAAGTGGCTGCATGCTCCACAGGCTGGCGGGCAGCAAAACAAACACAGCCAGAATGGGAGCTTTCCCCCAAACTTCATGTAAAAGCGTTTCTCATGCAGACATCGCCTGACGCTTCCTTTGGCTCAGTCAGTCTCAGATAGAGACCAATGTGGTGGCTGCAGCAGCTTTGGAAGAGGTTTCTGAGGGGAAGAGCTGTCCCAGCAGTGGAACAGACTCCCCTTGTAGGACTGTCCTTCACTTGAACTTTTCATACAGAGGATGTATGGCCATCCGTCCGGGATTCTTTAGCTGTGATTCCTGCACTGAAGCAGGTTAGGCTTGTCCTCTCCAATTCTACTATTCTGTAATTCCATAATACAGTATCTGAGGAGGGACCTCACCTGGACATCTAGGGAGGGTGGATCTTAAGTAAACACAGCAAGAGAGGTGGACCAGCCAACCACACAGTCACAGTGGTGGCGGCGGCTGAATATTCATGGGTGTAAGGCTGGGCCTCCCCTTCCCCACTTCATCCCAAAGGAATTGCATGCAATCCTGATTCTCTTACCTTCGTAGAGCTGGGCATACTGAGGAAAGCCAGCCGCTCGCAGCCAGTCACAGGCCTTGGCAGCCTCAGCCTCTGTAAGAGAGCAAACGGACAGAGCTGAGGAGGAGCTGTGGACAGATGTCTCCAGCAAAAACAAGGAACCAAACATTTGAAATGCCATGATACCACTTTAAACCATCGTAGCTTCCCCCTAAAACACCCTGGGAACTGTAGTTTGTTCAAGGTGCTAAGAGTCATTAGGAGATCCCCATACCCTTCACAGAACTGCGATTCCCAGAGTTCCCTCAGAAGAGAAATCAACTGTTAAACCTCTGTGGGAAACACAGCTCTGTGAGGGCAATTCTAGGCTGCATCAACAGAAGTTTAGTGTCTCGATTGAGGGAAGTCATAGTAGTCTTGGTCAGACTCCACCTGGAGTCCTGTGTCCAGTTCTGGGCACCACAGTTTAAGAAGGATACTGACAAGCTGGGAGGTGTGCAAAGAAGGGCAACCAAGATGATCAAGGGTTTGGGTACCAAGGATTTGGATAATGAACAGTTGAAGGAGTTGGGGATGTTTGGCCTGGATAAAAGGATAAAAAGAGGCTATATGATAGCCATCTTCAAATATCTGAAGGGCTGTCACCTGGAAGATGGAACCAATGGCTCCATGTTACAAGGAAGGAGATTCCAATTAAACATCAGGAAGAACTTTCTGACAGTAAGAGTTGTTTGACAGTGAAAAGGACCCCCTTGGAAGGTGATGGACTTTCCTTCCTTGGAGGTGTTTAAGCAGACGTTGGATGACCCTCTGTCATGGATGCTTTAGCTGAGATTCCTGTATAGCAGGGGGTTGGCTTAGATGATCCTTGGGATCCATTCCAACTCTACCATTCTATGAGTCTAGGAGTCTGTTCCCCACACCCCAGGAAGATATCTGTACAAACTGAGTACTACCTGGAGAACAGAGTTGGCCATCCTCATTTCCCCCCAATGTTTGGACATCAGTTCCTCTTTTTACTTACAAAACAAGGACTTGACCCAGTGAATTCCACCACACAGATAACATCCCTTTGCAAAGGACTAGCCTACCACCCTCCAGACATAGCACACATTTTCACCAAGGCAAAAAACAGCAAGAGATCTGTTATCCACAAAGAGCATCGGGAAGAAGTCAGCAAGGGAGCCACGAAAGAGCTTCTGTCATTCCTTTCAGAGCATCCTGGAGGTTCATGATCACCCCTGAAGGTGGACGGATCACCAGGATACAACAGCTGAAGCTTTGCAGGCCTGATCAACTCTCTGCACGGCCTCTTGGGATCCATGCAGACGCTGGCTGACCCAGGCGAGAGCTCTCTTGCTGGCTTCTGGAGAGAGGCAAGGCTGGGATCTCTGCAAGGCGAGCCAGGCAGCCATTCCAGAGCAGCAAGGAAAACAGGGTGTGTTGCTTAGACGTGCCCTGGGATCCTGATGAACTCTGCTTCACATCAGCAATGGAAATGTGAACTTCCTTCCCGCTGTTCCACAAAGCAATGGATGAGGGACGGGCGAGGGGCAGGAAAGGAGGAAGAAATCTGCCTTTCCTTTGGCCGGTCGGAACAGGGTTTGTTTTCGTACCATGGCTGCACACGCAAATAAAAAAATAAGTAAAAAAATCAAAGCATTCTAGTGCAGGGTGGGGCAAGTCAAAAATGCCTCTCTGGACATCAGCATCAAAAAGTGGTCCAAGCCAAGAAACAGCAAGAGATCTGTTATCTCCGAAGAAATTACAGGAACCATCCAGAATTCGGACCCTTTCCCCCATCACAAAGCAAACTGTTCAAGGAATTGTATAACTTGTTGCATTGGAAGGGACCCCCCCACAAAAGGACCATCTAGTCCAACCCCCTGCAAGGCAGTACTGAGATTCCAGCAAATGTTATTAATCCTGTACAATATTAGAACAAAACAAACTGAATGGATGTATGGGAACTCTGATGTAAACATGTTCCAAAATGCCATTTAATTGTCCTTCTGAGTTACCGCTGCAACTACAAAAACAAAAAAAAACCACTCAAAGCAATTTACAAAAATAGATAAAACAATCAAATTATCAATTAAAAGTGTTGCCAACAATAATTTCAGACTCTTGAAATAACAACAGACTAAAAACAGATTAAAACTCGCACAAGCTATCTAAACATCTTGGTAGTCTTGCCTAAACAAAAATATTTTTAGCAGCTGGCGAAAAGAGTACAGAAAAGGCACCTGCCTGGCATCAATAGGCAGGGAGTTCCGAAGTTTAGGTGCCACTACACTAAAAGATTGAGGAACTGCAAGTGTGGAACGGGGATCATGTGGCAGCTGTCACAGCACCAATTCTGCTGATCAAAGCGGTTGAGTAGTTGTACAGCGATCTTGCGGTTAAACTGATCCTAAGTTGTTCAGGGTTTTAGCAGTAACACCTTGAACTTGGCCCAGAAGCAAATCGGCAACCGTTGTAGATCCCTGAGCACAGGTGGTTTGTGCCACCAAGGCCTCCCTCCTGTCACTAATTGTGCTGCAGCATCCTCTACTAACCACAGCTCATGAATCAACTGCAGGGGGAGCCTCACATAGACAAGCTGTCATCAAGGGAGCAATTCTCTGCATTTAGTTCCCACCTGCATATTGGGTTGCGGGTCTCCATGCTTGTTGTATTGCTGTTTGCGTTTGATCACATTGTCACAGCTACTTCAATATGTTGCTAGTAAGTCTTGTGTTTTTGGTGGTTGTTGTTTTTAATAAAAAGTTTGCTTATACAGTATCGTTAAGCAAAGATTGTGATATTGTTGCAAAACTGTCTGGAATTGATAGTGCATTTGCCTGAAAGCTGTTTTGCAACACACATCTAGTCCAGCCCCTTGCAATGCAGGGACCGTAGCTCAAGAATTCCATGAACACAATTGTGAGGAAGTAGGATAAGCATCAAATAATTTTCCCAGAGAGGGAGGTTGGTAATTCTGGTAAAACTTGCTCCCTGGGTCTTAACTTCTAGCCTCAATGTAATCCAAAAAGCCTCCGCTGACACACCACTGATCCCAACAACAAGGCAGTGGGGGAAAGACTGCAAAAAGAGGACACCCCCAAAATTAGGCACACATATGTTTCCCAGGCAAAAGGCTAGGAAGGATCAATTGGGGGTTTTAAGCAGAGGTTGGATGGCCATCTGTCATGGATGCTTCAGCTGTGACTTCTGCATTTATCGCGTATATATTTTTTTAACTTATTGGTTTCCATTGTCAAATGCTTTGAACTGAGGTTGTGCTGAAGTAAAACAGAATACAGTGGTACCTCGGGTTACAGACGCTTCAGGTTACAGACTACGCTAACCCAGAAATAGTACCTCAGGTTAAGAACTTTGCTATAGGATGAGAATAGAAATTGCACGGCGGCAGCGTGACGGCAGCGGGAGGCCCCATTAGCTAAAGTAGTACCTCAGGTTAAGGACAGTTACAGGTTAAGAACGGACCTCCAGAACGAATTAAGTTCTTAACCTGAGGTACCACTGTAGCTTGACAGGCACCCAACCAATACCTGGGTAAGCAGGAATGTTTTCAAATTTGCGATCTACAAAGGGGGCAGGTTGAACTATATCACCCTCAGGGGTCCCTGGCAACTCTACAGTTCTAACTTTCCCTCCCCCCCTTATTTTACAAATTGAACAGGACTGCCTATTTTACTATTTAAAACAAATAAAGTCACAAGAACAATGCCCGCCTACACCATGGTCAAGCTGGGCATTTGGAAAAACTTGACAAAGCACTCAGCTGAGCAGAGGCAAGGAGGCATGGAGACACAACTCAGATGTTACTGCTCAACCACACAACATGCCACGGCCTGGTGACAGGGCAGCCCCTGTGTGCTCCCCCCCCCCACTCATCTGCCCCCCCTACAATTCTAGGACCCTACAACAAAACTTTCCCCATCCGGCTTTGCTACAGCAAACAACTTGCGACCTATTAGTGAAACATAAAAAGAGCCCTGCAGGATCAGGCCCATCTAGTCCAGCATCCTGTTCTCAGTTAGCCCAATCAGATGCCTGTGGGAAGTTTGAGTTCAAGAGCCGCTCTGCCCTCTTGCGGTTTCCAGCAACTGCGATTCAGAAGCATCGTTGCCTCCAATTGTGGGTAGCAGAGCACAGCCATCTGTGCTTAGCAGATAGGCATGTTCAACAAATAAAAGGCCTCGAGGAGGATGGAAGAGGCCACACTCAGGTGGACATCTCTCTGCAAGGCTTGGGAACAGTCCGGACCGTCCCATCCTGCCCACATGACTGCAGCATTTATCCATCGGCAGTGCTGTCCTGCCCTGGGCCTCAGCGCCAGCAAACCAAGGACTCTGCCTGGAACTTCCACCCACACAGGAAGAGCGAACAGCATGCGCCAAATATGATCTCACGGAATCGCAATGCAAGACAGCAACAGCGTTGTGGACGTTATGGAGAGCAGAGAAAAGGAAGACACCCTCCCTCCCTCTCTCCCTCTCTCCGGGGTCAGACTGCAGGTGGAAGGCCGTCCGTTAAAGCAGCTGCCTGGGTCCCAAACAAAAGATGCTGGCTTCTAAGCAAGCCCACCAGCAATTCCACTCGGATCACAGGATCCCACCCCAAGGGACCAGGCTGAGGCTGCTTTGAGCAGCTGGATGAACTGTCGGTTTTGGAATTATTAGCTCCCACGACTGGGTCCAGGCTGGAGTTGCAGAACCATAGAATTGTACTGTTGGAAGGGACCCCAAGGGTCATCCAGCCCAACCCGTCTGCAATGCAGGAATGACAATCGATCCCTGGGAAGTGGCCACCCAACTTCTGTTTAAAAGCCTCCAATGAATCTCAGGATCAGGGAGGGGGAAGGCACGCCCAAGGGTCATCGAGTGAAGCCCCGTGAAATGAAGAAACCACAACGATGTTTATAGCAGTTTAGCTTTCAGGCCTTGCTCCCATGATGCGTAAAAGAACCAGCACTTCGCATTGTGCCCAGAAGCAGAACAGCCATCACCCCATAGCATCACAGAATCGCAGGACCATAGAACAGTCCAACCCGCAGCACTGCAGGAAGCACTGCTGAAGCATCCATCCAACTCCTGCTTGAAAACCGCCAAGGAAACAGAGTCCACCAGCTCCCGAGGGAGTCCACTCCACTGTCAAACAGCTCTTACTGTCAGAAAGCTCCTCCTGATGTTTAGTCAGAATCTCCTTTCCTGTCATTTGGAGCATTTGCCAGGTGAAGAATGTTAAGTTGTGTGTGAACATATCAGACGACACAGCGATTCTTCAAACAGCTCTTGTTTATTCAGAGGCCAGAACAGAACTGAACTGAAGGGTTCAGCCAGCCTGCTTATATAGTGCTCCACTACAACGCAACAGTAACAACTTTCTGTAACTAACCAATCACTGAATGTCACTTTCAATTCCTTATTTGCATATGTGGACCTGAGTGAAAACTATCTACAGTATCCCCCTGCTGGCCCAGGGTGAGAATTTCAGTACATAACAAAGAATGCAGAGACCAAAGGCCTTTAGTTGGGACTCTGCAAACCTGGTGCCCCAGCGCTGTTGACCCAACAGAATAGACTTTAACTGGTCAAACCAATAAGTTCCATACTGGTTAAATACTCTTCGATTCTTGCATTGCAGGTGGTTGGACTAGATGAGCCCTTGGGGGCCCTTCCAGCTCTACAATTCAATTATTCTAAACTGGCCAAGGTGGAGAAGCGAGCAGACTCTCCGCAACCTACAAGCATCCATTGCAGCCAAACATCCAGATCCACTCCTGGTATGGAAAACGTCACGCAAGCAGCACGTGGGTCCTGTGGTTTGGACTGGTGGTTTCCCCCAGACTGTTTCAATCCTGCCTGTGTTTACTGACAAGTCCCTGTTACCCTGTTTCCACATTAATTTGCATCTTAAAAAAAAAGTATGAAAAATTAACTCGTGTATTTCATCTCCATGCAGGCATTTCTAAATGTGCTTCATTTTAGAACATTACACATTTTGATATGTTTTTTGAGCTGAGACCTGTCACTACCCACTTTGGAGAAGTGAAATATCTGTAGGGTAATTCTCTTCCGATCCGTGTATTCATCTGGGAGGTGCAAACAGAGTCGATTTTCTTTCAAAAATCAAAGAAACCCAGACCAAACTGGATTCCTCTCACAGAACTGTAGCGTTGGGAGGGATCCCAAAGGTGATCTAGTGCAAGCCCCAGCAATGCAGGAATCAAGGCGAAAGAATCCCTGACAGGTGGGTCTCTTTGCTTCTAAGATGCTCCCTGAGAATAGCCTGGGTTTCACCTGCCAATGCAGAATTTGTCCTGGTCCTCAATGTTTTCAAAGCCACTTTGGTACCTGAAAGGCACCTCTTTCTTTGCAGAGGGACGGAGTGGGTGTTTCAGCTCCTTGGGGTCTCCTCCTCCTCTCCCCAACTTTTGGCGTTCAACCCAGCTCTCCACAGGAAAAGCCTCTCTCCCACTCACTCCTGGGTGGACCTTCCTGTTGCTCAGGGCTCCCGTGGCGCCAGAAGATGAAGCCGCAATGTTGTTTCCTGTGAAACGGGAGGGTGGTTGTCTCCCTGGAGGAATTCTAGTCACCCAGTTGAGGAAGTTGAGGAAAAGCTCAGGATCCTGAAACAACTCTCCTCTGCAAATATGTAAGAGCAGAGGGATTCAGAAGAGAGGGACGGGATGTGTATGGAAGGCGTTGCAAGGACCCAAAAGAGCAGAATTAGAGCCCAGTCTCGTGTGTGTTTACTCAGGTGCAAGCCCTGCTTCATCCAAGGAAGGCTAGGGAGAACTGGTAACAGCAGGCACAGCAAAGGGGGAGAGCTTCCATCTTGCCTCAGCTGCAAGAGACTCTCGGTGGTCTTAGGCACTCCGTTGACAATGCCAGGGGTTGGACTGGATAACCTCTGGGTTACCTTCCAACGCTGCCATTCTATGACTCCAGGACAACCTGGGAGTTCCCCTCTGTGAGCTAACAGTCCCCATGGGTGGAAATTTGCCCGGCATCTCCAGAGGAGACTGAGAGGTGATAAGAGCCACCTTCAAATATCTGAAGGGCTTTCATGTGGAAGATGGGAGGAAACTTGTTTTCTGCTACTCCAGAGAAGAGGACCCAAACCAATGGATTCGAATTGCAAGAAAGGAGATTCCCATTAAATATCAGGAAGAACTTTCTCACGGTAGGAGCTGCTCGACAGTGGAACGGACTTCCTCAGAGGTTGCGTTACCATCTGTCAGGGATTCTTTAGCTGTGATTCCTGCACTGCTAGGGGTTGGACTAGATGACTCTTGTTGGGGGACCCCTCCAACTTTACAATTCTGTGTTTCTATGACATAAAATGCCCTTACTAGGTGAAGAAAGTGTGGAAATGAGGTCTGTAGGAGGGAGGATGATAACAACAGCTACAGCAACAGCAACAGCAACAGCAACAGCTACAGCAACAGCAACAGAGAGGCAGCTAGTGCCAAACCCTCTCTGTCCTTAAGACTGTTAAGCAGCTGCAATGCCAGGAGACAAACACCCATGACCTCCTCTCCCCCCACACGGTGACAAACAGGCCTGTCAGAAATTGTTTCCAAGGCATGTCATGGGGTCCCAAACAGAGAAAAGAGCCCTCCTTTGTACAAAGGTGTATCCTTGGCAGGAATGCAGGGAAGATTTCAAAACAGGATGCAGAGAGCGATTGGCCTCAGGCAGCATTGCTGAACTGACAGTCAGGGGCTGTCTGGATGGAAGGAGACTGGCCAGCGAGCTGCCTACGGTCTCTCTGTGGCCCTGCAAGTCACCAAGTAGCTTTGGCAGGTCTCTGATTGCTGTTTGTTCCAATTGAGCTTTAAAGAGCAGGATGGCGGGGGGAGGGATGCTCCAGAGGGAAAAGGAAAGGGATGCTTGGAAATGGAGCGCAGCCTGTTCCTGGAAAGATCTGAAGAAAGGGAAGTGAGGATAAGCCCTGAAACTGAGGAGCAATACACAACCTGGCGTGGCAATTTGCCACCTAAGAATTCCCCACTTTCCCCCACAAAGCATGATTCAGACCAGCTTTTACCGAAAGAGGGGAAGAAACAAAGGTTTGTTGCTTCTGCGGAAAGGCCAAACGCCCCTTAACCGATAGTTTATTCCTCAACTGCAATCTCTCCCCTCAGAGATTTTAATCCTTATTTATCTTCCATTGATGTGGACTTCTTTCCGCTACACTGGATAGGAGGCTAAGGTTGCCAGATTTTTCAGAAATGTTATCCGCACAGGCAGTGTGTGTCTCTGAGCAGGTCCAAAGTTCTTTGAACACAGCAAGAAGCAGCCAAATGCCTTGAAAGGCCGGCAGAACGCCTGACCTCCTGAAAGGAACCCATCCCCTCCTTTGACTGGGCTGCCTCCACCTTCCTGGCCTCTACCTGAATGTGGGGGCTCTGTTGGTGGTCCTACAAGTATTTCCACTGGCTAGAAAGGAAATCACGTCGGGCTGCAACCTGACCTCGCTTCACCAGATGAGATTTAGCTAACTTAATCCATTGGTTAAAATTTACAGAAGGGTAAAAAGCAAAATTCCCAGAGCAGGAAGCTTGTTTTGCTTCCATTGTTTTTGAAGAGGGGTGAAAAGAGAGAGATTGTGCTGCTGAAGAAGAAGAAGAAGAAGAAGAAGAAGAAGAAGAAGAAGAAGAAGAAGAAGAAGACGACGACGACGACAGTGCAGTTTCCCTCTGTTCAGGTTTTCTAAGCACTGATATTCACAAGAAGACACATATCTTTTCAATGTGCAATGTTTATAACTAGCTAAGATAGAACAGGTCAGACAGCAGGAAGCATGAAAGTTAGGATGAGAAAGAAAGAAGGAAGGAAATGCAGCAGAGTTTCAGCTCATTTTCTGGACTGCTTGGGTTTTGCCTAGGAATCCACAGCACATGGGACATAGCTGCAAAAAGGCAGAGGAGCCCTCCTGAGGGACGAAAGCTGGCAATCTTGTGAGGGGGGTGCATCCTTTAGCAAAAGGGAAATGAAAATCCAGAGTATTCCAAGAGGTGACTATTGTGCTTAGCTCTCCCATTCAGAAACTGCCCTCAAAGGCAACAGGCAATCTCTCCTCCCCACCTTTCTTCGGTGAGGAGAAGAGTTGTGCAATCCTGAAGACACCACAAAATGGTGTTGTGCAAACATGATAAAGCTGGAGGAATTTTACTGGTATGCATGGATCTCCTAAGAGGTTCTGGGCTTGTCTGTGCGTTGCAGCATTTTGCTACGAGGGGTGCCCAGAGAAAGTATCTCGTCTACTCCAACCCAGACCCAGCCAATTGGAGGACAGGGATTCGTGTCATTTACAAAACCAAGCTTATAAACAATGGACATGCCAAAAAGGATCATAGAATTGTAGGGTTGGAATAGATACCCTAAGGGACACCTAGCCCAACCCTCTGCAATGAGAGGCATAAAATTCCTTGGAGTGATGATGGAAGAGGAAAAGAGAGAACACCCTTATTTTATTCCCTTTTCGAATGTAAAAAGCACAATTCCTGTTCTGAAATTTATAAGTTTCTATTTAAGGGGAAAGTTAAGGCACTTTACCATTCATTCATACTGCCCGCCAACGTGGCAGTTTTTGTTATGTACTGAAGTTCTCACCCTGGGCCAGCACGGGGATATTGTAGATAGTTATGGAAATGAAAGATCGAAAGTGACGTTCAGTGATTGGATAGTTTTAGAAAGTTGCTACAGTTACGTTGTTCTGGAGCTCTATATAAGCAGGCTGACTGAGCTCTTCAGTTCAGTTCTGTTCTGGCCTCTGAATAAACAAGAGCTGCTTGAAGAATCGCTGTGTCGTCTGATATGTTCGCCCACAACTTAACAGTTTTAGCTTACAGTCCTGCTGTAAGTTGGACAACAATTCCCATCATCCCTGACCACTGGTCCTGCTAGCTAGGGATGATGGGAGTCGTAGTCCAAAAACAGCTGGAGACCCAAGCTTGGGAAGCAATGTTGCACCCAATACTTAGATTCCTGTGTCTCATACGTTTGTTTACTAGCACCCGACGGAGGGTAAAAACCCTCCGCAGACCTTCCCTGAAAAACATGGAAAGACTGGTGCTTAGGTGAATGTCTGAACATGCCTTCAATTTCTAGCAATTACACTAGAAGAGGGGTGAGCCACATCTAACCTGTGGTCCAGTCTTGGCCCTCCAGTTTAGCCTGTGAGGTTCCTTCTCCCAAACCATACCTAGTTGACACTGCCAAGTCAATGCAGCCAACACAGTAGGATTTAACCAACCTCCCTCCATCCCTTCAGATTTGGTGCTTCAGGACTTCCAGACACTGAGTCATCTGCTAACCTTGTGATGTCAGGTGATGGACAGGTCGCCAGATTTGCTCACCTGTGACATTTGGCCCAAGAGGCCCATCTTGCTAAGCTGGGGGAAATGATTGCCCACTGCTAACAAACAACTTTATGATGATGGCAACAACATCAACAAGGAGGAAATCCCAGTTAATTTGCCCAAACTCACAGTACCAGTGGGACAGGTGGAATAGGCATCTTAAATAAGCTAATAAATAAGCTAATAAACTAATATTAAACTAATTAATAATAAACTAAGCTAATAAACTAAATAAGCTAATAAACTAAAAAACATCCCCAAAGGGGGTGGGAAAAAGCAGGGAGGGGTGGAGAGACTGCAATACCAGCTTCCTTTGCCTTCCCCCATCGTGACACGAAGTTCAGTTGACTCTAGAGAAAGTTTTTAATCCCTTTTCCGTAGGAGTTGGCTACAGGGTCACTGCTTTCAGAGGTTAAGCTCCAGAGGTTAAGCACCAAATTCCTATGGTTGTTTAGTGAGATGCTCACCCACCGCATAACCCCAACTTAAGTGGGATTTTCAGGCTCACATGAATGAGAGCTTGCTTCTGGTCAGGTAACCATGTGGAAAGGCTGTGCCAAATCTGAAGATCGACAGCTGCTGGCCACCTTGTCAGAAGCAAGATTCTTCTTTGAAGGTCCCCCTTTCTTTCTTCAGGAAGTTACCAAAAAAGAATCTTAGAGCCCCAAGGCTCATCTAGTCCAACCTTCTGCAATGCAGGAATATGAATAAGGGAGGAAATGGCTTCTTATCAAAACTGAAGTTGAACAAATGAAAAGAGGAATTTTTGAAGAAAAAATATGAAATTGGGTGAAGACATATCGGGACTGAAACTCCCATCACACTTGGCTTGTTCTATAATTTTTCTCTTACCTGGAATGCACCGCAAGAAACCTGGCAATATTTAGACCATCGTTATCTGACTAGTCAATATTATTATGGTGGTGGGCTCTCTTTCGCTGGAGGTTTTTAAAAAGAGGTTGGGTTTCTATCTGTCAAGGATTCTTTAACTGTGGTTGCTGTATTGCAGGGGCTTGGACTAGATTGCTTCTGTTTAAAAGCCTCCTGCGAATCGTAGAAAAATAAAAATGTAGAGTTTGAAGGGACTCTGAGAGTCATCTAGACCAACCCCCCTGCAATGGAAGAACCACAGCTTAAAGAATCTCTGACAGATGGTCCCTCAACTTCTGTTCAAAACTTTGAATGAATCCTGCATTCAGGTAGGTAGCCATGTTGGTCTGATGCAGTCGAAATAAATTTAAAAAATTAAAAATAATTGTCCAGTTGCACCTTAGAGACAAACTATGTTTATTCTGGGTATAAGATGTTCTGAAGAAGTATGCATACACATGGAAGCTTATACCCAGAACAAACTTAGTTGGTCTCTAAGGTGCTACTGGATAATTTTTAAATTTTATTTATTTATTTAATGAATCCTATAATTCTAAGGTTGGAAGGGACCCCAAGTGTCATCTAGACCAACCCCCTGCAATGTACCTCACCTGGATGCTAGCAGCAACACAAACCCGTACAGCTCTAAAATGGAAGACATTGCACGACATGCATCTCTTTCTCTGCACAACAAAAATGTTTGTGTTCTGGCTATCACTGAGAAAATAACCCACAAATTAGTGGTTTCTAAAGGCAGAGAAGATCTGGAACATTTCTGCAATGTTTGGTAGCTCTTTATTTCCTATGTATCAAATTCAGATACACAAGATTCTTTCCCGAGGCCAAATTGCAAAATGTGAGTATCATGGAGTGTTTGGGTTTCTTTTCTTTAAATCTATTTTCTATCACCCATCAAACTCACGCGCTAAGCCAACTGCTGGTGTCTTGACACCATCCACTTCAGCTAGCCAACCATAATGTAGTCCATCTCTCTTCCCTTGGGCTCTATGTTGCTCCATCTTTGGCTTACCGGTACCTAAAAACAATCCCAGGATGTGCTGACCTTGCAGATCCCTTGGCCCAAGGGGCCAGAATGGGAGAGAGGTGCCCCCAGAATTGTTTTCTCTTGATCTTCGATTCCCCCCTTTCCATTTTCTCAAAGGCAGAAAGCACAGCACTGGGAGAATATCAGAAAACATCTTTTACGATGGTATTGCCCAAAATAGAGGGGCACAAAACTAAGGCACTTCTCACTTCCCCTCTGCTAGCCAGATCTCAAACCCAAATAAATTTGTCCAGAATTCTCACATCTCCAAAGCCGTGTGTGTGTGTGTGTGTGTGTGTGTGTGTGTGTGTGTGTAGACCAGATTTCACCTCTGCTCACCTACAAGAAACAGAGCCAACAATGAAACAATGGAAGCCATTGACATGGGGTCAGGAAAACTGCCTGCGTGCGATGAAATACTATCTTCAAACAAGATGTGTTTGGATAAGCCCGGTTTCGTAACTCGCTTCTTCCGATGTGAAAAAGTCACAATAACAGAAAGCAACACGGTTGTAAGTTCGGGCATTTCAACATCTCATACAAGGAAATCGTGGGATCATAGTGTTGGATGGGACCCCAAGAGTCATTGAGCCCAATCTCCTTCAGTGCAGGAATCACAGCTAAAGATGACCACGCAGCCTCGGCTTAAAAACCTCCCATGAAGGAGAGTCCACCACCTTCCGAGGGAGCCTGCCGCTTCCCATTTTCTCATCACAAGTTTTTAGACAAGCGGGTGGCGCTGTGGGTTAAACCACAGAGCCTAGGACTTGCTGATCAGAAGGTTGGCGGTTTGAATCCCCGTGATGGGGTGAGTTCCCGTTGCTTGGTCCCTGCTCCTACCCACCTAGCAGTTTGAAAGCACGTCAAAGTGCAAGTAGATAAATAGGTACTGCTCCGGCGGGAAGGTGAACGGCATTTACATGCAATGCTCTGGTTTGCCAGAAGCGGCTTAGTCATGCTGGCCACATGACCTGGAAGCTGTACACCGGCTAACTCAGCCAATAAAGTGAGATGAGCGCCGCAACCCCAGAGTCGGCCATGACTGGACCTAATGGTCAGGGGTCCCTTTACCTTTACCTTATGTTCTCTTTGCCTACCTGGTCATTTTGTAACATGTCTGAGGCACGGTGGGTGCTGTAGTTTTAGGGCAGTAGGTGACACGGTCTGTCACCTCCCTCTGCTTACCGATAGATTAGGTGGATTCAATAATATATGATATTATTCCCCTTTAACATGCATCCCACCCATGAAGAGTAATGGATTTTATTCCATACTATGTTTAAAAGTATACTCAGCCTATTTTTATTGTACCAGCCTGATGTGTATTTCTGTTGTTGTTAGCCCAATTAAAAAAAGAAAACAAAAAACAGGAGCAGTTTATAAAGTATCCATATAGGGACAGTTTGCATGACCTTCTTCCTTCCCTGAGGGAATTGACACAAGTCAAGGAGTGCAGATTTCTTTGAGGGAATCTGTGGTGACATTAAGAAAAATCTGGTTCTCTCTGTTCCAAGCCCGCCACTTTGGTCCCAGCCCTCTTCCGCTTCCAGCGCTATGCCAAATATAAACTTGCCTACAGGAAATGCCTTTAAAGAAACCAGCACCTCCCTGAATCCTGAAGAAGGCAAGGAAATAAACCATCTCAGCTCATGAAAGAAGCTACTCTGCTCCATCCTGCTGGGAAGCAGCCTTAACCCCTTGTGTCCTGCAAATGCTCATGGAACCAGTCGGGAGAAGGGAAACGGAAAACAGGATTAACCTCAAAGTTACGCTTTCGCTTACGAAAACGAATAGAAGGACGATGCTCTGCAATGTACCTTCCATCTCTTAACATGACCGTTCCACCGAAATTGGACAACTGGGTTATTTCCTTCGCCAGAATGGCTAGTTCTGGGTTCCCCCTCCAGTTCTGTGCTACAGAACAAAGTTGCCTGAAGTTAACAATGTGCTTTAGGGTATGATTTGTTGGGTGAGGTTTCCAAAAAGCCGGACACATCCTATCTCCCAGGCAAGTGATAATTTCAATAAAGATGTGGTCTGAACATTGATTTACTTATGATTGTTATGTAAACACTCCCATGACGTTTTCGTTCATCACAAATGTTCCGCACACGGGTATGATTATTATTATATTTATTAGTTGCTTTCCCCTCAGAAGGAAACTCAAAACAACTTACGAAAAATAAAAATAAGTAAGAGGAGCCTTGCTGGATCAGGCCAGTGGCCCATCTAGTCCAGCATCCTGTTCTCACAGTGGCCAACCAGATGCCCCCAATGGGAAACCCGCAAGAAGGATTGGAGCACAAGAACACTCTCCCCTCCTGTGGCTTCCAGCAACTGGCCTTTAGAAGCCTTGCTGCTGAAGCATGGAACGAGAGCATAGCCATTGCGGCTAGTAGACTTTGATAGCCTTATTCTCCTCCCTGGAGTTGTCTAATCCTATTTTCAAGCCATCTAGCTTGTTGGTCATCACTGCCTCCTGTGGAAGTGAATTCCGTTGTTAAACATTCCGCAGTTTATCATCTCTCTTAAAATAATAATAATTGTTCAAAGCAGTTTCACGGTAAATTCCTAATTTTTTTTAAGAGTGCCGAGACATGAGTGCACCCAGCACTTTTCCTGCCCCCTCTCTGAATTTCACTGTGGGGGTAAAAGTAACATCATGTCAGATTATGGGAGACAGGAAGGAAGATCTCTTTCAAGATCCAGTGAGAACATTTCCTCTGCAAATGTCCCACTTCCAAGAAAGCTCTCCGTCCCCCCGCTGCCACCAAACCAACGGCTTACAGATGATAAGAACAGGAAAACATTAAAGCATCAAAGATAATAATAATAAAGCAGTGGAGATAGACAAAGAGAATATAAACTTAAGCTAAAGCATTGAAAGCAGCAACGGATAAAACCCTGAAATCAGAATGCCAGCAGGCAGATTGATATCTTCTTTATTTGGTCCTCAAAAAAGTGGGCACCAGGACGCATGATTTAAGAGAGCCAGGGAGCTGTAGTGCTGGCTAGGACTTGGGAGACCAGGGTTCGAATCCCCACTTGGCTCACCTTGGGCCAGCCACTGCCTCTCAGCCTAGCCTACCTCGCAGGGTTGTTGTGGGGGGGTTAACTGAGGAGGGGGAGGGCAATGCAAGACACCTTGAGCTCCGTAGAGGCGGGAAAAGGTGGGATGCAATAAGTGAAATAAATTATTCCACATATGGGTTAATTAAGTTCAACCTGAATAACTTGCTGTGTTTGTTGATTGTTCTACTCCTAGGATTCTCGCCAGGCAGGCTGGGTTAAAAGGAGAGAGAGAGGGAGACTTCCAGGCACTTCCCAAGGTTCAGATGTCCAAAGAGCAAGAGGAGGATCTGCAGCACAAAAGGTCAGGGAAACTCTGAGGAGAGAAAGCCACAGAGCCCTAAAATGCTGTTAATCTCGCTGCTCCCCTTTCAAATGGGACGCAGAGTTGAATGAAGCAAGACACGCAGTCGCTCCGTGACAAAGTTCGCTTCCGCATCACCCAGAGGAAAGGCAGGTGGCTGGGAAGAGGGGGGAAGCTGCTGAGCTCTCAAAACCAACCTTTCAGCAGACAGCAACCTTTCTTTTATAAAAAAAGATGTACCAGACCTGAGTATGGAGGGAGGGAAGGGTCAACTTATGAGCCAGTGGCTAGAGTGCTGGGCTAAGACATGGGTAGACAAACTAAGGCCCGCGAGATGGATCCGGCCCAATCGCCTTCTAAACCCGGCCTGCGGATGGTCCGGGAATCAGCGTGTTTTTACATGAGTAGAATGTGTCCTTTTATTTAAAATGCATCTCTGGGTTATTTGTGGGGCATAGGAATTTGTTCATTCCCCCCCCCTTCCAAAATATAGTCCGGCCTCCCACAGGTCTGAGGGAAAGTGGACCAGCCCCCTGCTGAAAAAGTTTGCTGACCCCTGAGCTAAGGGCTCCTCCACACTCCCACTTCTGCATTTTCTAGGCATGGGGCTGAGCGGTTTTTTCGTTTGCCACTTTCCCCAGCGATACCCGCCGTTGACCACTGAATTGGAACAAGCATCAACCTGCAGGAAACCCGACTGGCGTTTGTTCCGATTCAGAGGGAGAAAGCAGGCTTTTCCCCGGGGGAAAGCGGCGGGATGAGCAAAAGTGTGGGGGAGCCCTGAAACGTGGGGGCAAAGACCAGGGTTCAAATTCCCACTCGGTCATGAAGCTCACTGCATGCAGCTTTGGGGGCTAGTCACTGTCTTCTCTCAGCCTAACCTACCCCACAGGGTTGTTGTGGGGATTAAACAAGGAGGGGAGAACCATGTGTATGTATGCCACCTCAAACTCCTTGCAGAAACAGGTGGGATATAAATACAACAAACAAAACATTTTCTGGGACCCCAGGGGTCCTCTAGCCCAACCCCCTTTGATGCTGGAATCACAGCTAAATAATAGCTTTTTATAGTAAAGGTAAAGGGACCCCTGACCATTAGGTCCAGTCATGGCCAACTCTGGGGTTGAGGCGCTCATCTCGCTTTATTAGCCGAGGGAGCTGGTGTACAGCTTCCGGGCCATGTGGCCAGCATGACTAAGCCGCTTCTGGTAAACCAGAGCAGCGCACGGAAACCCTGGATAGGTTCCCGCTGGAGCGGTACCTATTTATCTACTTTGACATGCTTTCAAACTGCTAGGTGGGTAGGAGAAGGGACTGAGCAACGGGAGCTCACCCCATCGCGGGGATTCAAACCGCCGACCTTCTGATCGGCAAGTCCTAGGCTCTGTGGTTTAACCCACAGCACCACCCACGTCCCATAGTTTTTTATAGATATAGTTTAATTACTTTTTAACTATCTTTTTTCAGCTTTCTGTATTTTATCTGTGTGTGTTTTCAACATGTGTAAGCCACTTTCAGCCCCAGTCTGGGGAGAAGGTGGGGTGGATAAATGAATAAACAAACGGCGTCTTCCTGACAGATGGTTTTCCAACCTCTTTAAAAACCTCCAATGAAGGAGGTTCCACCGCCTTTAATGTCTAGCGACCCGGATGTCTCCATTAACATGCACGCAGAACAGATAATGTTAACGGCTGCATTTGAACAGGGACCAGGTGCCCCAGCTCAGGTCTGCTGATTCCTATTGGGCAGGAGAGGAGGCCAACCACAACTGCCCCCAGTCCAAGGTAGGAAGTGGGCTGCTTGCCCCGGGGCAAAATTACCAAGCCTTCCTTCTACATGCCCTCCCGATGCAGAGAGAGCCCCTTTCCAAAGTTCACATGAGTATTATGTTTCGGCTGGTGCCTCCTACGTGCACCAGAGGTTTCGTCAACGGAGAGAACATCTGGATCTGGATAAAATGCAGAACCCAACTGGCTTAATTGGGAGCAGAGACTCCGCAGCTCCATCCAGGATGTTTTTCCTGTACAGCTCAGAGGTTCGGTTAAGGTGGCCTCTAGGGACTTCCTGCCGTTTATCTCAGCAAGCGGAAAGCAGATTAATGGAGCAGGTTGAGGGAAGGGGACGAGCAGAGACTGGAAGCCCCTTTCCCCAGCCTTATGTCTCAAAAGAGGACAGCCATTTCACCTTAAATTGTGATTAAATTATTCCCCAATGTTGTGGGGAAATGATCCACTCCAATACTACGTTTTGTTCCTGGCATGGCAATGAGAATGTTATCTTAAGAACACCAGAAGAAGGATTCATTTATTCCTCATTTTCTGTCCCTTTTTTGGGAGGGAAGGGGGAGCAACTGAGTCACTCTCTTCGATGTAACAGATCTATGGAAGTGTGTGCAAGACCGCTTTGGCACCAGATGACAAGTGCCGTTTCCTGATAAGCGACCGTTAAAATGGATAGTCAAACAGTGCCGTTGCTGTACGCTCCGTAAATGTTCCCGGGCACACGCTGGCAGGGTAATATGTTACTTATTAAGTGCTCAGCCAAGATAAACCAGGCCTGGTTCACTCCAAAATGAGGGACGTTGAGCAGAACAGTATCTTCTCCAGTTCCCCATGCTAAGCTGGTTCGTTCGTAATGGAGGGATTATCTCCGGGCTTATAGCTGATCAGCAAATGAGCAGGAAAAAACCGTCCCCCCACGGAAGCAAAGAGATGGGCCAAACCTGCCCATGTGCCAACCAACCAGCAGCTGACACAACAGTCGGTGCCAGTAGCTGGAGAGGACGCCAGAGAGGCAGTTCAAGGAATGGCAAAGCAACCCTCCCTCTGCTTTCACAACCCCAATACTACACATCAGTCACCATCACTCCAAAAGGAAAAGGAGCCCATCGCAGCCCCAAAAGCCATTCTCAACTCATTCCAAATGGTGGCATTTTTCTTAGGACGCAGCTGTGATTGCTGCCTCGCAGGGGGTTGGACCACATGAGCCTTTGGGTCCCTTCCAGCTGTACAATTCTATGAGTTTATTGACCCCCATCCTTTAGGCAGAGAGGATTCTGGGAAGAAAGACTGGCAAGGCCTTGCCTTTCCCCAATGCGTGTCAAGACATTCAGTCTCGTTCCATCTTTCTCTCATCCTTCCCTCCGTGTCAGCCATCAACGCTTCCCCAATCTTCCCCCCCCCCAATGTTTGGGGCTACCAACTCCCATCAGCCTCCGACAGCACAGCTACTGGACAGGGGGTGATGGGAGAGCCTTATATTGAAGTCATCCCAAATCTGGATCCTAGACCTGGGGTGGGGTGTGTGTGGAGAACCTGGCAATGAAATAATCTCTGCAGGGAGCTGCAGAGATTATGTCATTATCAAGTCCCCCACCCCCATTTAACCTTGATCTATGTTCTGTTATAGGTGTGTGGGGGTCAGTCTGGATGACACCCAGGGATCCCTTCCGAAACCTGTGCTTCTGTGTGGGTGAGGGTAGAAAATGCAAGAGGAAACCAGCAAAATCAGTCCTTTAGCTGGCCAGTTTAAGTACCTTGCCCTGTGGTACTTAAGAGGTTGCCCTGTGGTCACACAGACAAATGGGTGGGCCTTTTCCCACCCCAGCTGGCTGAGTGCCACCAGTCACCCTAGGATGGGGAGCAACAGGCCGTGTGTGTGTGTGTGTGTGTGTGTGTGTGTGAGAGAGAGAGAGAGAGAGAGAGAGAGAGAGAGAGAGAGAGAGAGAGAGAATGAGTTTTTTGGCTGATGCTGGAAGCCGGACACACAGAGGTTTATATTGTTCTGTGCTGAACTCAAAGCTGAGTCTGGGGCTCCCCTGGGAACCTAAGGGAAGGCTGTGGGGAGAAATGCTGGGGGGTTAATGCCACAAACCCCTCTCCATCCTCTGCTCAGGTTGTTCATGTGCATAAATAAAACCGTAGTTCCTAAAGGCACCACAGTCTCCACAGACCTTCATTCCTAGGAAAGTAATCCCTGGGAAAATCACAGGCATCCCAGAGCCTCTCACCACTCAGAGATTAAGGTTCCTGTAGTTTAAGTCTACCAATTCCGCTTCTGTCCAGACTCTGTCCAGTTCCAGGTTGTCCAGTTATTTCATCAGATCAACTCCTTTAGGAGCATTGCCAAACAAGTCACATTCAAACGGGGTCTTGGGACTGGCGACCTCCCTCTCAGTGCAGAGCGAGCAAGGAAACAAAGGTCTCCTTTACTTTGAAACTTCGGGAGCCCCAAGTGCCAGCAAGCGTGACTGTAAGCATACAGAGGTGACTTTCAGGGAGACACGGAGCAAGGAGGGTCATTGCAGCTCAATTATTAACTGGGCTGGAGGGGGGACCCCTGACTTTACTGGAATGCAGCCTCCCTCAACGGCCATGTTCCGGATGCCAGGGAATGTGCCGGAACTGTGCGCAAAGGTTAATGGATTCATACTCCATGCAAAACGTAGCCCTCCAAACTCGGGTCTCTGAGAGGACTTTTTCCAAGCACTGCAGTACTATCCCCGCCTTGCCGCTAACCCAGTTCCCCTGTTGTTGCCTCAAGGGGGAAAGAAGGGATTCCTTTGCTTTAATGACACAGGGAGAGCCCAGGTCTGCTCAGTTTCTCAAGGGAAGGCACAGGGCGAGGCAGAAGTCACCTCACGTTACCCAATTGCCTTTCCTACAAATACTGAAATGCTGTGGTCCCTCGCTGGTGAGGAGAGCACTCTGTACGCCTGCAGGGGCACTGTTGATCATCTTTACCAATTCACACATGCCAGGACTTAGTCTGCTCAAGAAATAAAGGAGCTCCAATCCAGAACTCACTCTGGTGACCCCTAGCACCCTTTCCAAAGAAAGATTTGGGCCCTGGCCACCAATGTCTCTGACTGCCACAAAGAACAGGCAACGTGTGCCCTCATTCAACCCTCCAGAATGATATGTCCAAACGTCAGCGACGAGGAATTGCAACGAAAAATGGTTAATATGGATTATGTTGGCCTAATGTGCTCCTAAAGTAGCACTAAAGAGATTAGGAGAAATATGATGGGGAGAGGGAAGACGTTTACTAATCCTATTTATTTTGAAATCAATTCTTACTCCTTTGTTTATTTATTGCATCCCTATCTAATGCTTTTCCTCCTAGAAGCTCAAGGTGACATATACAGCTTCCTCTACTCATTTCACAACCACCCTGTGATGTAGATTAGACTGAGAGGCAGTCACTGGTCCAAGCTCACCCAGGGATCTTTATGGCCAGGCAGAGATTTGGTCTCCTAGGTCCCAGTCTCACACTAAACCATTAAATAACCATTGTCCGTTATAGTGCTGGGTACACACCCAGCCCTGCACGGTGATCTCCTCCAGAGGCAATGTCACCTACTGCGGCCACTACAATGCTTTTCCCAATTAGAGCTTCCTTTGAAATGTATTGGGGGGGATCTTTAAGGAAAGATCAGCAACAGCAGCCAAGTTTCCATAGGAGGCAGGTGCCCCATCGCCACCACTCGCGGGCTCTGCCCCTCCAAAGCCAAGCCCTGAGGAAGTGGGCAGCCCCCTCTCAACTAGGCAGGGCAGTGGAGAGGTTCAACAGCCTAGGCCAGCACTCCACAAGAGCTGACTGCGCACTGGGGGATCTTTCCAGGAATACCCCACAATGCACAGTGGTTCCTCAGCTAACCAGAAGCTGCGGAAGGCATATCCCCCAAAGCCAGGAATTATAGATGTAGGTGAAGCTCTTCCAAGCCAGCCTGGGGAAACAATTCCGGGGCTTCTTAAAAAACCCCAATTTTAAATCAGAGGAGAGTTTTCAAAATCTGAAGGTTCTTCACTGGCTCAGGTTGAAATCCAAGCCAGAGGAGAATTCACGGCTTCTCTCATCACCAACAATCTCCAGTATTCAAGACCCTTCCTATTCCTAACACTCTCCCCCCACACAGAGCAATGGCAGGAGTAGCAGCAACATGCATGGAGAGCAGAAACCGACAAGCCTGAGCCAAGCCAAGTACTCTCCCCTCCTGCAGTTTCCAGCAACTGGTATTCAGAAGTATTGCTGCCTGTGACCTTGGAGGCAGAGCATAGCTATGGATAGCTCTCTCCTCCATTAATTTGCCCAGTTTTCTTTTAAAACCACCTAGGTTGGTGGCCATCACTGCCCCTTGCAGGAGCGAGTTCCATAGTTTAACTACGCATTGCATAAAGAAGTCCTTTCTTTTCTCTGTCCTGAATCTTCCAACATTCGGCTCCATTGGCTATCCACAAGTTCAAGTGTCCTGAGAGAGGGAGAGTTTATTTGTCTCTCTATTCACTTTCTCCATGCCATGCCTCACTGTATAAACTTGTATGTTAATCACCTCTTTCTCGCCTTTTTATCTGAAATAAAAAGTCCCAAACACGACAACTTTTCTTCGTAGGGGACTCTCTCCGTCCCTCCATATTTCAAGGACTTTCAAGATGACCGTCCTGTATTTGAAGAAGTCCTTTATTAGAACTTCTCTCCAACCCAAGATGAAGGAGCAGGGGCCTTGATCCTCCCCATCAATAGCTAGCACCTAAAGAGCAGACTGAGCAGGTCACCTTGCCCACCTGACCAGGTAAGGCCTTAAGGGGAAGGGGACGAGGGTGTTTCGGGCAGAGGGGCTTGTCTTCCAAGCCTCAGGAAATGCACCAAATTATTCTGGCCCTCAGCAAGCGGGGACAAGCTCAGCCATCTCTGTCAATAAGTGAGAAGCTACAGAAAATACAGACATAACTATAGACAGATATTTGCATTTCCTTTTTTGGAGGAGGGAAATACTTCTAACAATCCATTATTCAATTCAGTACTAAATCTGGGGTTGTAGTCAGCCAAGACCCAATAAAATTAGGGATCCTAACTAAGTCACATCCATTAACTTCAATAGGTCTACTCTGAGCAGGACTAGCACTGAATAGCACTCTGGGTTTCCATGTTTTCCCTGCCCATTACTCACAGTTTTCCATATGGATGAAAGAGAGCTCATAGGCCATGTGTTATTTTGGGGTACAACAGACCCAGAGGCCTGGAGACAGGGCAGGCTGCGAATTACGGTAAAATATGAGAAATAAGTATCTGAATTTTCAGACTGAAATGCAGCACCTGCCAACGCAGTGGACCCTGACCACTTCAACAAGAGTCGTTTTGACAGTGGAATGGACAACCTTGGAAGGTGGGGAACTCTCTCTGTTTTTTTGACAGGGGCTGGAGGGTCATCTGTTAGGGATTCTTTAGCTGTGAGTCCTGCATTGCAAGGGGCTGGACTACATGATCCTTGGGTAGACCTTCCACACTACAGTTCTATGATGAACTGTGTGTGTGTTTGATGCCGCCGCTGACTTCTTTTGTGCCATGAGCACGGGTCAGGACCACACCTCCAGTGAGGCTCCCACTGGGGATCTCACCCACTCAGTTTGGCGGTAACTTACTAAAGGGCCCACCTGCTCAGCGCCCACCACTCCGAGAGGCTGGAAGGGAGCCACGCGCATGTTACTCGGTCTTTCCTGCATCACAAAGCAAGCCAGACGCAACCCAAGAACTCCCATAATCACAAAATACACACACACAGTGCTCCCGTAGCATAAGACAAGGAAGAGCAGCAACGGAAGGAGCTCCTGCAACAGTTTAGAAGGGTTATGAAACGTTTGTACAAGCAGAGAAGTCCTCCCTTGCCATGCACCCAAACCAGTAACGTCTCCAAGGAGAGAACGGCCTCGGAATGGGACCCACACAGACACCATTTTTCTGTTCAGGCAGGTCAAGTCAATGAAGTGAAAACAGGATTGCCAGGTCATCATGTGAGCGTCAGGCGCTCCTCGGGGAAAGTTATGACTCTTCAGAGCCAGAAAGCGAAAGACCGAGGGGGAGAGAGAGAGAGACAGACAGACAGACAGACAGCTTCACTACTGAACTGACAGCATCAGAGAGCATTTTGCTGCAGTGACTATTTACCTCGAGTTGCCTTGCTCCATGTCCTGTGTTGAAAAACTGTGCCTGAGGTACCAGGAGAAAACTCCTTGGCTGTCAAAAATCCTTGGGAGATTCGGTCGCTTCTTCTGCTGGGGCAGGGCAAAGGCCGGAGGCAACATACCCCCAGAGTTATACTTACACACACACACACACAAACACACCCACACACTTTGTTGCCAGCTCCAGAGCAGCAGCAGCCGAAGCAGCTGCTGCTCCTTGGCTGTTGTCAATTGCAAAAAAATGAGGGTTGCTGCAGGCACAGGTGGCCAAACTGCTGGAGCTGCCTCCTTGCGCCCGCCCCCTGAGGCTTCTGGCCAATCGCTGAAGCAACAGGAAAGCCTGCCAAACAGCTGGGCTTTCCCCTTAACCCTTGACAAAACCTCACAAAACAGTCACCGATTCCTTGCTAACGCAGAAGCCCGTAGGAGGGATTGCAAATGAGCTTTGTGGGGAACAGGGATTCTTTCTTTCATCGGATTATCCACTGAAAGGGTCATCCAGACTGAATGAGGGGGAAATACGAGCCAGGAAAATGGTCGACGATGCTGTCATGTGCTGCCTTGCAGCGGGTTGGTCTAGATGACCCTTGGATCCCTTCCAACTCGACGATTCTATGGTTCTATGTGGACGTTGTCTTTGTGTGGGTTGTATATACCCACTGTGAATGGTCTATGTATGTATGCTGTGTGCAGTACTTTTCCGGTTAATTTTTTTTTGAGGCGCCAATACTCCTATTTTGATAAAAGTGCCAAAGGTTCCAGCAAAAAATGGCTGCCATGGGCAAGAAAAGTCCTGTACATACTCTCTATGTGGGTTTAAGCATATCCCTTACATCTGGCTGAGAGGTTTTGGGGGGAGCTCATGTCACCTCTGCCCGCCACAGCGAGAAGAGTTAACTGTGGGTTTAAAAACAAGGATTCGTGTGACTCAAAGGAACATGATCCACTTTGGAGAGTTACATAAGGTAAAGGGACCCCTGTGACCATTAGGTCCAGTCACGGACGACTCTGGGGTTGTGGCGCTCATCTCACTTTACTGGCCGAGGGAGCTGGCGTTTGTCCACAGACAGCTTCCGGGTCATGTGGCCAGCATGACTAAGCCACTTCTGGCGAACCAGAGCAGCACACGGAAACACCGTTTACCTTCCTGCTGGAGTGGTACCTATTTATCTACTTGAACTTTGACGTGCTTTCAAACTGCTATGTTGGCAGGAGCTGGGACCAAGCAACAGGAGCTTACCCTGTCGCAGGATTCAAACCGCCGACCTTCTGATCAGCAAGCCCTAGGCTCTGTGGTTCAGACCACAGATAAACAAGGATTCATGTGACTCAAAGGAACATGATCCACTTTGGAGAGTCACATTAGTACATGCCAAAATCTACCTTCCGTTTTCCTGAAATGTTTTCTTCCTCTGAGAACAAGTTTCTTCCTCAATTCTCAGGGTAATTGAGAATTTCTTGAGAACTTGAAGATTGTGGGGCTTTATGGCTTAAGGTGGTACATCTGTCTGCACACGTTCCACTACCTCAGAAGGTGATGGATTTTCCTTCCTTGGAAAGGTTGAATGCGCGCATCTGTCAGAGAATCTTAAGCTGCAATTCCTGCATTGCAGGGGGTTAGACTGGAAAACCCTTGGGGAGTCCCCTCCAACCCTAAAATTATCTGATTCTATCTCTCATACTGAAAAGCAGCTTTGCTTGTCATTCACCAGAGCACTGCCATTTTGGCCCCAAACAGGGGTGTCATCTGGGAGGGCCAGGGGGGCAGTCCCCCCAATATTTTCAACTTTGTGACAATCCTCAAAAGGACACACCAGGGCGCCTTTCAGGAAGGTGGTTGGTAGTGGAGGGAATCCTGAGCTGAGTGTGCTTGGCCAGGTTGGGGGCACCGTGTGTGATGTCATGCACGCGTGGCAGCCCCCCCCCCAATGTTGGGGGCAACTCAGCACCTATGGCCCGAAACAAGACACCTCTTCCCTCAGCTCCAGAACCCCACCCTGCCCCTTTCTCAAAATACTTTAGTACCTGCCACAAGTACTGTGGGGGTGGCAGCGGCTAGGGAAGAGAGCTGTGGAAGCTGAGGGCGGTTGCTTTCCATCAAGCATCACCTTTGACTAGAAGCTGCCTGAAGATCCAGGTGGACCACATCCAAGCATTTCCGCCTCTATTAATAAAAAAGGTGGCTGGGTTTTGCACACCCCTCCTGCCTTCAAATGTGTGGGCTGCGTTCCCTCTGGCACCCCTCTGCTTGGGGCTAACAGGTTTTCCACACCTCTGCAAACCTCCGGACTTCCTCAAGTCTGGCCGCGCTCTCCATTTTGTCAAAGGGCAAGACCGTGTGGGCTATACAAGCTCCTTCCAACGTCAGAAAGTTAGGCTATACCTAGAAACCTTATCCATCCAAGTTATGCATTTCCTACAATAAACAACTTTATTATTTTCTGACCTGCAAACATCTGTGTGTGTAAGAAAGAGAGAGAGAGTCTACTCTCTCACCCAGATTTGCCAGCTCAAATGCTACCTAATGAAAAGTGTTAGTTAGTTTTGCCCCTGTTCCCCCATTACTCACGCCCCAACAATATGAAACCCATTATTCCCTTTAGGACTGAGAACACAACCATCCCTTCAACGCAACCCACTCTTAATCTGAAACATGTGCACAAGCCTGGATTCGAAGGTCCATAAATCGCAACTGCTTCGTGTGGGACCCTCTCGGTTTAATCGTGTACACCCCAGAAAGACTTTGATCCCTGATGCCTCCCTTGCCAGCTCTGCAGCTGTGTTTTCTCACCTGCCAAATGGCAAAGAGCAATCCGAGAAACCTCCCAAGAGCACCACCCTTTCCAACCATTACACGGGGCGGTTCCCTCTCCCAGATGACCTGTCACACCAGCACTGACCAAAACGAAGCCATCAGCAAAAGTTACAAAGTATTTCAAAGCTCCTTGGTTTCTCTAAGACACCCCACCCAGTAGAAGGTTAGAAGGAAGCGCAGGGTCTTCACACAAGCCCATTTCGATGCTTCCCTCTTCAAAACCACACAGTCGTTGAAACAACTCTAAGCCAACTTTTCCACCATAAAGTAGGGTACCCACAAAAAAGGCAAGTCAAAAAATATGGTACAGATTAAAGAGAAGACCACAGAAAGCTGGACAGAGTAGGTTTCATCCAGCAGCACTCTTCTTATTTAACCTGTCAACAAGAGCTATAAACTGCTTATTCAACAAAAATCTTCAAGCCCCTCGCAAAACATGATGCACAATTTTCATGGCAAAATGCTGATAAAACCAAAAGCTGACATAAGATTTCTCAATTTTCTCAAAATATTAATAAACTGTGTGAGGTTTAGAATCTAGTGGAAGAAGCTGTTGAACCAGCTAGTCTCGTGTTTTTGCTAAAGGTGACTAGTTAGGTCCTTGCCATTTACATGCCCAGAGAGTTACCTCTGTTGCCATAGAGAAAATTGGCTGGGTCTTTTCCCACCTCACCTGGCAGGATGCCAGCAGTCAAGAGGGAAAGGGGAGCTGTTTGTAAGAGTTGGTATGAGAGAGAAGTGGGGGGGGGGGGATGGATTGTGCTGCAAGCTGGAGACACAGAGGCTTTTCTTGTTCTGTGCTGGACTCAGAGCTTCCCTAGGAACTGAACGAGGAGGCTAATCTATTGGGGTGTTAACTCTGTGAGCCTCTCCATCCTATGCTCAGGTTGGATGTATGGGTAAAGAAAACCATACACCCCAAGACACCACAGTCTCCTTTGTCCTTCCCCTCCAAGGGAACCGAACCTTGGGGAAGCATGCAACATTATTTACAAGACGGCAAGTCCCTTTGAGCTCACTGCATTAGATGTGCACAGGATGGCACTGAGAGAGTCGACAAATTTCGCCATGTAAATATATACATATTGCTTCATTCCTGTGCTGTAGGGGGGTCAGACTAGATGACTCTTGGGGTCCCTCCCAGCTCTACATTTCAAGGATTCTGTGTCACATGTAATGCAGCTGGATGTGGTGAAACCCAACCAAGTCAATGAACTGAAAGCTGGGAAGTGAATTGAAAGGAGGCTCCCCACTACTGAAGTCTCCATAGGAAGCGAGAGGTGTCGGAAACTCTGCCACATGGTTGGCATGCTCAGGAACAACCTCTCTGTGTCAGTGGCTTCCTAACCATAATCCTGCATTGAGCTCAGCTGCTTAACAACAATGCAGCCACATCCTCTTCCTGCCTTCCCACCATCTCCTCCTCCTCCTCTGCCACTGGGCAAAAAAAAGCCACATCCAGCCCCCAGCATCCTCCTTGAACCCGTATTTCCAAACACCACAGAAAGCGGGGGCTCCTTAGGAACTGATCTCTCAAATGAAGCTTCAGTTCCTCCAACCGGATCCTTATGCTAAAGGTGAGCAGAGACGGGCGTTCCCAGGGAATGCGGGGGAAGGGGGCAGGGGCAGGGGACTTCCTTAGTGGGTTGCGAGAGCCCCAGTTGTGTCTCCCCTTGGGAGGAAGTGGGAGGCTTGTGAGCCAAAGGGTTGTGGCGAAGGTGCTGGAATTGTCTGTGCAAATACATTTGAAAATAGCTGGCTTTGTTGCAACACAACCCAAATGGACATTAAGCCTCACAGCCTGACCATCTGCAAGGCCCGCTTTCGCCAGGGAGAGAAAGAGCAAAACATGGAGTGACTTTGGGACAACTGTGATTCGACCTACCCCCCATCACCCCCCAACTACTGCCCCCACCCCCCAAAAAATGTGCTTGTGGGGGAGCCCAAACTAGATCGGGACTGGGCACTATTTCACTGTTTCCAACCAGGGCGCCCTAGATCAAGTAAAACAATAGGACTACTTAAATAACTGGCCAATCATGTTGGTTCTGACCCCCCCCCCAACAAAATTCTGGCTACACCCATGTTTCCATGACAGCTTGAATCTTGCCCCCTCCCCAAAGCATACATGGTGCACATATGGTTTTTCCCTATGAACTGTTTGGGGGCGTCAGCCTATTTACATCAGGAAAGTGGCAGTGATGAAGCCCCTTTGAACCTAAACACAATGCCTTCCATCTGGAATAGGGGGAGCCACTTTTCTATTGGGGATGGTGAATGCTGTAGATTCAGTAATGGGTCTCTGGGCATGTTCTTCCATAAAATAGAGTACCTTTCTTCAACAGCATAGTTAGGAGGTAGTGTGTGTGTGTGTGTGTGTGTGTGTGTGTGTGTGTGTGTGAAAGACCTTTTGTTTAAAACAGACATCAAGGTACCATTGCAGAAGGATGTACTCTTAATTGCCAAACATACACCTGGCAGAAAACTTTTCAGCAGGCGTTAAAAAGTTGGCACAGAATGCATCTCTCTATTGGCAGAGAGTTCCGCAGGCCTGGGCTGGTGACACTAAAGGCTCGGCTTCTCATTGCTGTCACTTGAGCCTTGGGGAACAACCAGCGATGCTCCTGATCTTGGCAACTGAGCCGGGACAGAAGGGTTCAGGCAGTCGCTACAGTATTCTTGTCCAGGGCTTTATAAACTAACACAAGGACCTTGAGCCAGGCTCAGTAGTAGACGGGCAGCCGGTGCTGCCGTTTTAAGAATGGTGTCCCATGTTCTTGGCCAGATGCCCCCATCAGCAGACTGGCTGCTTCATTCTGCCCCAGCTGGAGCTTCTGGACCAGGCCCAAGCGCAGCCCCACGCAGAGTGCATTGCATTAATGTCATTGACACAAGTCGTTTTAACATTAAACACATAGAATTAGAAGGGACCACGAGCGTCATCTAGTCCAACCCCCTGCAATGCAGGAATTTTTCACCCACTATGGGTCTTGAACCCACAACTCTGAGAATAAGAGTCTCATGCTTTACTGACTGAGCTACCTGTGGACAAGCCCCTTGTAGCCACTGGACTCACTACTACTACTACTGCATTTGTACACCGCCCTATTCACCAAGGAACTCAAGGTGGTATATGTGTTTCTCTATCTCCTCATTTAATTCCCACAACAAACCTTCAAAGTTGGTTGGGCTGAGAGACAGCAACTGGCCCCCAAAGTCACACCCAGACAGCTTTGTGGCTAGGTGAGGATTAGATCCTTCATCTCTTCCAGGTGTGACACTTTAACCATTACGCCACACTGGCTTAACGGGCATTTTACGGGCGCCACGAGGCCTAAGGCAGGCTTTGCCCACCTGGTGCTTCTCTTTGAACTACAACTCCCATCAGCCCCCAGACAAAACATCTGGAGTGTGGCGGGTCACGCTGACCATTCTTCTGTATTCCAGAGGGGAAACATTGGGAGTCAGTGAGGCTTTCAAGACTTTTCCTTTCCTGTCCTCATCCAAACAAGTAACCAAAGAACTCGGGGGTTGGAAGCAGGAAATATTTCCCAGGCCCTAAACGTACAAAACTGAATGAGGCGCTGGAGAGGCAGCTGGCCAGCATGACCGAGGGCGAAACACTCACGCTTCTATCTCTGCCCTGAAGGAGATCAACCGCTGGTGGTGCTCCTGGCAGGAGGGGCTGGGAGGAGGCCCACATGCCAACAGCTTGCCTCAGCCAGCCTGATGAATGGGCAGCATTGAGCCGGGCCCACGCGCAGGGGGGTATTAATAGCTCATAACACAGCACTGGGGAACGGCAGCCGACATCACCGCCCAGGCAAGTGTGTGACACAACACAGGGAGAGGGAGGTCAGCCGATACAGGACTGGGGCCCTTTTTCACAGAGACGGAAGTGGGGGTTCAAAACTAGGAGACAAGAATCTACTGCTTCTTGTACAGTGGTACCTCAGGTTACAGATGCTTTAGGTTACAGACTCTGCTAACCCAGAAATAGTACCTCAGGTTAAGAACTTTGCTTCAGGATGAGAACAGAAATTGCGCGGTGGCAGCGGGAGGTCCCATTAGCTAAAGTGGTACCTCAGGTTAAGAACAGTTTCAGGTTCAGAATGGACCTCCAGAACGAATTAAGTTCTTAACCCGAGGTACCACTGTACAATGAACTTGCCTCCACACTAGCTAGCTTGCATCACAGCTTCCTGTGTGCAGCCACCGCCTCAGTCTGAACCACCCCCCTGACTGTCATCAACTCATCTTATCATGGAGGGGACCCAAGGGTCATCTAGTCCAACCCCCTGCAATTCAAGGAGCGCAGCTGAAGGATCCCTTTATTCCGGGCTAATCCATACGTTCAGGAGTTTAAAGGAGCCCCCTCACTTTACAGGCAGGAGTCACTGGGAAAGGAAAGCAGGGTGAGACATAGAATAAAAGCAGGGCCCTCCCAGAGCTTTCAGCTTTTCTTTTGTACAGAAAAATGCCAGCACCTGCAGTTTTAACCCTGTGACTTTTGGTAAGATGCATTTAAAAACAAGCAAACAAAAACTATGCCGCATTGTAGCACAGGAAGCAGACATTTTTACTGAAACAATGCTCTCTAACAATGGTCTCTGAAAAAGGCTACAATTCAAGCAATTGGGGGTGGGGGGCAGCCAAGTCTTCTCCCTGGGGTCTTCTATGTGTGGCAGAAGGTTAACATTTAAACAAGCTTAAATTTGTTGTCTGTTAAAGGTTGCTGGGAATTAGTGAGAGATTTGTATATTACAGCGCCCAGATTTCTTTGAGGAAAAAGACTGTGTAGGCAGTTCTAAGACAGTGGCACAGAATCATAGAATTGTAGCGTAGGAAGGGACCACGAGGGTCATCTAGTTCCAATCCCCTGCAATGGAGGAATCTTTTGCCCAACGTGGGTCTCGAACCCACAAGCCTGAGTCTTATGCTCTACCAAGTGAGTTATCAGGGACCCAGGCTTCCCCCATATGATGCCTTTATTCAGCACTCACCCTAGTTTGCTCGCAGAAAGTTGGCAGAAAGTGGGAGACAGATTATATCCGGTCTTTACTGAGCATTGATTGAGGGGTGTGGTTTCCATGGCCATAAGCAGTTTGGGGCAGCAGGCTGGCAAACGCCTTCATTTGGGGAAGTTCTGCCAGGGAGTTTATTAGGGCTTCCCCTTGAAGAGATGACTCAGGCATCATAGGCGTAAGCACTGGCACAAATCCCGGTTAGAAGCTGGCGTGTGATGTCGTTCTTACGCGTGGGGCTTCTCCTACAGGGACATCTGCAGCAAGAGCTCCTGCCCCAAGGAAGATTAATCCCACTTTACCATTCACACAAGGTTTCAGAGGAGCTGAAGGAAATGTAATTCATACCAGGGGTGCAGCTTCTTCACATATGGGGTGGCGGCCAACTTAGGTTTGTCCTAAACTGCAAAGCTGCCTGTGACCCTGAGGTCCTCCCTTCTAGAACTGCCACTCTCCCCACACCCAACTTATTGAACCTCATTGCAGGGGGTTGGTCTAGATGTCCCTTGCGGTCCCTTCAAGCTCTACAATCCTACGATTCTATGTCAGTTCCCAGTGCTATGACACCATTAGGGGACCTGCTCCACCTCAAACCTCTCCTCTGCATGCAGATTCAGACGCCTGCCTTATACTGAATCTGACCTTTGGTCCATCCAGCTTTCTACACCAACAGGCACTGGCAATCCAGGAACCTCTTCCTGGGAGATGGAACAGAATGGAATGGAAGGTAGTGCTTCGGAACTCAGATGGTTGTGTTTTTTTAATACTCTCTGTGTTCATAGATAAAAACTTCCAGCTCTCTGCAAGTAACTGAGAGTTGGCTTCCAGCCTCTCTCCCTGAGCTGCTGGCTTTCACCTTGCAGGGAGCTGTTTCAGCAGCCAAGCATTCCCCAAGGTGGCTTCTGTCTGAAGTCCTTATTCAACAGCCTCTGCTGCCTGGAGAACTGTGTCCCACCTACCGACCAGCTCCCTATAAAGAGGCACCCTGGTCCCCTCGACCATAAAAAGTCAAGGAGACCAAGGTTCAAATCCCCACGCTTCTCCATGAAGCTCACTGGGTGACCTTAGGCCAGAGGCAGATTTAGGGGAGTGTGACTGGTTTGCCCACACCGGGCTTGCAGAGCCAAGAAGGTGCCTCAGTGGACACCAAAACAATGACTTAGAAGGCAAGGCAAGAGGCAGGATGTGGCTGAATATTGGCATCGCACAGGGCACTGCTGAAAATTGAAAACCCAAAGTCCGCCACTGCTTGGACAAGTCAGTTTCTTAGTCTAACCTACCTAACAGGGTAGGATTAAACGAGGTGGGGGAGAACCACGTAGGCCGCCTCGAGATCCTTGGAGGTAGGGGTGCCAACTGAATAAAATAAATGGGGGTGGCAGGTGAGCCCCGCCCCCGCATAATCAATCACATGATTCGGGGCAGGCTCATCATTTGAATGGCAATGCCCGTCAACTGGGGAGGAGGGGGCTGGACGCTTTAAAAAAATGGGGAGGGGGACCGAAGGGACCTCGGACCCTAGGAGTTGGCTCCTATGCTTGGAGAACAGAAGGTGGGAGAGACATGCAAGAAATCATTAGGAAATGCAAGAAAGCAAATAAACTCAAATTAAAGTACCTGTAAAAGCAATGGAGCAAGTAAATCAGTAAAGCGGGACCAAAGACAGAGCAGCGGGAAAAGCAGAGGCTGAAAGGGGCCGAATCCTGGACCGCGAGCGGACGGGTGCTTACCTGGCTTCCCCCGGGACCCTCCACCACTCCCGACGCCTGCTTTGCGCGCCCGCAGCAGCCGCGAGAAGGAACGCCCGCAGGTCCTGCCTCCGCCGCCGGACAGGGCGCGCCGTCGGGAGCCTTTCGCTGCGCCCGGCCGCTCCATCCTCCGTCTGAGCCTTTGCGCCTCTGCGCCGCCTAGGCGAGGGAGATCCAGGGCCGGGCAGGCTCCTCCTCGACGACCACGCCCTCGCCGGGAAAGCAGAACCCGCTGGGGCTCCCCCGGCCTCGGAAGGGAGAGGAAAGGCACCGGTAGGGACGGGGCAACTCCGCTTTCAAGGCTCTTCCTCCCACGACCGGGCGCCAAAGACTCCAGCAAGGCGCCACGTCGGGGAATCCGGCTTCGAAGAGCCTTCTCGGAAACGCCACTAGGGGGCAGCCCTGGCCCCTTTCCGAGCATCTGCCCAGCTGCTCCGTGGATGGCAGGGTTGCCGTCCAACAGGTGAGGCCAGACAGGGAGGGGGGCGCTTAGGCCACTTCCAGACTGATGCTGCTTTGCAGGTACGAAATGCGTCTCAGAACCCCCATGATGTCCTGGCTGCCTTTCGTTGCTGTCCATGCGGAGGCCTCCTTTGAAAACTGCTCAGGAAACTTCAGTTGGTCAAACGGCAGCGCTGAGACATTTAGCGTGGCACTAAACCGCTGGCATCTGGTTGCAGCTTCTTCGCCTTCCTGCTTCTCCCCAGGCTCAGTGAAGTGCTGTTCTCTCTGCCTTTAAAGCTCTGAATGGCCCTGGGTCCATTTGCTCCCAAACCATCCCAGTAAGACCTGCACCAGCATTTGGTACTTGCAGGAGGCTGGCGGAGAGCCTTGCCATCCTTTGCCTTCCCTGGCATTTGCCTCTTGCTGCTGTCAGCCTCCTGTGGAGTACATCTGCGGGAGTCAGCTGAATGTCCTCTAGCATGGAAAGATGACCCATCTCTGAACTGCATTTAAGCCAGGCTAATAGTGTGCATCCGGACCAGTGCCAGAAACGAATAACACTTGTTTTGCATTGTATTTATATACTTAAACCTATTTAGTTTTGTTTTTGCAATAGTGTTTGCCAAATTTTTGAACTTACTAATACTCTGTAGTTCCAATGTTTTGAATTTTGCTGTAAGCTGCTTTGTGGGAATGCAGCATATACTGTAAGTAAACGTCATCCATCCATCCATCCTCTGCTCAGGAGGGCCAATGGCACAACCGGTTCAGGCAATGAAAAGAAGGGGTGGGGCTTTCATGATGGTGGGGCCACCACCACTGAGGCCCTGGACCTGCCACTTTGGCCCAGTCTCCTTTCTCTTGACTTTTCTTTCCACAGGCTTTTAATATTTAGCTGTGCTGCTATTAAAAATATATATATATTTCCATTGCTGCTTTTACAATTGTTGGCTTTAATCTGTTGGCTCTTAGTATGCAGGCTGTTGTTTCTCATCTGTGCTTGGTTGGAAGCTGCTCTAAGTTGCTGTTACTAGACCAACAGGATGAAGTGGTTAGAGCATCAGGCTAGGACAGAGGGGACCCAGCTTCAAATTCCTATTTGGGTTACTTTGGGCCAGTTACTCTTCCTCAGCCAACCTACCTTACAGGGCTGTTGTGAGTGTCAAATGGGAGAAGAGGCAAAACTTCAGGCATGCTGGTCTATGTTCAGTCTGTGTTCTTTGCGGGAGTGGTACATGTTCACCAATACACATCTGCAAGGATAACTGCGATGTGGGGAGGGGGAGGCACTAATGGGGAAGGGTTGGCATAAAAGAGGGATGCTTCACCCACCCACCCACCCATCCCTCACACACTTCACTTTTCCCCAGTGCCATTCCCACCTCAACAAGAGCCACTTTTAGTTTCAGAGCATGGTTTTTAAAATGGTGATGGTAGAGGGAGAGTATTTATAGGCGAGAAGGGATGGGCTTGGAAAGGGTTAAGTCCTGCCTGCCCCTTTCTCCTGCCTTGCACACCAAAACTTCCTCTTAATCCTCAAGAGGATGTTTGGAGCCTGCAGTGGATTTCCTGCCTTGCTTAGGACTCTGGAAGCTATTTTCCAAAGTGCTGAACAACAAGAAGATTGGAGCTGGTTCGTGCTGCCTTTTGGGGGGGGGGAGCTTTTCTTCCTTCAGGGGAGAGTTAACTCATGTGACAAGTACAGCACCTGAGCCAGGAAACCCCAGGAGACCTCAGCCCCCCCCCAAACTGCCACCTTCTTACAGTTCCTCCTCCTCCTCCAGGGATTGTGAATGTGCTGCAAAGGCGATCCCTGCGTCCACACGGTACACAGATGAGCACTTTGTGATCCAGTTGTGTGTATTTCACAGTCATGGACAAAATCTGTTTTCATGATTTTGTAGCGGGGGAGGAAAGCCGTCCAGTACCAGGAAGATTAAATTAGAATTCCTCCAATGGTGGAGAAGGAGATTCCGTTAAAAACCTAAAAAGACCCCTTGCTGGATCAGGCCAAAGGGGAGCCCATCTAGTCCAGCATCCTCTTCTCACAGTGTCAGCCAGATTTCCCAAAGCGAAATTTCCAAGCAGGACCTGAGCACAAGAGCAACACTCTCCCCTCCTGTAGTTTCCAGTAACCCTCGCCCTAGGTTGCAGCAGGTTAGACTAGATGAGCTCTGGTGTCTCTTCCAACCCTAACACTTTATAATTCTATGGTATTCACTGCCTCTGAGTGAGGAATGCTAAGTTTTCTTGCCTTCCCCTCCCTGGTTGCAGAAGCTCTATAAATCAACCCAGGCACAAATGTTCCATGCGTATAATTCATACCCGTTGCAAAATGTGGGCAGAGTTGGTATGGCTAGAGAATGTGAGGCGCTTTTGACATCTGCCTGCGGTCCAGATTTTGAATGCATGCCCCTCCGCAAACCATCAAGGGTCGCTGTGCTCAAAGCTTCTGTCGGGACGCTCAAGCAAGCAGGAGGCCTTCCTAGAGCTGGGTGACTATTCTGGGGCCGGAAATCATCGCTGGTGGGGGGGGGCAGGGAGGGCTTCAGAGGCGAGTGGAAACTTTCACAGCTGGGGAAGGCATGAAAATTCAGACTCTCCCAAGAGGAGAAGAAAGGAGATGTTGTGTAACTGTCTGACTGCACTTCTTATTTCAACGCAAGAGTTTTCCTGTAACCGCACGCTGGAAAGTTTGAAGTTTAAGTCACACATTTTAAAAAGCTTGCATTTTATTTTTACGGTCATGCGGAGTGCCGTGACGTATCCCTGCCTTGTGAATTTGTTCATATCAAGATGGCCAAAGACCTTCCCGAAACTTAGGTGGGAAATCCAAGTGCTCCTATATCTCCGCCAGACGCTGGTCGAGGCAGGACCCAATCCACCATGGAGCAGAATGAACTTTGACGCTTTAAGTTGGACTTATTCCAGACAGTTTCCTGTGGGCCGCAGCCCAAATGCCCATGTAAGCGCACTCACAGATTCACCACTTCAACATGCCACATAGTAAGGTAAAGGTAAAGGACCCCTGGATGGTTAAGTCCAGTCAAAGGCGACTATGGGGTTGCAGCACTCATCTCGTTTTCAGGCCGAGGAAGCCGGCATTTGTCCACAGACAGCTTTCCGGGTCATGTGGCCAGCATGACTAAACCACTTCAGGTGCAACAGAACACTGACGGAAGCCAGAGTGCATGGAAATGCCGTTTACCTTCCTGCCGCAGTGTTACCTAATTATCTACTTGTACTGGTGTGCTTTTGAACTGCTAGGTTGGCAGGAGCTGGGACAGAGCAATGGGAGCTCACTACGTCGTGGGGATTCAAACTGCCTTCTGATCGGCACGCCCAAGAGGCTCAGTGGTTTAGACCACAGATCCAGCCGTGTCCCTATGCTTCATAGTAAGGCCACGTCTGACAACTACAGTAACTCTGAAAAGCGCTAGTTGACTTAAAACTTCCTGAAAGAATTCCTCTGGAAAGAGTCCTCTGGAAATTTTCTCCTTTTCTTGAGTTCAACCATTAGTCCACTTGTCTTAGGGTTGTCCACACTGATTGGCAACTCCTTCAGGATTTCTGATGGGGAACTTTCCCAGCCCTCTTTGTGGGGAGGAAGTAATGGCCACCAACCTTGGTGGCTTTAAAAGAAGATTAGACAAATTTATGGAAGAGAAGGCTATCTTGATGGCTACTGACCATAATGACTTTGCTCTGCCTCCACAACTGGAGCCAGAAATGCTTCTGAATATCCGTTGCTGGAAACCACAGGAGAGGAGAGGCCTCTTGTTGTCATGTCCTCCTTGCTGGTTTCCCACAGGCAACTGTTCAGCCACTGTGAGAACAGGATGCTGGATTAGATGGGCCATTGGCTTGATCCAGCAGCCTCTTCCTATGGATAGGAACCACATGCACTGCTTCTGGGTTCCATGATGGAAGAAAGATGAGCGACAAATGTAATACGATTCACAAACCAGAGAGCCTCTGGTGTATTTTTTATTAGAAAGGGACCTTGGTGGCTTTATAGAATGAAATGAACTTTTGCCACTGCCCTTCACCACCTCCAGTGCTATCTAATGTAAGCTCTTGTGGAGAAGGATCAAAAAGGAAACAGTCTTGATGGGTTCCCTTCAGCTCCCAAAGGTGCAATGATATCACAGAAGACAGAGTGTGGTGAGGACTGGTAAGAGGGAAACTGCAAAGAGCTTTGGGGAGACGAGAAGCAGCCAAGATTTGAAAGCGATACCCTGGAAGATGAGGAAAAAACAGCCACTGATTTCCCCTTCGCCATCAGAACTCAAAGAAACTCTGTAGAGTCTCTTGGCTCCTAAAATGCAAAACTCTCCAAGTTGTCCAATATAGGCAGGATGGAGCCCCACTGCACCCCCAGCTATAGCCCAGAGTCAGTAGGACAGAAAGTCCAGATCTAAATAGTCAAGCTTGGGACAGATCCTGTAAACCTTGTCCAGACGCAGTGGGGGAAAGCTGTCTAGCCAAGATTGGGGTGTTGGTGGTTTTTTTGCTTTTCTTGAGGGCAGACAAGGCTGGTGCTGGAAGGTTTATTTTCAGCAAGGATGCCGGGCGTGAAGCACCCCAGAATGACTCAGAGGCAGAGATCACAAGTTTGACTGCAGAAATGAACCAAGACGGGAGATTCCCTCTGATCACTCTTGTTTGTGTGTGAGAGTATTTGCAAACCAAATCAGTTTTAGTTTTTATTTTCAATTCCAGTAAATTGCTGAGCTTTTCAGTACACAGCAAGAAAGAACCACTTCCTTATCATCGAATCACGGAACAGTAAGTTGGAAGGGATCCCAAGTGTCATCTAGTCTAACCCCCACCTCCTGAGCCTCACCTATCAATCATTTAAGGGCGCCCAGTCTCTCTTCCAAACCCTTTGTTAGATTGCACTTTGTTGTCTGTGATTGTAATAATAATAAATAAATAAGATCTCTAGGTCTCACTTTCATGGAGCAATTAAACAGGCCACAACGAACGCTCCCACGTACAGAATGCTCACACATAATAGATTTAATATTTTTTCTGTGTATCTGAAAGCCAGACTTTGGAGCTGGTCTGTTCCCCCCAACAAAACTATTAACAGCATTCTGCTGTCATCTGTGTCCACAGAGTTGCAGTGGTAAAATGTCAAAGATGTGTGAGTGCTTTTTTCCCTGGGGGTACGCAGGGGTGCGTATACCCCTAAAATTTTTGTGAATCTTTGTACTTGTGTCCATTTACTGTATCTATTTTTCCCGATTTGAACTATAAAATGGTGATTTCCTGGAGTCAAAATGAAAGTACCCCTGAACATTTTTTTTTAGATGTGTGGATGTGTTTGTGCTTCTGTGTGACCAACCTAGTGACCTGGAGGTATCATTGAACAACAATTCCCCCCTCATCCCTGGCCATTGACCATTCCTGGCTGGGGCCTGTTGGGAGTCTAAAAAACACATGGAAAGCACCTTGTTGTCACCCCCAGCCAAAGGCTGTTTCAAAGGTCCAAGCAGATACATTACCTCGCCTCCTCAGGAGCATAGGAAGGGGCGAGTGCAGTTTGCCCCAGGTGTCATCCATGAAGGGGGTGACAAAATGACACACCGCAGGGGGTGGCACTTACTGTGGGGCCTGGCCTGCAGAACACCCAAGCTACGCATCTCTCCTGGGAGTGACGTGGTGGCTCAGGGCCCCGTGCTGCCCAAAACAGCAGCGTGGGGCTTGCATCTGCCAGGCGGTCTCTGTGGGCAGCTCGTTGTGCCGCCCCCATGCATGGATCGCCCTGCCTCCTCTGCTCCGGGTGCTAGAGCAGCTATCTATGCTCCTGCCCCCCTCTTCATTCTCTCTCTTTGGAAAGGGAGGAGTACAATTCTCTGGGATATAGATGCTTTATGAGGGACGCGGATGGTACTGTGGTCTAAACTACAGAGCCTAGGGCTTGCCAATCAGAAGGTCTGCGGTTCGAATCCCTGCAGCGTGGTGAGCTCCCGTTGCTCGGTCCCTGCTCCTGCCAACCTAGCAGTTCAAAAGCATGTCAAAGTGCAAGTAGATAAATAGGTACTGCTGTGGCGGGAAGGTAAACGGCGTTTCCGTGCGCTGCTCTGGTTCACCAGAAGCGACTTAGTCATGCTGGCCACATGCCCCGGAAGCTGTACGCTAGCTCCCTTGGCCAATAAAGTGAGATGAGCGCCGCAACCCCAGAGTCGTCTGCGACTGGACCTAACAGTCAGGGGTCCCTTTACCTTTACCTTATGGATGCTTTAGCCTTCTCAGCTGTAGCACTTGCTGCTTTGAAACTCCTTCCCTAAAGAGGCCTGACTTGATTCACGGATGATGATGATGATGGTTAGCGTCACCAGAGAGAAGTGAGAGGAAGGAGACTGTAGAAGAGAGCAGCCTTTGGACCTGAATGGGAACTGCGTTAGGCAGGTTAGGAGGTCATGGCCTGCCACGGGTGAGAAAGGGGCCGAGGAGGGTGGAGAAATAGTGCCCTCTTCTGGGGAAAGCAGCCAGGTTTTCACAGCGTCATCTGCTCTGCAAAGCAGCTCACCAACACCCACCAGGGCATTGCAGATGTCCAAAGAGGGAAATGAGAAGAGGCATGGAGGCAGTTTCATGAACCCTGTTGTGTGTCGCTGCTATTGAGACTTCAGCTGCGATTCCTACTTGCCACAGACAACCAGGCCAGTGGCTATTTGCAAGCTGGCTGAAATGAACTCAGACCCAAATATGGAAAGGCAACAAGGGCCTCCAGTCCTTCTCTCTGACACCCCAAATTTTGGGAGCCTCGTGTAAGTGAATATACTCATGTCTGATGTTCTGATTAAAGGTAAATGGACCCCTGACCATTAGGTCCAGTCGTGGCCAACTCTGGGGTTGTGGCGCTCATCTCGCTTTATTGACCGAGGGAGCCGGCATACAGCTTCTGGGTCATGTGGCCAGCATGACTAAGCCACTTCTGGTGAACCAGAGCAGTGCACAGAAATGCTGTTTACCTTCCTGCTGGAGCGGTACCTATTTATCTACTTGTACTTTGACGTGCTTTCGAACTGCTAGGTTGGCAGGAGCGGGGACCGAGCAACAGGAGCTCACCCCGTCGCGGGGATTTGAACCACTGACCTTCTGATTGGCAAGTCCTAGGCTCTGTGGTTTAACCCACAGCGCCACCCGCGTCCCGATGTTCTGATTAACAGACACCAATTGTATCTTTCACTACGAAATGGCTGATTGCAGAGGAGGACGGCTTTGAGCGGGGGAAGCAATGCAGACTCTCAGATCATCCTGCCTGTCTGTTACAACAACCTTGCAAAGCTTGCATGCAGGGAGCTTAGTGTGAAGAAATCAGCAAACTCTCTGTAACGGGAGAGGGAGAAGGGATGCTTTGAAATACTGGTTTCAAAATAAAATACTTCTTTTCTTATTAGTTTTAAGTATGTGGATGTATTTTTATTTGCTGCACTCTTCTCTCATTCACAAAACAGAACATTTCAGAACTTGACATTTCAATATACATGCCATACTGCAAGGTCGAGTTCCTACGTAAGAGAAGCTATTCAGGAGTCCAAGGGTCGGGTGTAAATAAAGCATTTGCAAAAAAAATCTGTATATACTTTGGTGTAACTAGATCCCTTTCTTTCTCTTTCTCAACAAGACACATACAACATCACCGAAATACAGAGCAACGAGTGACCACGCACTCCGCAGATGAGGAAAAATTGGGCTCCCTTCCCTGACAGTGCCATGCCACATGCCATCAGGGAAATTGGCACCAAGCACAGAATTCAGTACTGTCATGGAACTGCCAATCTATTTTAATTCAACAGGTTTCTAGTCCTTATGACATTGAGGAAAAACACCTCAGAAGTCAGTGGGGACTTGACAACCGCTAGGAGTATAGCATGGACAGCTTTCATCAAAGTCAAAAGTCAAAGTCAAAGTTAAAATGCCTTTGGCATTTTAGCCCCCTCACCCTTTGGATTCCCTCAGGATTCCTCATCCCACCACTTTTTTATTCACTCCCCACGTGACTTTTGGGCCCTCCTCCAGGGATATTGGAAGTTAAGTAAATTGTACAGAATAATCAAACGGATGTTACAACGTGCTATTTGGCGCTGCAGCTTTTCTTGACCCTGAATCTGGGCAGGGGCAGACTTGACTACCATGGTGCAGGCGATTCATTAATTTGACTGATTGGAAATGGATGTATATCTCTGGATTACTTTTAGTTTTAGTGTTTAGGTTTTTTTTATTGGGTTTTATAAACAAGAATAATGTTATACAAATAAGTATGCCAAGTGTCGTATATAACAAAAATAGCATAATAAATGTGGAAAAACATCTACAACTTATGTTTCATTATTAGTGGTCAATGTATAAATTCTTGGTTCATGAATTGGTTTAAACAGTTAAGAAGAAGAAGAAGAAGAAAAGGGGGAGGAATGGCAAGTGCGGGTTTTAACTGACTTGCTGGATCTATGATTGAATTTGTCATGGCTTTTAGTCAAACACAATAAATGATTGATTGATTGATTGATTGATTAGGGCACCGGGGCTCGCACAGCCCTGATCTGGGTTCTCTGGGATGCATAAAATTTAGTGTATTCTGCCTGTGGTATGCAACAAATGTCCCAGCAACAAATGAAAGACTAAATGAAGACAGAGGTCACTGCAACTCACCCACGTCCCTCCTCCGGTCCAGTGATGTGAAACACTGAAAAAAATAACACACAACAATAAAGGTTAGTTATTCAACCCACACACCTCTCTATATACATCCCATGCAAACCTTTGAAACCCCTGGCAGTCTTATTCTTGGGAACCTTGGCCATGGACAAAGATCCCAACCAAATTTCCAGAGCTAGTTTTACAAAGAGGATTTTTTAAAATGATCCTGACCATGATGCAGTATTTGGGGGGGGGGTGAGCAGGGGTGACACCAGTGGCTAATGGTAGTGCCTTTGGGTAATAATAGATCCAAAACAATGGTTGGGCTATTTGTGTAGAAAGGTCAGTTAAATATATATGATGAGGAAGAGCCTCCGCCATCTCCCTAATCAGGAGCAGGTTCATAGCGACCTTCGCTTGCCCTACTGAAAACTCAGGACTGCAAAAGGGCCATCGAAGAACAGGGGAAATAAGCAATTGGAAGGAACCGTTTTGAAACTGGGCTACTGAATACACTTTCATCACACGCAGCTCCAAGTCCAATTAAAGTCCTGGTCTGGGTAGCTCACCAAGTTGACTCTCGTAGGTTCTCAGCTCAACAGACACAGGATCACAGGCTTCAGACCTTTCGGAGCAGATGTTCCGTGAGCCCCAGTTGGAATGGCAGTGCTGGATAAGGCAGATGGGAGTTCAAAACATCTGGAGGTGTATATCAGGGTGGCAAAGACTTCTGTAGAAGCTGAAAGAGCTTGCTGGAGACTGGAGCAAGTCCCGTCTCCCACAGCATGCTGTGCGTTCCACCTGGTTGAAACTCTCAAAGCTGGGCTGATTTCTGAGTTTTTCTAGACCTGCCCTTGAGTCTTCTATCCCCCCCCTTTTTTTAAAAAAAAAACCTACTGATTCACAACAGCTAGAGGCCAGTGTCCCAGTGCCTCTTCCTTAAGCCCCTGAGCTTGAGACAGGAAAGAGGGTCCCCAACGGCCTGTGGGAAAGTGAAATTCATGAGAATGGGACATTCCTAAACTTCTTCTCCAAGGTCCCTTGAGACTCTAGGGAGGCCTCCTACAGAGGGTGTACGAGGAATATTAAATGCAAGTGACCTTAGTTAGGGGCAGCCTCTCCCCAGCCCAATGAGCTTTGCTCCTATGGACTGCGATTTGGCTTGGGTGGATTTCTCTCTCCAGCAAATGGGATAAATTTCCCACAGACATTCCTGCCCTCTGACATCTCGTGCAACACTCCACAGTTGCCTCCTCCAACATGACAGCCCCTGGGCTCTCCCTCTTCTGTTTCTTCTATTTCTCTCTCTTCTCCCTTAGTATGTGAGGAGGACAGGGACCCTGGCACACTATTTAACTCTTGACAAAGAGATTACATTTTCCAGGGACATGCCCAGGTGCTTAAAATATATTGGAGCATGGGCCCCTGGACGAACATGTGCACAAACTGATTTATAGATTTAAATTTTGTGTTTCAATGTTGCATCCCATGACGGGACCTTAGGGCAAAGGGCAGGTAATTAGTACAGTGGTACTTTGGGTTACATACGCTTCATGTTACATAGGCTTCAGGTTACACACTCCACTAAGCCAGAAATAGTGCTTCAGGTTATGAACTTTGCTTCAGGATAAGAACAGAAACCAGGCTCCGGCAGCACGGCAGCAGCAGGAGGCCCCATTAGCTAAAGTGGTGCTTCAGGTTAAGAACAGTTTCAGGTTAAGTATGGACCTCTGGAACAAATTAAGTACATAACCTGAGGTACCACTGTAATGACAATAAAAATACTAAACAAATTGTCCAGTAGCACCTTAGAGACCAACTAAGTTTGTTCTAGGTATAAGCTTTCGTGTGCATGCACACTTCTTCAGATACCACTTCTTCAGATAAAAATACTAGAGGGACTTGCAGCAAGCAGGTGTGCCTGGGATTGCAGCTTGAGCTGATCGTGTCCAGCAGGTGAATCTTTACATTGGGGACAATGTAAAGTACATTGGGCACTTGCATTTCACGCACAGAAGCAGGGCCTCTGCTATCCTTAAGCCAGCTAAGCAGCTGCCTAGGGTGCAGACCACTTTGAGGGGCACAGTTTTATACAGATTATTTTTGTTAAATCTTATGAATTTCTGATTTGCTTTTATTTATATTTTGAACAAATTTATCATTTCTACAAGACACCTGTTTTTGAAAATTGAAGTAAGAAATCTTTTGGGGGGGGCGCAAGTAGATAGCCTTGCCTACCGCACAAAATAGCCTTGCCAAAGGTGAAAAATAGCTCGGTAGCAGCACTGCACAGGATAATAGAATTTGTAGAATTTGTAGAATTGGAGAAGAGCCACGATGGTCATCTAGTAGGAATATTTTGGCCAATGTAGAATTATAAAGTGTCAAAATCGAGATGTGGAAAATATAGAAACAACGAGGAGAGGCAGCACTGAGATATGGAGATATGCTTCAGAGATCTAGACCATGAGGAGCTCCGAAAAATTAATAATTATAATTTGGACTATAATTTGGGTTTTTTTTATTTTAATTGGAGTATTATGATTGGATATACTAATTGGATGTTTTTTATTGGAAAATCAATAAAAATTATTTTTTTAAAAGAAAGGAATATTTTGGCCAATGTGGCTCAAACCCATGAACCTGAGATTAAGAGTCTCATGCTGAGCTACCAACAGAGCTATCCCAGGAAATAGGAGAACTTGTCTACCTTGGAACTAGCAGCTCAGTCTCGTTGTGGGGATCCGCCGCAGCAACTGAGTAACAACTGTACAATTTGTGGGTTTTCTGGGTTTTCTTTTTAAAGAAGCTGCTGGAATGGCCTTGTGCAAGCAAATAACTGTTGGCTTCGGAGGCTCTTTGTGGCAAAGCCCCCGAACGGCCTGTTGATCCCTAACCAGTTGCACGCTGCAGCTCTGGCTGACTTCTGAATCCCCCCTTTGCAAGGATGCAGGGGTGTGTGTGTGTCTTATCAGCACACGTTCATAGGAACTCAGTCCATGCAAAACTAAAGCTCAGTGTATGAGCACAGCATGTGGGACTCTGTTCAAGCCAAAACCCTGGGGGCACCCACGGCAGATAGCCTCTTCTGCCCCTGCAACTGTAACCCACAGTCTCATGCAGTCGAGCTACACCTATTTTCTCCAAAAAATAAAATCTATTGTCTTTATTTTGTCCCTGTTTTATCTGTTGGAGAGATTTGGGGTGCAGGCTTCTTCCTTCCCCCAAACACAGATCATTTGCAACCTGTGCATTGATGATCGAAGGTTTTTCTGCTGGATACTAGGCATTCAGTCTCATATGCTGCTGTTGCCAGCAGGCTCAGCCCTCAGACAGCAGACATTGCCCAGTGCATCCGAGCTACAGTTTTCCCTTGGGGACCCTCCACTGCGGGTGGGGAGGGTGCAGCACTCTGCACGCGCTCAGAGGCGTGCTGCCGCCACCAGCCACCTTCCTCCTGCTGCTGCTGCTCCTGCGAGGTTGAGTCTTTACACAGCCTCCGGCCGTGCCGGACACCCTGCATAGGGACCAGTCAGGGCTGGGCGAGGGAGTGGGGCTAGCACATGGGGCAGCCCCCAGGACCCTTTCAGGAAATGGCAGTGTGATGGGGAGCGCCGCTCTGCACGCGCTCAGAGGGCCATGCTGAGAACACTTGCTTGCTCGGGCTGGAGCTTAAAAGCGGGGAATCATTAAAGTGTGGAATTCTCTGCCAAATAATTTTAAGTCAATGAAAGCACTTGGGATTGCTTTCCTTACTTAGTTTGGATCATCTTAATGCAAACTTTTACAAGTTGTTTGTATCTTTGAAAGCTCTGTCATTGTGGTTTTTTTAAAGACAAAATATGTTAATATATGAGTTGTTTTTTTCTAAACTAAAACCTCAGTATTCAGGTTAAATTGCCATGTTGGCACTTGGTGATAAATAAGTGGGTTTGGGGTTGCAGTTTGGGCACTCCATCTATAAAAGGTTTGCCATCACTGCCTTAGCCAACGGCATCATATATACGTCGCTTAATTCTGGCAACCATAGTTTGAGATGTTTCAATTTGCAGCATTTGAGAATCTTAAAACTTGATGGGTGTTGTTGTTGTTGCTGCTGCTGCTACTGTCAAATGCCTTTTTTAAAAGGTAACTTAGCTGCCACAGGCTGGTTCCCTGCCTAACATGCAACAACAGGAGCCAGGCACGGCAGGGCAATCTGCTGCGGAAGAAATTGAACCAAAGAGGAGACCTTGGCAATCGAAAGTGTCCCGGCAGCTGACACCCGTGGCGAAAGCCTCAGAGAGGTTTTGAAGGGGGAGCTCCCTTACCTTCGGCCTCTTGAAGCAAGCCCAGAAGAAATCCAGCCACGGCATGATGGGGGCGCTCCGGGACTGGGCGGGGGGTCAGCAGCTAGGAGCCAGGGGTCTCTCTCTGGCCCCAGGGGAGAGCTGTCCCCATCAGATCCAGGAATGCCAGCCAGCCCTTCTGTCTGTCTGCCTGGAGCAGCTGCGGCAGGAGCTGGGAAACAGGCAAGGAGGCGTTCCCTGCAATTCAAACCCAGCTGCACCGTTATTCCGTTGGCTGGAAAAAGGCCTGGGATGCCAATTGAAATTCCCCAAACATTACAGGAGGGGTTTCCCCCCCTTTTTTTTTTAAAAAAAAGGCTTTCCTTCCTCTCTCTTTAAATGCACCAGTCCGGCTGCTGTGAAGCAGGGAATAGAGGAGTCAAGAGGCAGCTGCGTGCATGCCAAGCATCTGAAATCCAAGCCTGCATACCAGAGCGAGCGACGCATCCAAACCCAGAGTTGTGGATCTCTGAACACGTGCAGACAGCTCCCAGGCCGCTGGCTCGTGCAAGGACGCAGTTGTTGTTGTGTTTTTTGTAGTTGGAGGAAGGGGACGAGGGAATGAGGGGGCGTTTCATAGAACTGCAGACTTGTAAAGTTGGAAGGGAACCCTGAGGGTCATCTAATCCAGCTCCCCACCCCCGGCATTGCAGGAATCGCAGCTGAAGAGCCTCTGGTATCCAGGAAGCTGCTCACTCACCCAGTAAAGCATTTTCTTTTTCTGCTTGTGACTGGGCATGCTCCGCTTCAGACACCGTGATGCCTCTCAGCATAGCCTACTTTGCAGGGTTGCTGTGAGGCTAAAAACGGGAGGGGGGAAATCTTAGGAACCAAGAGAAGTTGCGTCTCCTGAATGGAGCAGCGATAAAAATACTTTACCATCCACTCCTCTTCCATTTGTGAAAATGCCCCCATCGTCCTCCTGACTGGCTCCATTCTCCTGACTGGCTCACACTCCAGGATTAGTCCTGTATTTAAGGGACATCTTCCACACTCTGGAAATGCAAAAATAGAATTTGCAAAGACATTTGGGTCATACAGATCATTCCTGCTAGAGCAGTTCAAAGAAACAGTGGCCTTAGTTCAATTATAAAAAAGGGGGGGTTCCTTTTCCACACCATCAGAAGCAGGCTCTGGTCACTGGGCTGCCTTTGGGGCAAATGGTATTTCAACGGAAGCATTTCAATTAAAAGTGGTACCTCGGGTTACATACACTTCAGATTACATACGCTTCAGGTTACAGACTCCGCTAACCCAGAAATATTACCTCGGGTTAAGAACTTTGCTTCAGGATGAGAACAGAAATCGTGCTCCGGCGGTGCAGCGGCAGCTGGAGGCCCCATTAGCTAAAGTGGTGCTTCAGGTTAAGAACAGTTTCAGGTTAAGAATGGACCTCCTGAACGAATTAAGTACTTAACCCGAGGTACCACTGTATTGTTTCTAACTAGTTACCCTGATGTTTTGAAATGCTGTAAGCCACCTTGAATCCCAGCTTGGGGAGAAGGTGGGCTAGAAACATATTAAAGGGTGCAATATGTCCTACACAGTGCCAAGGGTCCTTTGGCACTTGGCTGATGGGACTGAGCAATTAAGTCCCTCAGGAGGCAGGTGGAGGCTCTCCCTCTGCCCCACAGCTCTGCTGTTCCCTGGAGACAGGGTGGAGAGCAATAGGTGAGGGGGCTTCCACCAGCAAGTTATTCCTACCTCCTTCCTGGCCTGCAGTGAACTGTGGTTGGGTACCCCCCCCCCCAAACAGCCGCAGTGCCTGGAAGGAGCCCCTGACAGAAACGGCGGAAAATATGTCTAAGCATTTCAAGGGCTGGATTGGATGACCACTTGGGGTACCTTTCCAACTCTAGCATTCTGTGATTCTATGCATGTGCCAACCTGAGCTCCAGCCCAAGGGGGGGTTTATGCCACAGTGAATTCTGCAAGGCTTGACAGCCACACCGTGTGGCTCTTTGCAGCACCAGCCTAACATAGCTTCTCCCTCTGCATTGCTCCATGTCTGCTAGTAAAAAAAGAAGGGAGGGGGGCAAATACTATAGAATGAGGCTCCCCAAGGCGCCCTGTAAGCAGCCATTTGGTGTGCAGCAAATTTCCACTTTCTTCTTCCTTGGCATGGACGTTTCCCAGAGGTCAGGCAGAAAGAGAGAGAGAGAGAAAGGCAACTTGTGGCAAAGACATCCAGGCTTATTAGCATAGAGGGAACAGAAAACCTTTTATTTCCCACCCGCTGAAGGAGGCCCAGGAAGAAGAAAAGCTGGGAGAGGACTGGAAGGAAACAAGCAAAGGCTGTCTGTCTCCCCCCTCCCTCCCCGCCCTGCCCACTTGAAATGCCAGGCACAGGGTGGCAGCAGCAGCATTGGGGAAGGAGAACAGTAGTTCAGAGGCAGAAGGGCCTTGACCCCTTCCCTGCTGGACCTTCCGGCAGAACAAAGCCCTTGGTCCATTTTTGCTTCTGGCCAACGTGGGAGCAGTGCCAGGGCCCAAGTGAGGGAGGGGCATGCGGCACCAGAATTTGCTGGCAAACATTTCCATTGCTACGTTTATTCTAAGCCAGGGGGGCCAACGTGGCACCCTCCAGAACTCTCCGGACTCCGATTCCCAGCATCCAGTGGGGGCTGGTGGACCTGGCGGGGCACCTGGGCAGAGCCTAGGAGGTTACGTGGGCATGGCCTAGGAGGTGGCTCCTTCTGAGTTGCCCATCCTCTTCGCTTGCAAATAAACGACAGACACTTAAGCAGTCCAGTTGTGCAAATACTTAACACCTAAACTGTCCAGCCTCAGTTTGGAAGGGGTCCATGCTAACACACTTCCTTCTCTGCCATCACATTAAAATCCACCATAATTAAATTAAGAAGAAGTTCTGGAAGGCATTGTGAAATGTAGAACAATGGCCTATAAATGTTCAACTAAAAGACGCTTTGAGAACACCCAAAGAATGGCTTACCAACAATTTGAAGACAACAGTGTGTGGACACTGGCAAAAAAACAATGTGCAGAAGGCAGCAAACAGACCTTATGGCCGTATGTGGACACCCCGCTCACAAGGAGAAGCTCTTTGCACCTCTCCTCTGCCCAGGAGGGGAACGAGGGCAGAGCCCCATCTTGGTGCTCAGTGAAATGCGGTTGTGTTCAAGGAGGTTGGACGCAGGAATGGAATTGAGGAAGCAGGGGCTGAACAGGAAGAGAAATTGTCTTGCATTGCATTGCAGGTTATGGAAGGGAGATTTTCTGAGGCTTTTTGTGGGTGCCATAGGAGGTACAGTGGTACCTTGGGTTAAGTACTTAATTCGTTCCGGATGTCCTTTCTTAACCTGAAACTGTTTTTAACCTGAAGCACCACTTTAGCTAATGGGGCCTCCTGCTGCTGCCACGCCGCCGGAGCACGATTTCTGTGCTCGTCCTGAAGCAAAGTTCTTAACCCGAGGTACTATTTCTGGGTTAGCGGAGTCTGTAACCTGAAGCGTATGTAACCCGAGGTACCACTGTACTGGTATTGGAGTCGGATTCAAATATTTGCTCACCCATGAATTCTCAGGCCACGCTCCTTTTGCCACCCCCAAGACTGATAGCTGTACATTACTCTGCACCCTGAGTCATGTAGCAGGAGGCATGGAGAGTATAGCTTTATCACTAGCTCTAGAGTTTGCCCGGCTTGCTTTTGGTCTCACATCTTTCTTCTGTCCATAATCTGCTTGGCTTCCCTGATGCAAAACTACCCGATGTTGTCTGAGGAGGGTTACATAACTGCCACCCACAACCTGCAGTCCAAGTCAGACGTTGGTTGAGGCACGGGGCGGATGCCCTGTGGACGGCCAGGTCTCCTGGGAGGAAGAGGAGGAGCCCCTGGTGAGGCTGACCGCTTGCCCCCATGGCCCTCACAGCTTCTGCAAGTGGAAACCAAACGCTGCAAAACAGAAGGACACAGACACACGCATACACACTTACCGAGCAAGTTAAAAATAAATGGAAAATTTATTTCTGCAGCACATGCCAACTCCTGAGATAGAGAGCGAGGCTCGTTACAGAACCGGAAGCTGGAAATGGCATCGAGCCCTGAGATTCCATCCTCGGGGCTACAGCTGCCTCAAACTCGCTTGGCACTGATCTCTGGGGCAGACAGCAGGAGTGGCAGAGACGGGTGGCTCAATGTGTACAAGAGACACCACGCATACGGGAGGAACATAAGAAGGGATAAGAAGAAACATAGTTGCTGGAGAGAATTAATATATTCAAATGAATAAATGCTAGTGGAGATGCCTTTTTTGGGGTGGCGGGGGCGAAGAAATAGTTCTTGATGGCCTCACATTTTTGTGCAGAGGCTCCCCTTTTAGCTCAGGGGCCAGCAGGCGTCTTCCTGCCATCAGGACTTTGCTGTAATGCAGAAACAGCCACGGCGGAAGAAGGCCCTGTACATCACTAGTCACTGCACAACACATGGAAGATGCCACTGCCAGATCTCTGCAGGACTTGACTCATCACATGTTTTTGCAGGATCTGGGCTCAGGCCTTGAAGGCTGAGGGGTGGGGTGGCCCTCAGGGGAGAGATTTGGGTTTATAGTCTTTCACCCATCAGGGCCTAGGGGGGTGGTTTTTGTGGATCAAAGTCTTCTATTTCCCCCTTTTCTAGGGAGGCAGCATTGCTATGTGAGTGCTTTTTCCAAAGCTCAGCCTTTGCAGAAGAGAAGGAAGCACTCTGCTTCACAGAGGGAGGTCCTTTTACGGAGCAACACAGAGGGGAGAAGGGGCAGAAGGCAAGGGAAACAAGAACTGGGGTGTGTGACAAAGCAGAAGCCTAAGAGAAGCCTCTCCCACTCCCTTCACTGCCCAGCTGCAACACAACAGCCCTATGGTGTTGCCAATCTCTGATAATTGTTGCCACCACCCTCCCACTTAGTGTGGCAGCCGAGAGGGGAGGGGACCGAGGATGCACCAAAGCAATTACTTTTAAAGAGGCCATTTCTATAACCAGCTGCACAAAGGCAGAACTGCATGCAGGCGAAAGCTTTTCGCATTCCTGGATTGCCATCTTTCGAAACGACGCTCTCCCCACTCCTACCAGGCAAGACCTTTTTTTCTTCCTTCCTTTGTCCTATCTGGAGGAATAGGTGTGTGTCTTTCTTTTTCAAGTCAAAGTCTGGCTGTGTGTTTAAGGTACTGTGCTTCCTCCAAGAAGCGTGTGTGTTCCATCAGACCATCAGAAGAGCCCAATGGCCCATCTTATTCAGCGTCACAGAGGCCAGCAGGATTCGAGCACAAGGGCTCTCCCTCCCTCCTGAGATTTCCCACAACTGGTATTCAGAAGCATTTCTGCCTCCAACTCTGCAGGCACAGCATAGCCATCCTGGCTAGCAGTCCCTGTTAGCCTTGTTTTGCCATGAATGTGCCTAGTCCTCTTTTAAAGCCATCTAAGTTGGTGGTGTCTGCTTGCAGTTTCCACTGGAAGCCAGGGAGGGAGAGAAGGAATGTTGATGTGTGGGACAGAAATAGCTGGGTGGAATCAGAAGAGAGCTGAAGACATTAAGCCACATACAGGACATGCCAGCGGTTTTTCAGCTGGCCAGCAGGCGCCCTTGGTGGGTGGGTGGGTCAAGGGGAGGTCCCACTTTTATATGCAAACTCTGTTTGGTCACAAGGAAGAAGCAGAGGAGAAAGCCAAGGCTGAGCAAGAGCAAAATTCACAGTCGTTTCATGCCATTTGCCTACCTGCAGAAACCAGGAAGGTTAGGCCTGAACCCAAGTCCTTTGACATGTTTACATTCTGCATGTGCTAGAATGCGCTGTTGCAGCCTTCCAACTCCAGGATAGGAGCCATGTGGCCCTCCAGAGGCTCTTGGACTCCCAACCGTCAGAGATAATGGGAGCTGGCAGTGCTTTTTTTCAGGGGGAACTCACAGAAACTCAGTTCTGGCACCTTTCAGGTGGGTTCCGACACCTCTCCATTGCCATTCTAAGAGAACCAGAGAGGTGTTCATGGTGATTTCCAGCACCTCTTTTTCTAGGAAAATAGCCCTGGGCATTGAACAAGGTCAGAAGGGCCACAGGTTCCCATTGTCTTTCGCTTTTATTTGTTTGAAAACTTAAGGAGTCTGTTGCCTGCTCAGCTAACTAAGGCCTACATCGTAACAATTCATCTCTTTCATTAACTTACAGGAACAAACAATCTGAAAAGTTTGCAAAAAATAAATGCCAGGATTATCCATGGTCACATGAAAACTGAACATGTCCTCTTCACATTCTACATATAAATTCTCCCACTTGAATCTGCTGAGATAAAGCAAAGGGAGCAAAGCTTTGCCATAGCTGTCAATGCCCTTGGCTGTTGTAGAGCAACAGAAAAACCCCTCGATGGTTGGTCTTTCCAGGGAACAAGAGGAAAACTGATCATCAGCCTGTGCCCATTGAAAAACTGCAAGCATTTGAAGAGAATCACTGTCAGCAGGGGGACTGTGGCATTTGTTGTTTAAATATAACCCTAGAGGGGCTCTTCATTCCTCTTCAGATCTATTTTGTTTGTAATAAGAAGATGTATAGACCAGGTATCTTCAACCTTTTCAAACCCAGAACCCACTCTGGAGCTAAACATGTATTTGGGGACCCATTTCTTAATATTTGACCATATATTTGTATGCAACGTTCTGAGGCTTGACAACAGTAGGCTATAGGAACAGTATCTTTCGGAGAGCAACAGGACTGCCAAAGCCTCTGACACGTATCTGAGCACATGCATTGCTCCATTATACTCTGGAACTCCATGCCTATTGACACGAGCCAGGAGCTTTCACAGTATGCTTTTTGGCACCTGCTGAATTTTTTTTTTTGCTTAGGTAAGCCTGTCCAGGCATGTAGAATGTTGATGCATGTTTTTAGTTTATTGCTGATTTATTTATTTATGGAATTTTTGAAAAGGTAGTTTTTACTGATAATTTTAATGTTTTATTTTCATTATAAACTGCTTTGAGATTTTTTACAATCAAGTGGTGCATAAATTTTATCAAGTAAATAAACAAATGAATAGAAAACCCCATAGATAGAAAGCAGAGGTGTACTCCTGATGGCACACAGGGCTCAACTACACTGTCCTGTGATTTGTAGGCAGGGGGTCTGAGAGGTTTTTCCTTTGTTCCACAGCTTTCCCCAGGAAAACCTGTGGTTTATTGCTGAATGGGAATGAGCATCAACTGGGTTTTCTGTGGCTTGACTTTGTTCTGATTCAGCGTTAAGTCATGGGTTTTCCCAAGGAAAGCAAAGGGACAAAAGAAAAACCTTTCAGACCCCTGCCTAGAAGCCAAACAGAATTGTGGGGCAAAGGGAAGTGTGGATGATCCTAGAGTCTCTCACTGTATAAAGATTGTCCTCTTTTCATAGCCAGCTGTGTATGTTTTCTGTCAGGAAATGGTGGTCCTAAAGCAAATGGAGTTCTATTAGAAGTGAAGGGCTGGTGAGCACAGACCCTCAGTGAATCCAAGAACGCCTTTTAAAGAGACCAGGTCCAGATTCCTCTCCTCCCAAAGGCCTTCTGTCATTCCCAAGGTGAAGCCTCTGAGTTTTTGTGTTGTGCGTTCCACAATAGAGGCATCCTTCATGTCCAAACACTCATTTAGCACTGAAATTTTTCTCCCGCTCTGCGTTCCAATCAGATACACACAGGCTTTCTGCAGGAGCAAGGACAAACCCAGGTCATGAAGAGAGCTAGCAAAGGCGTCCTGCCTTACACTGCTGCAAGTGCATGAAACGCATTGGATGGATCAGTCCCAGGCTGGGATCTGAATCTGAAGGGCTTGGCTGGGCATGAAGCAACCACATTACATTCTTATTCTGGTGAACAACTGGAATCGGAGGAAAGAACAGGCCCCCCCAAAAAACCAACTGTGGACAGTTTTTTGCACTCGGAAGGGATTTCACAGCATCTCCTACCCAAAGTCAACAAACGTTTTAAAGCATATGAATGAGGAAGTGCCAGTGCCACTTGGGTACCTGATATCTTCCCCTATCAACAGCCCGCGGGGCTTATGCTAGAAATTCTGCTTTCTCCTGCTTTATTCAAACAGGGCAAGGACGCCCTCTGGTGAGCATGATGCACGTCAGCAGTGCTCTGAGGAGAACCAAGGAAGCATTTGGGATGCTCTCGTGGACCTGCCCTACCTTTGCACAACGCACAATAGGAGTCACACAGAATTGTACAGTTGTAAGGGATGGATCAGCAGCCCTCCTGCTCCTGTGCACTCCCAAAAATCTTCTCTGGGAGGTCTCTCAACCCTGCAGAGCTGATTTGGAGGGTGCAGAGGAGAGGAGGAGAAAGATCCCGTCATACATGTACCCTTCCTATATATCAGGCAGGAGACGCAGTGGGAACAGCCTCCACCCGCGACGTTTTGCTTTACACCCCTCAGCCGGGACCGTCCTGCCCACAATGGCGGCCTCCTCGCCGCCTTCAGCCCTTTCCCGGGGAGCCACGTGACTGCGGTTTCAGAGCCGTTGCATCAGCCCTCGCGCCTCGCCAGCGCCGCGCTTCGTGACATTGACGGGCAGCCGCGTTGAGCAACCGCAGCCCGGCTATTGAGCCTCATTGGCCGGCGGCGTGGGCGGGGTTAAGGAAGGGGGAAAAACCCCGCAGCAGGTTTGGGTGCGCAGTGGAAGAGCGTCGCTCCGGCTCCGCGTGGAAAGGTTGACTGGAGAGCGGCAGGAAAGGTGCGGAGGCGTTTGGGCTGGAAGGGGGGCTGAAGAGGGAGAGGGCGCTGGCTGGGGGCTGAGGGGTCTTTCTTATCCTTCTCCACTTTTAGGAAGGCAGCGGTGCTCGCTGCCAGCTGCGTCTCCTGGGGCTGCCTGAGGGCCACAGCCGCGGGGGATTCTGGGAGTCTGGTTCATGGTTCTGGCGTGGGGTGACAGCCCTGAGTTGAGGCACAGCTGCCTGGCCTGTGGGACGGGGTCTCTGAAGCCAGCAGTGGCTTCATTCATTCTGTGGTGTCAGGGTGGAGGGGGTGGGTGTATACACACACACATACACATACACTCACACATTCACAAAAACAGAGAGAGAGAAATTATGCATTTGTCTGGTTTTTGCTAACTCTGACTCTGATTTCTTTTTCTGGACTACAACTCCCATCATCCCCAGCGCCCAGTTGGCAAAGGTGGTCTTTGTCAAAAAGGCAAAAAGTCACCAGGGCATCGCCTCTGACACACCTACCCTTTGGCAAGCTGTCCCATTTCCCTTCTCCTGCCAACACAGATCTCTGGTCAGATCTCTAGGGAGGCAGTGGGACGTCAGGATCCACCTTGCTGCTTGATGTGCCAGTGGAGGCAACTAAGTTGCCGAGTTTTGACGTGGTGGTGCTGCGGTTAGATTTTGATGCAGGGCGCCTGGTCATCTGTATTCACCCGGTAAATTAAGGTTTTTTACTCTGGCATCTGTCTTGTGGTCCACTGTGGTTGGGGCCATTTGTTTGCCTTGCGTAGGCTCTGGTCTCTCTTATTTTCTTTGAAGGATTCCCTGTAAGAATTGGAAGTAGGGTAGTAGTTTTCCTCACAGAGATAGGGTAGTGCTAATGTGCTTCTGTAGAAGGATTTTATGGGTGAGTTTTGTTCATGCCTGGTTTTAGTATTGGAAGGAATTTTCCAACTCTGTATTTAGCTGATAAGCCTGGCTATGAATTCACCTTCCCCTCCAAGCCCAGACCTTTATGTCAGTTCTGCAGGCACCTTGTGGGTGGTTCTGGGGAGTTGTTTAGCTTTCCTTGTATTTGCCAGACTTGTTTAGCTTTCCTTGTATTTGCCAGATTGTAGCAGAGATCAAGGGCGAGATCTGTTTTCTCTGTCCCTCTTCCAGATAGCTATTCCCTTCCCCATAGCTGCTTCTGGCTGGCCCTCTTGCTATGCAGAAGCCAGATGTGTGGGGGCAGCATTATGAATGTGGCAAAAGGGCGCAAGGAGCAGCCAGGGGTGTCTGGGTAGAAGGGACTGCCTTACCAAGGCCTTGCAGCTGCCATAGGCCAATTGCTGTTTTTCGTTTTCTGGGCTGGAGAACTGCTCTCCCATGGTGGTTTTTACAAAGAAAATAGGGAATGGGCAATACGTTTATGCTTGCACTATACGTTTAAAGTGATATCTTATCACTTTCAACAGTCATGGCTTCCCACGATTGTGGGAGCTGTAGTTCTTTAAGGGTGTTGAGAGATCTTACTTAGACCACATTCCTCTCACAGAACTACATTTCCCAGAGTTCTCTGGGAAGAGGGACTGATTGTTAAACTACTCCGGTGATTGTTGTGAGGGGAAGATGGATCAAGCGACTCTTAGCACCCTTAACAACTGCAGTTCCCAGAATTCTTTGGGAGAAGTCATGTGTTGTTAATATGAGACTATTTTAAATGTATACTGGAGATGAGGCCTATGTAAATTCATAAGCAGCACTGCCTGAGGCTGGACTAAGCTGTCCGGGTGTGATTTGAGGGCTTTTAGTTGACCTTAGAGATTAACATGGGGAAAACCTCCCCTCTTCCAGTGTATCTAGGAGCCAAGCTGTCTGGTGACTGATGGTCAGGCTGCCTTGAATTGTGTCAGGGTTTCACCTTCAAGCCAGAAGCCATTGGAGGATGTCTTTGGTAGCAACTGCTGAGATCTGAATTCTAACTTGAGCTGCTCCAGCTGGTGTTTTATACAAGATTTTCAACATTGCCTTGAAGTGCTTTCTTTCTCTCCCTGCCCCCTTTTTTTGTTCTCCCCAGTGTGAGTGGTGATCCCAAGATGGAGGTGACGTTAACAGCCAGTGAGATCCGCCAACGGTTCATCAACTTCTTTGTGGAGAACCAGCACACCTATGTGCACTCGTCAGCCACCATCCCGATGGATGACCCAACTCTGCTCTTTGCCAACGCCGGCATGAATCAGGTCAGACATGACAAACGTTTGCAGAATTATGAATGGTTTGGAGAAAGTTTCCTCCCCTGTCTTATGTAAAGGTAAAAGACCCCTGGACAGTTAAGTCAAACTAGTCCAGTCAAACTAGACTATGGGGTACAAGCCAAGGGAACCAGCGTTTGTCTGCAGGCAGCCTTTCCGGGTCATGTTGCCGGCATGACTTCTGGTGCAGTGGGACACTGAAGAGTGCCAGAGCACATGGTAACGCTGTTTACCTCCCTATTGCAGTGGTACCTATTTATCTACTCTCGCTGGTATGCTTTCAAACTGCTAGGTTGGTAGAACCTGGGACAGAGCAATGGGACTTCAGTCCATCACACAGATTTGAACCGCTGACCTTCCAATCAACAAGCTTGAGTGGCTCAGTGGTTTAGACCACAGCGCCACCCGTTCCCTTTTACATGCCTAGGACTAGGGGGTCGACCAATGGCACTGATCATCTGTAGGTTTGAAGCAGACAAAAGTGCCATTTGATCTCTTGGGTCCCTGTTGGCACGTTTGCCTGAAGTCCCTCTTCTGCCTAGAGGCTGAGCTGAAGGCAGTCTTCTTCTTCCTTCTCTCTCAGTTCAAGCCCATCTTCCTCAACACAATTGACCCCTCTCACCCCATGGCAAAGCTGACCCGAGCGGCCAACACTCAGAAGTGCATCCGGGCTGGCGGAAAGCACAATGACCTGGACGACGTTGGCAAGGACGTCTACCACCACACTTTCTTTGAGATGCTGGGCTCCTGGTCTTTTGGAGATTATTTCAAGGTGAGGGCATTGCCAGTGGCCTTTGCCTGTACAAACGCAGGTAACCAGCTGGTAAAATGTTTGGCAAATGTGTATATTTTAAAATTAAAGCCATTCACGCTCTGCTGCTGGTGGTGGTGCTGCTGGCAGATCATACATCTAGAGGTTATGCTGGTTGAAATGTTTGTTATGGCAGAATTAGGAATGGTTTGGTAACAGTTGGAGTAGCAGAGGGCAAAGAAAAAAGTGGGGCCTTAATGATTGGGTGGTGCTCAGTGAGAGGAAAAAGGTAAGAGTTGGGAGTATACAGGGAACTACAGTGCATAGATGCTGCCCTTCCAGTGGCCTCCTTCCCCTTAGAAATCCTGGGCAGCTCACCCTACCCAGCCTCAGTCTCCTGCACAGCAGCTGCAAGTTCTTCTCTCTGGTATGATCAACATCTGGGCTGTATTACTTCAGGATCTAGGTGTAGGCTTACATACATGGTTGAATACTTCCGCATAAAGGGGGAAAACAATCCTTGTGCATAGAAAACATCAGCAGGAACTCTAAGCTAACAACTTGCCCCTTTAATAGAGAATATTTTCAGTAGAGGAATATTGCCATGTGTGTCGCCAACCTACAATGAGAAGTGGTGCCCGAAACCTGCTTGCTGGTTTCCTACAAGCATCTGATTGGTCACTGTAGGAACAGGAGCATTGCTGATTCAGTGTTCTGGCTGGCAGTGGCTGCTGTAGAATTTAAAGCTCATATCTCAAACTCGTCAAAGAAGTTAGTATGTCATTCTCCATGTCAAGACTTTCCCATCCCTGTTTTTTTCTTCCACTCAGGAACTGGCTTGCAAGTTTGCCCTGGACCTGCTCACCAAAGAATTCGGCATCCCCATTGAGAGGCTATATGTCACATACTTTGGTGGGAATGAAGCCGCTGGCCTGCAACCAGATTTGGATTGCAAGCAAATCTGGCTGGATTTAGGGTGAGTTTGGGACATCCAAAGGATACAGGAAGAGCTGCCTTTGTGTGCCAAGAAGACTGGGAATTGCACTTGGCACCCACTCCCTGAATGGCAAGAGAAGGGGCCATCAGGATGATCCCAGGATTTCTTTGGTGTCTTCCACAAAAAAACAAAGGGGGCAAAGAAAATGCATTGGTGCTCAAGCAGAAATCCAGAAATCCTATTTATAAAATGCCATTTGATGTCTCCAAGCGTTGCCATGACCTGAATTTCAAGGGCAACCAATATGATACAGGTTTTGGAAAATGAGCCTTATGAGGAATGGTTGAGGGAGCTGAGTATGTTTAGCCTGAAGACAGGGAGGCTGAGAAGTGACATGAGAGCCATCTTCAAATATCTGAAGGGCTGTCACTTAGAAGATGGAGCAAGCTGGCTTTCTGTTGCTCTAGAAAGTGGGGTGGGGAACTGAGCCAATAGAATCAAGTCAAAGGTTAAGAATAACTTTCTGACAGTAAGAGCTGTTCAACAGGTTGGATGGCTATCTGTCAGGGATTCTTTAGCTGAGATACCTGTATTGCAGGGACTTGGACCAGATGACTCTTGGGTCCGCTTCCAACTCGACAGTTCCATGCGTCTATGCTTCTCTCTTCTAGTCAATGGCTATGTTTGGGCTTCATGCTTAACTGTGATTGAGCAAGGTTGCGAATGAGCCTAATCTTTCCCCATGTGGCCTGGAGGTGGAGTTTGGAAGCTTTCACCTTCACTTCAGATTAGCTGCAGCTTGGCATGTTGTCTGGACCTACAACTATGGGCTAATCTTAACTGTGGTTAGTTTAAACAAGGCAACTTCATAAACTATGATTTTAAACTAATAGTTAAGATTAACCATAGTTTTTAAGGTTCAGACACAACAAACGATGGTTAATCAAAAGTGATTTTTTCTTTCTTCCTGACCGAGAAGTGGGGGCATGAGTCTGGGAGAAGGCTAGGCTTGTTTGCATCTTGCTAAGCCATAGTTTAGTGTGGCCTCCACATGCAGCCAGAGTTGTAGGTAAATTAACATGATGAAGCTGACAGTGATACTTTTTCAGATGATGTTACCTGGGCAAGTCAAAGAGTTCAAATGGCTTGGATGTTGCCAGTTCAAGGAACCTGTAACTTGTGGAATTCCTTGCATCACTGGCCATTTCCTTTTTTGCAGTTTGGCGGAAAGTAGGATTCTTCCGGGCAGCATGAAGGATAACTTCTGGGAAATGGGTGACACGGGGCCATGTGGACCTTGCAGCGAGATGCACTATGACCGAATCGGGGACAGGGATGCTGCCCATCTCGTCAATCAAGATGATCCCAACGTGCTGGAGATCTGGAACCTGGTGTTCATACAGTACAACAGGTGGTGCAAGAATTGTTTTCCTTTCCTATAGCATGGTGGCAGTGCAGTAGCAGATCAGGTGCTTTTCATACAAAAGGTCCCAGGTTCAATCCTTGGCATTACCAGGTGGGGTTGCAAAAAAAAAACCCCAGAGAGCCACCGCCAGTCACCAGAAACAAGATGAGCTTGATGGACCAGTGGTCTGACTCTGTTCAAGGCAGCTTCTTCTTTCCCTTTGATGCCTTTCACCTGTGGTGTGTTACCTCTCCCCCTGCTTTGCAGGTAATGCTGGACTCCACATCCAGTGAGGAAACTTTCCTGTCTTCACGGATTTAGGTGTTGAGCATAGTGGCCTGGATCATGGCTATTTATTCCTCACCCTTCATTCCTAAGAATTTTGTCCTGATCTTTGCAGCAGTACAGCAGATGTTAGCGACAGATTCCAAAATGATATATAAATAATGTCTGAGAAAACAGCTGCTCCTCAGTCAGTACAGTAGGACAACCATATACTGGTTGGTTGTGTGAGGGAGGGTTCTGTGTTGCTTTTTTCTGCAAAGGCTGTGACAGGATGCTTCGAAACCAGAGAAGCTCCCATTTGCGCTCTACTTTTTGTTACTTTAATTGGTTGTGGACCTCTTCATCCAAACCAGGAAAACTATAATGAGCGGCTTTAGAACAAGCCTGGATATGAAGATGTGGTTTGAGCTTGGGCTGATCTCCAGGTTTGTTCCAGAGCTGTTAAGAGTAAATTCCTGGTTTGGATAAAATGGGAAACTGTCATCAGGGGAGATGCTTTGATCCATTTCCATGCTTGAGTGAATGGGGTGAGCACGCAGGCAAAAGGCTCATTCACGTCTCTGCTTATTAAGCTTAGACACGTGAGCATCTGAACCAGCCCTCTGTTTGCATTATTCTGTGTGAATCATGGAGCGTTTTTCTTCCTCTCTCCTGTACCAGAGAGGCTGATGGGACCCTGAAACCTCTTCCCAAGAAGAGCATTGACACGGGCATGGGTCTGGAGAGGTTGGTGTCGGTGCTTCAGAACAAGATGTCCAACTACGACACAGATCTCTTCGTGCCCTACTTTGAAGCTATCCAGAAGGTACCTGCCCAGATGTGCTGCAAGTATATCTGTTAATATGTGGATTCTCTCTAGATGGAGTGTATCTCGCTGCCCTGAGGCTCTCCTGGCTCAGGGACATAACAACATTCACCTTCCTCCCACTGAATTTCACAACTCACAGCGTTTTCTTATCTGCCTCCTGGTAGCTTTCCTCCTGGTAGCTTTCCTCCTGGTAGCTCTCATGTGGCTGACTGACCTTTGCTGCTGCTGTTTCTGCATCAGTTCTTGGCAGCTAGAGCAGTGAGGACAGGTAGAAGGAACTCCAGCGCTAAACTTGCTTCCCTCTAGATGCTGGACTCCCAAGTCCCATCAGCCATTTCAGGGTCCTTTCAGTGCTTTCTAATACATGCAGATCTTCTAAAAATTTATACTAACACCTCAATTTCTCCAGTTTCTGGTGGCATTACATTGTATGCTTTACCTCTGTAACTGAAGTGGGGGGCTGGATTTGGCTGGTGGGCTGGAGCCTTACCTCCCCTGCCCCAAACGGGCCAACTTGACAGGTGGGCAGGGTCAGTCACCTGGCATCACAGTGGCAGCAGGTGACATGAGGCGTTCAGCTGTTCAGTGGGGCCTGCAAACTCGGCTCTTTGCAGGGATCCATGTCTTTACCTGCCTTCATTTGATGCCAGGTCTCAGGTGGATGGGTGTGGCTTGGCCGAAGCAGCCTCATGGGCAACTCTAGCCTTGTACGTTAGAGATCTCCCACTGCTGCTCAGAGAGGATGATTTTGTAGCTAGCTCTCTGTTAGATGATTGTGGCTGCATTTGTCTTAATCTCTACCCTGATACTGGTGGTTTGGGGTTTGTTAAAAATAATTTTTATGCTACTATTTGACATGGGGTTCTGTCGGATGTGTAATTTTAATTTCATTGCCCATTGCTCAGAGAAGCTTGATTATGAGGCGACTAACAGTAATAAGCAAAGGGTCAGAGAATCTTAAAAGAAAAACCTGTAATGCCTGTAATCTCCGAGACCTGCTCTGATTCCTTAACCATTTCATTTCTCTTTCATCTCTTGGACGTCACCTACATGCCTTCTTCCTTGTAGGGCACTGGCTGCAGGCCCTACACTGGGCAGGTCGGGGAGGATGATGCTGATGGCATAGACATGGCCTATCGTGTCCTGGCTGACCACGCCCGAACCATCACGGTGGCTCTTTCAGACGGTGGAAGGCCTGATAACACCGGCAGGGGGTGAGAGAGTGGGCTGTGTGGAGCTTTGTGGTGAGGGGCTGGGTAAGAAAGGATGTAGCATCTGTGGCTAAGCTGATTAGGGTTGAAAATCACAGTCAGGACCAGCCCTGCAGATAGGCAGATTGGGGAAACTGCCTTGAGTGGCAGCTGCCTTCCCTTTCCCCATCTTTAGCCCCCCAGCCATTCCCTTCTGTTGCCACATTGTCTGTCCTGGGAACCCTAATCTGGCCTGTTGTCTTGTGTGAATGGGGTTGCCCTGACACGGGTGGGCTGTCTGAAGATGATAAAAAGACGTGTTAGGAGCCCTTGGTCTTGTCAGGAAGGACAGGAACCCAGTTTATGTGTGGATTCACATTGTGTTTCTCAAACTTGGGTCCCCTGGCTGTTGTTGGACTACAACTCCCATCATCCCTAGCTAACAGGGCCAGTGGTCATGGATGATGGGAGTTGTGATCCTACAACAGCTGGGACCCAGGTTTGAGAAACAAGGGTTAGAAGCCCAGAAAGAGTGGGAAGAGTCCTTTGTGCTGCGAAAAGTTGGGGGTGCCTGAGGTGTTTTCCAGAGTGTAGGGAGCCACTAAGACCAGCCTCTGCCTTCTGCTCCCCTTGCATAGGTATGTTCTGAGGCGCATCCTCCGACGTGCTGTGCGCTACGCCCATGAGAAACTCAACGCCCCCAAGGGATTCTTTGCCAGCCTGGTGGACGTGGTGGTGCAGTCCCTGGTAAATCTGTAGTCCTGTCCTCTTTCCTTTGCTCTTGAAGCTTCCAGGTTTTGGGATGGAGGGAGAGAGGCAGGGAGCTGCTTTCACTTAGCTAACAGCTCCTGTTCCTCTCAGGGCGATGCCTTCCCTGAGCTGAAGAAAGACCCTGAGATGGTGAAAGACATCATCAATGAAGAGGAGGTGCAGTTCCTGAAGACACTCAACAGAGGGCGCCGCATCCTCGACAGGAAGATTCAGAGCTTGGGAGACTGCAAGACTATTCCTGGTATGGCCCAAGGCCAGCAACCCCTGTGTGGAAATGGCTTTGATGCTAGGAAGTGAGCCAAGCCGCCTGCTGCTTGGGAAATTCAACTCATTGACTGGGTTGGGGGCTGGAGGAGAATACCCGTTTCTCATTGCAAGCATTGTGATGAATTGAGCCTTAAGTAGAAGGTGGTGGTTTGAAGGAGGGAGAGAAACAGGTCCCGCTTACAGTGCAGAGCTGGGCCAGGCCACAAGAGGACGACCCTCCTTTCCCTTGGGGGCCAAGTGTGGGCAAGGCTTTGCCTGTTTCCCCCAGCCCTGGGTGTTTGCATGGAGCAGGTTAATGGGAGAGAATCATTCCCCTCTTTCTCTCTTGCGCAGAACTTTGGAGGAGAGGAGACAATGGCTGCTTCTCCCGCTCTTTGTTCCTTTCCTTATCCAAATCTCTTCCGAGTGAAGCAAGTTCCTTGCTAGAGTTGCCCTGGTCTGCGTGAAGGCTCCAGGAGTCGGCAGTGAAGGGAAATGGGCACTTGGCCAGGAAAGCAGGGCAGCTGTGGCTTGCTAGTAATGAGACTTGCAAAAACCCTACAAGAGGGAGCATGAGCTGATCAGAAGCTGTGCTGCGGGTTTAACTCTTCTGCAATCCTTTTCCTTCCCCAGGAGACACTGCGTGGCTGCTCTATGATACCTACGGTTTCCCTGTGGATCTGACCGGCCTCATTGCGGAAGAGAAGGGCTTGAAGGTGGACATGGAGGGTTTTGAGGAGGAGAGGAAGTCTGCCCAGGTAGGGCTTGGTCATCGCCAGCTCTGAACACAGTATATGTATTGACGCAGATAAACATCATATCCACCCAAGGCACTTCTATTCCTGCTATTACCACCTTCTACTGCAGCTTCCATTGGTCAGCTTTGCACAGGAAAGGGCAAGTGATAGCAGCATTTGTAGCGTGTGATTCATATCCTCGAAAGCCAGGAATTGGAAGGGTGGCAGGACATAGCTTGGATAAACAGGCTGTGAGAGATCTTGGTCTGGGACCTTGAGGAAGGCAGCTGCCTGCCAAAGTAGGCAGCTTTGGCCTCAGCCTTCCCCAACTGTGTGCCCTTCAGTTCTTCATTATTCCTGACCGCTGCCCATGCTGTCTGGAGCTGATGGGTTTTGGTGTTGAATAACATCTGGTGGCCCACAGGTTGCCCGTATCTGAGGTGGTTGCTTTTATGCCGAGGGCTTCTTGGCCTGCTTTTCACCCTCGATTTGCTTACATTCCCAGCTCAAATCTCAGGGCAAGGGAGGTGGCGATGAAGATCTTATCATGCTGGACATCTACGCCATTGAAGAACTCCGATCCAAGGGCTTGGAGGCCACAGATGACTCTCTGAAATACAACTACACATCGGACCTCAGTGGCAGTTATGGTGCGTTCTAAGTAGCTCCCTTTCATCCAGCACATCGTTTTCTTGATGCATTGGAACATGTCAGAAGGAATTCCCTTGTCAATACTTTTTATACCTAAAACCCATTAATAATTGAGGAATGTGAACCAAAAAGCTTGATGTGGAAATGATAGGGTTCGTTTGTTATTAATTTTTTTGTGGGTAAGTTGACATTAGGAGATTTCGGTTCAGAATTTTCTTCTCTGTTTAATTTTGTGACTGTTTATAAGGGGAAGGGTCATGGTACAGGCAAGAGACTCTTGCTTTGCTAACTCCCACTTTTCTTTTCTGACGTGCAGAGTTCAGTAGTGCGGTGGCCACCGTCAAAGCCCTCCGCCGGGATAAGGCCTTTGTGGAGGAGGTGTCCACGGGCCAAGAGTGCGGGGTTGTCTTGGACCACACCTGCTTCTATGCTGAGCAGGGCGGGCAGACGTACGACGAAGGCTACCTTGTCAAGGAGGACGAAGGCAGTGAGGATGTACGTTGGGCTCGCGGACCTGCTTGGGAGTCTTGGGACTTGGAGTCTGGTGGTGGGAAGGGCTTTGGGGGCTTTTGAAATTGGTGGCATGTTGCCTTATTTTGCCCCAGAATAGTGGTGGAGGTTCTGTCCCTTGTTAAACCTGCCTGGTCTGGAAAGTCTGTGTCAGTTGTTCGAGATGGAGAGGTGGTGACCATGGAGAGATCCATCTATATGTCAGCACCTCATGTGTTGAATGCACTCCAAGCGTTTGAGGCCGCCAACGCAGTTGTCCTCTAGATGCCGAGGCAAGAGCATCTTCACCAGGATTTCTGGTGCTTACAAGTGCAGCTTCTGCACTTTTCCCTTTTGAAAACCATGTCCTGCTCTTTGGTTGATTGTTGCTTTCATTTTTACGTCTGCTTTCTTTTTCTTTTACGCTTTTGTAAGCATAGTAAGTTTTCACATGATATTTTAATAATGTCACTGATTTTTTTTACTTTCATGAGTTGGTTTGTAGACTTGTGATGGAGAAGCAGCATGATCATAAGCATTTAAAATCCAGTGCATCTCTGCTGGTGGTGCTTGGTGGGAAGAAAGAGCCACACTGGCCTGGCCTTGGGCTCCCATTCCTGCCTTTGCCAATCATCGGCTCTTGTCTACCTTTGGTTTTTTCAGAAGACAGAGTTCACGGTGAAGAACGTCCAAGTGCGCGGAGGTTATGTGTTGCACGTGGGCACTGTCTATGGGAGCCTGAAGGTGGGAGACACTGTGCGGTTGTACGTTGATGAGGTGAGTGGCTTGTGGATTTGACATTGAAGGCGTTTCAGACTAAAATCCCACCCTTTCTGTGCATTCAGTCATTCATTACATTATTTTTGCTTCTTACACGCTGAGTTTTATTGCATTCCAAATTGTGGTGCAATAAAATAAAATATAAGAAACAAAAGAATCAAGAAAAATCATCCTGGATATTGAATGCAAATATTGAGTAGGCCACCTCCCATCTTTTTCCACAAATCCACAGCCCTCAACGAAGCTGGTGGGTGGGCCACAACCTGATCCCCGCGGCTTTTAGCCACTAGTGGAGGGGGAACGGCTTCCTCTTTCCTCCTCCCTTCTTTGCTCACCTTCGTCTCTTGCTCCCCCCACAGCCCAGGCGGCGGCCCATCATGAGCAACCACACAGCCACCCACATCCTCAACTTTGCCTTACGCGCTGTGCTGGGAGAGGCCGACCAGCGAGGCTCCTTGGTGGCTCCAGACAGGCTGCGCTTTGATTTCACAGCCAAGGGAGCCATGTCCACCCAGGAAATCAAGAAGGCGGAAGAAATTGCGAATCAGATGATTCAGGAAGCCAAGGTAGGAGGGAAACTTGGTATGGCTGGTGCGTGCATGCTTGTCTCTATCATAGGTGGGAAACCTTGGGCCCAGGGACAAAATGCAGCCCTCTCGGCCTCCCTAGCTGGCCTTTGGGACCCTCCCCAGTCCTGTTTTGCCCCCTCTTGGGGTGTCTTCACCTGGCTGAAATGGTTCTCCGTGACCAAGACTCCTGCTTCCCTGGGTGGAGAGGAGCATGTGTAGAAACCAGCCTCCTGCACGGAGGTAAAATTTGTGTTCACTGCACTGCCCATTCTTTCCTCTGGCCCCACCCATGGCTGCCTTGTGGCCTCTGGAAGATTGCAAGAAGGCAATGCAGCCCCTTGGGTGCAAAAGGTTCCCCACCGCTGTTTTGAGGATGCTGAGAGCTTCCAGGTCCTGTTCTTAGAGCCTCCAAATCTTTGACAAGAGGCCACAGTGACAGGCATTTCCAAAGAATGTTCCTTCTTTGAGCCAGAAACCCACTGGAAACCCACTTGTGGCATGGGCTTTTCCATTCCCTTTTATGCAACAGATCGAATGCCTGAATAATAAAATACAGCATTTATCTTCTGATTTCCCCATTATATTATCTCATCGATCCTTACAGCAATCTTATGAGGTGTAACAGTATTATCCCCACATGCTTCATTTACTCTTCCCCTGATTTTTACCTGTGCTTATGTTTGTTTTAGACCAGTCTGCGGTCTGATCCAGCAAGACTCTTCCTGTGCTCTTGCTTGCCCTTAACTTCTGTTAACTTCAGTGGTCTGCTCCCCAGGTCGTGTATGCCAAAGACTGTCCCCTGGCAGCTGCCAAAGCCATCCAGGGCCTCCGTGCAGTGTTTGACGAGACATACCCTGACCCTGTGCGTGTGGTCTCGATCGGCATCCCCATTGAGGATATGCTGGCTGACCCCTCCAGCGGTGCGGGTGCCATGACGTCGGTTGAGTTCTGTGGGGGAACGTAAGTCTGGCAGGAGAGCTTAGGATGGAGGAGGGTTCCAGATCCATAGCAAGAGAGCTGCCCTGCCAAATGGTGGACCCATGGGAGTGCCTGTTGCTTGTTCTCCTTGGTGCTCCACACAGCAAAGGGTGGGTCAAAGGGGGTCTTCACCTGTACCCAAAGCTCAGGCTGCCTCACTCCTTCCCAGAACAAAACCCCCATTATCTGTCTCCCTCTCTCTGAAATCAAGCTCCCTCAGTTGCCAAGTCAGGAGATGCTTGTAAATGTCTGTGGTGTTTCTCAGTTGCTGATATTTTCACAGGCACTTGCAGAATTCTGCTCACGCCGGTCACTTTGTCATTGTGTCCGAGGAAGCAATTGCCAAGGGCATCCGGCGCATAGTGGCTGTCACCGGAGCAGAAGCACAGAAGGTGAGCAGGGGGTGGGCAGGTGCAGTGGGCAAGGATCAAGCTGTGGGTGAGATGGGGAAATAAAAGATGGGGTGGGGACCTGCAGGCCTGGACACTAATTATGGCTGTCCAGCCTTCTCTGTCTGGCCCCAGGAACACTCCACAGGGAGCACACCGCAGTGGCCCTGCTAGGCTTGTGGGAGAGTAAAAGCCACCGTTTCTTTCCAATGCCACCTCAAAATCCTGACCCCCCCCCTTTCTCTTCCCAAGGCACTGAGGAAAGTGGACATCCTTAAAAAGCTACTCTCTGACCTGGAAGACAAGGTGAAGGTCCAGACCGCCCCCAACAAAGAAGTCCAGCGCGAGATCGCAGACCTTGGTGAGGTAAGAGAGCAGGGGGAGGGGAGAGGCGGGATCAGCCCCTTTCCCCCAAATTCTCAAGTCGGTGGGGTCACTTGAGCACTGCTAACAGGATGCTGGACTAGATAGGCCACTGGCCTATTCCAGCAGGCTCTCCTTTTGTTCTTAAATGTGGAAGGCATCTGGACCCGCACCGAACATGCTGGGAACACAACAAATTATTTGTCCTTTGTGAAACGTGGGCTGTGGCTTCAGTGCCGCCTTCTGGTTGCAGGTGCTGGCCACCTCTGTCATTCCCCAGTGGCAGAAAGATGAACTCCGAGAGGCCCTCAAAGCCCTGAAGAAGGTGATGGACGACCTTGACCGTGCCTGCAAAGCAGACATCCAGAAACGAGTGAGTTCTCCCATCCCACTGTCATAGGCAAAGGGAGTGGAAATGGGTAGAAATGGCAGTGTTCCCTTTTTGAAAGCACATGCAAGCAGTGATCAGGAAAGGGGGGCCCCTTCGCTCAGACTGTTTTAAAAGGGAAATGTGGCTGCTCTTATCTGTTGTGTGACTTTAGCCTCCAGCCACTGCTTAAGCCCACCTGCAGCTTCTCCTCCCTCTCTCTGGAGGGAAGAGCCTGGACCACCAGAGCAGACTGTGAGGTCTACCCACCCACCCATCTCTCACCTGCTGCGTAGTCCAAACACAGCAGATCTTTTTGCCAGATTTCAGTTGCTGCCAGCCACTCTTTGAGTGTTCACCTTGGCCAAAGAGCAGTGTGTGCATTTCCACACACCTACATCCTTATGCCTGACATGCTGCTTGTGTTTTTCTGTTCTCTGCAACACAAAAGAAGCATCTCTTTGCATTTGAGAGGAGCTTTCCCTTTGCCCCCCCACTCCCATCACCAGCGTTCCTGAGCCTGACAGGCGGCCTGATCTCTCTTTGTTCCTTCAGGTTCTGGAGAAGACGAAGCAGCTCATCGAGGCTCACCCCAACCAGCCACTGGTCATTCTGGAAATGGAGAGCGGTGCTTCTGCAAAGGTATCCCCCAAATCCCTTCTCGTTGCCTTTGCACAGGGGGCGGAGGTGCATCGGGCAAGGAGGCAACCTGTGCAACTTGCTGTGGCTGCAAGCAAGTTGCTCCTGTCAAACCACTGAGAATTACTGATCTACTGCAAATTGCCCAAAGATCTGAGAATTAGACGTGACTGTGCATAGCATGTGTTCTCTGTAACCATGCCTGTGTCTTTCTGCAGGCACTTAATGAATCTCTGAAGCTGTTGAAGACTCATTCACCTCAGACAGCAGCCATGCTGTTCACCGTGGATAATGAAGCCGGCAAGATCACCTGCTTATGCCAAGTCCCTCAGGTAGACCTGGGATGGGAGTGGGGATTCAGCACTCTTGGGGCACCAACTGACCAGGCAGAAGGTGGTATTTATCTAAGCTTTACTCAGAGTAGCCCCACTGAAATTAATTGGCTAAACTTGGTCATGTTCATTAATTTCAGCAGATGTAATTTTGGTAACTGGAGGAATAGGCTCTGCTTCAACTGTGAGGAGCCTCCAATCCCAGCCTCTTCCCCCTGAGGCCTTTAGAGGAGAAATAGAAAGGTTCCTCACCTCTGGTCTTGACATTCTTTGTCCTTGGAGGGTGTTAAAGAGAGAAGCTTTCATACTCCTGTAGAATCTGGCCTCTTGTCTGGAAGCTTTGTAGTAAGGAGTGTGTACCAACTGGAAAATTCAGTTTGGACTCCCAAGTTGGCACTCCAGAAGACAGCTCACCTTGATCCAAAGCACTCTGGAAGTTAGCAGATTTGGTACCAGTGTGAGGCAGGTTGCATTTGGGGTGTGGGGAATCCGACTCACTATTTGGGAAGTCAAGGAATGCCGTAACTTGGCAGAATTGGATATTTGCAGGCATACATGCCCCTTCTGAGAGAAGTTTATTGGGGGCTGGTGGGGGAAGTTGAAAGCAAGTCCCTTTCCTTCCTCAAAGCCTTGGCGGTGGAGAGTCCCCAACTGTTCTACTGTTCCCTTATAAGACTGGTTTCTAGACCCCTCATTATCCTGGTTCACCCTTCTCTGGGCATGCTGTTTAGTTGTTCAGTTCTGGGGGGCACATGACAACAATACCCTCCTCCCTGCACAGCCTGAGAATCACAGGATCTTGTATATTCTTGGCAGCTCTCAGAACTAAGAGGTGCAGAACTCTAATGCAGGCTGTCTCTGTTCTTTCCCAGGAAGTCGTTGGCAAAGGGCTCAAGGCCAGCGAATGGGTGCAACAGGTGTCTGGGCTGATGGACGGCAGGGGGGGCGGGAAAGACCTCTCTGCCCAGGCCACCGGCAAGAACACCGACTGCCTTGAAGAAGCCCTGAAGCTGGCAACAGACTTTGCCAAGCTCAAGCTGGGTGAGCTGAAGAACTGATCCCCAGCCTGTGGGGCAAACTCAGAAAGGGAACTGTCTGCTTGGCCAATAGGTTAGGAGTTCTACTATAGCGTTATGTCTGTGGAGACAAAGACTGCACATTATTGTCCTTCTAAATTCAGCCTCTCAGGTACTAACCAAACAAGGTGGCCCTGTAAGGCGATGACTTGATCACAGGACACCAGAGCCCATGACTGCACAAGTTCTGATCTCTTGTCGCGGTGATAACTGAGCTGCCTCAAGGGGCCTGCTGCCAACTGGGTGTCCTCCTTTTTTTTGCACACAGCCATTGGGACACATACATGCTTCCTAACATTCTAAAGTTGAATTCTGCAGTGTTGCTCCTGTTGCACCGTTTGAAGGGGGCTCTGCACAGCCGCCTCCGCCCATGCTCAAGCACTTGAAGCATTTGCTGTAACGTGAGCATGTGCAGGGGGTGAGCAATCAAGGCTGCTATCATGTCTTTTGTTGTAACTGGGAAACCCTTTCTTCAGTTCGTAGTGTTAACCTCTGTTGTAGCAAAGCCTTACCTGGGCAGACTTGCCCTGGCATGAGGTCTTCTGATCAGAATAGGTTCAGTGCTGAATAAATGAACAGACGTGTGTTTAAGTGCATTTGTTGCTGTGGAACCAAACAACGGTTACGGTAAACCAGGCATAGGCAAACTCGGCCCTCCAGATGTTTTGGGACTACAACTCCCATCATCCCTAGCTAACAGGACCAGTGTCAGGGATGGTGGGAATTGTAGTCTCAAAACATCTGCAGGGCAGAGTTTGCCTATGCCTGTGCTAAACCATGGTCTAGTGTGAAGTGCGTAAGCAGGAACATGCCTTAGCCAGCCTCACGTTCAGGTGCTCACCCCATCGCTTCCTCCCACATCGTTGCTGCTTGTTTCAGAAGCTGGCTTGGGGAAATCAAGCCCAGTTACTGCCAATTGCACTTGCTGGTTTGGATGACATAGGAGGCTGTGCTTAACTAAAAGGGGTAGTGGAGACCCACAAATTCCTTCTTTGTTCTGCCAGAGGGATATTTGAGCCAGTAGCTCACTTGAGCCCAAGCAAAACGGGGGGCTTGGCCCATCCTGTCCCTCATCTCCTGGCTTATATCTTGCTTTCAGAGAACCTCAGCTCACCATTATGTGCAAAATGCAGGTTGTGGGTTACAGAAAATGATGGTTTGTTGCTAAAGAAGCCAACTTGCAAGCTTAACTATTGCCCTTCATATATAATGCTAAGCCCAAGGTCATTTCTGAAAGCAAACTTTCATGGAGCAGAGATCACCTGGCCAGGGGAGGAGGATGGGGTTCTGAGCGCCAGGCTTCATTTGGCCTCATGGAAGCGAGATGAATGAATCCCATTCAGGCATTAATCATTTCCAGCCTTGCTGACATGACAAGAACAAATCCTCAGTGGCACAGCATATTACAGAGAGAGAATAAATTTTGGAAATAGTTGATACATCCATACACAGGAGCAGCAGGCTCACAGTGTAAAAGTACTGTTTGCTAACTGGAACAAAAGCTAAATTTGTAGCATTTAGCATGGTAGCAGCTGGGATGTAGGGACAGCTTGGACGTTCCATAGCGAGACAGAGCTCCAAAATAGGATTGCCATTCACCTGTGCATTTACTAACAGAATGTGACAGAGGGCATGACTTCATAAAATAGTGCATAGCTCTAATCTAGTTTGATGTGGGCTAGAAGAGGGGAGCAGTGTGGCTGTCGGGGCAGTGGGTGACTAAGCCCAAGCAGTTTGGGGACTTTGACCAGGATAGTGAGGTCAGCTGTGCCCACTTGCTCATGGGCGTCTGCGATGGCAATACCTTTCTCTGTCCTAGTTAAAGTTGCACAGAGTGGTGCTCTGGCACTTGCAATGTCATGTACATCTTGGAGGCTCAGCTGCAGGTTTGTGGCTTCTGCTAGTCCAGAACATAAGTGAGGGCTCAGCCCAGATTGGAGGCTCCCCACCCACCACCTTCCTCTTCCCTGAAGAAAGGCAGAAAAAGCATAGCCTATATGCATCAAGCTTTGATATTTCCCTAATAGTGAGCGAGGCTGCTGAGTGCCAACAAATGGAGGCCAAAACAGACTCCTGTGAAAGAACCTAGGAAGCTTAAAAAGACAAGGTGTTAAAAGACTTAAAACAGATTTATTACTTGCTGTATCAATTAGAGTCCCACTTCTAAGATGCGCCTTTGTAAGCAGTGCTACACAGTGGGGAGAGCTGTACGCAGCTGGTAGCTGTAAAAACTGTTGCCAGTTGGAGAGGGAGGGCACCGTGTGGGTGACACCCCAAAACTAAGGCTCATGCAGCTTCCAACCCATCAGAAACTGCAGGAGCCCTGAATCTGCTCGTTTCTTTGCCAAACTCAAAACATGGATATAAAACGGCACAACTCCCTCCACCCTGGCCACCGGCTCTTCTGGCTGGAGCCAAGATGAGCTGGAATCCACCGGGGAGCCCAGAGGCTTCCTTCTGAGTGCAGGATCCGCAGCAGGTGGGATGGGGGAATCGAGGCGCTCTCCCTGCCTCGACGGGTGTCTGCGAGGCGGGGGCTGCAGGTCCCCTCTCCGCCACGGCGCTCTTTCGGCGCTAAACCGCCCGTGCGCCTCGGAAGCGAAGGCGCTGCTCCCTCCGCCTGTCCCTCCCTCGAGCAGCTTCCTCTTCCCCTTCCGGAGCGCGGCGCGCGAGCAGCTGAAGCAGCCATGCCGCAGGACCACCGCCGGGTGCCGGGGCCGGAGGAGTCCCAGACGCCGCTGCTCTTCGCGCCCGTCGAGGCGCCGGAGGTTCCGCCCCGCGACCCGTCGGTGCTGCAGCCGCTCTTCGCCCGCGCGGGGTTGCTGAGTCAGGCCAAGGGCTCGGCCTACGTGGAACTCCACGGCGGCACCAAAGTGCTGTGCTCCGTGGCCGGGCCGCGCGAAGCCGGCGGCGGGGCGGGCGCTGCGGCTCCGGGCGAGCCCCGCGGGCGGCTGGTGTGCGAGTTCCGACGGGCGCCCTTCTCGGGGCGCGGGGCGCGCATCCGCCCCAGCGAGCGGGAGCCCGAGCTGGCGCTGGCGCTGCAGGAGGCACTGGAGCCGGCCGTGCGCCTGGCGCGCTACCCGCGGGCGCAGCTGGAGGTGAGCGCGCTGCTGCTGCAGGACGGCGGCTCGGCGCTGGCGGCCGCGCTGTGCGCCGCGGGGCTGGCCCTGGCCGACGCCGGAGTGGAGCTCTACGACCTGGTGGCGGCGTGCGCGCTGTGCCGGGCGCCGGGCGGAGAGTGGCGCCTGCAGCCCAGCGAGCCCGAGGAGCGCGCCGCCGACGCGCGCCTCACCGTGGCGCTCCTGCCCTCGCTCAACCAGGTGGCCGGGCTGCTGGGCAGCGGCGAGGGAGGGCCCCCCGACAGCTGGGCGCAAGCCGTGCGCCTCGGCCTCGACGGATGCCAGCGCCTCTACCCGCTGCTCCGACAGAGCCTCCTGCGCGCTGCCAAGCGCAGACCCGCACCGGGCACCCAAGCGCCGACCGACACAGACACGGCCCAGCCTCCCGCCGCCACCGCCTGAACTCCGGGAACTTCTCGGGCCTCGCCTCGCCGGACTCCTCTTCCGATGTCTCTTTGGGCTTCGGCTGCATCGTGGTTTTGGATCCGGGATCTGAGCGTGGTTTACCCGACCTAGGTGAAGTTGCCTGGCCTCCTCCTTGGCGAGGAACCGCAACCACGGAGGGCCCAGTCGCGGTCCAGGGAAGGCGAGTCCGACCCCTTTTCCCCTGGAGGGCAGGCCACATCCACACTAGACAATCTCTGCAGCTCCGCGCTCTTTGCGAGGGAAACTTCGACGGAGTGGGAGAGAGACTTCCGAAAATCAGGCCCAGAAAGCTAGTTTATTAAACGTGCCGGGAATTATTGCTCTGTGTTGTTTTCAACCAGTTCCTGGGATTTGGGAGGGGGGAAAATCTGCTTTAAATGTTGTAAATATATGATGTGTGTGTGTGCATGTGCGCACAGTCTGAGTCTCAAGAAAAACAAAAAAGGGTTATTTGCTGCTGGTTGAATCCGAAGTTCTACTTTGGTCTGAGTTTTCAAATTGCTATGATTATCAGTTTGGGGTAGGAATCTGCATTTATTCATTAGTCCAGTGTTGTTGGCAGCTATGTTTGCTTTCAAAATTCCAAAGTTTTAAAATATTACACTTTGAAAATGTCAAGGAACAAAATCGTTTAATCCACACATCCTGCTTCTTAACCTGCTTTCTTGGAAAGTCACCTTCATTTCAAAGGAGTTTCCTTCCAAATCAGTGTGTTTTGCATTGAGGCAATTATCAATAAGCTGACATCATTCTCTGCATTCTCCCCCACTTCCCTGAAACTCCTTGCTTTAAAACAAAAACAAAAAATTAAAAATCAGCATTTTCTCTTCGGAAATACGGCAAGTTTCTTTTTTTGTATTGGCTAAATGTTTGTTGCTGAAATTACTCTGCTGTTTTTCAACTTTGGGTCCTCATATATTATTGGGACCACAAGTCCCATCATCTCATCTGTTAATCTGGATAGGGATGATGGGAAGTTTAGCTCAACATTTGGGGACTAAAGGCAGAACACTGTATCGGACTACTTCATTATGTGAAATCTCCTTTTGCAGACGCGTGGTGTAATAAATTGTGTGTGACCTCCCTTGTTAAAAGGTCAATCTCAAATGGGCATCCTAAAAACTGAAATGGTTTCTTCCTGCAGAGGTGATTGAAGTGAGCCAGTAACTGGTAATGGGGTCAAGGTGGATGTAGAGTGATTAGCTAATTTGGCAGCGAGTTGCCGGTTGACTATTCAGTGGCCACTTCCAGCACAATCTGCTTCTGTCATGGACTCCTTAATACTTGGTCTGATTTACTAGGACCTACTAGTATCTTGTGATATGCAAGGCTTGAGAACTTGTTCTTCATGGAGAGTTTATTTGATACTTGTAATAAAGTCTCTTTTTATAATTAAAATACACTATTTTGCATAACTTAAGGCTTTTTGGTTTTCATGTCTTCTCCCTCTTACTATCACTGTGGATTTGATGCAGTCGTCTTCAACAGTTTCAGATTCGGGAACCACTTTCAAGCCAAACCAACATTTGGGAGCCCGTGTCTTGTTTTCTTGCCATGTATTTGCATGGTGGGAATGCTGCTGTTGTGATCAGGTTTAGATCAGACCGTAACTCAGCATTGGGTCCCAGGCCACCAGTTGAATTCTACTAGTGTAGTGTGTATTTATGGACTCCAGCATTTACTAGAGTGTCTTCCACTGCCTCCCGCAGTTTGGTCAAACTCATGCTGGTAGCTTTGAGAACACTATTCAACCATCTCGTCCTCTGTCGTCCCCTTCTCCTTGTGCCCTCCATCTTTCCCAACATCAGGGTCTTTTCCAGGGAGTCTTCTCTTCTCCTGAGGTGGCCAAAGTATTGGAGCCTCAGGAGCTTCAGGATCTGTCCTTCCAGTGAGCACTCAGGGCTGATTTCCTTAAGAATGAAGAGGTTTGATCTTCTTGCAGTCCATGGGACTCTCAAGAATCTCCTCCAGCACCATCATTCATTATGGTGAATTATGGTTACTGGGTTAAGTACATTATATAACCATGCATCTTGTGGACATGCCATCTCTTAAGAAGATTGTCTGAACTCAGAGGAGCTCCTGTACGAAGCTCACGGGCAACGCACATGCCCAGTGCTACTATAGAAGACTGAGAAGGCCGGCCAATTGCCAGGTTTCAGACCAGTGGATTTTACAAGTTCAAAAACGGGTCAGCAAACTTTTTCAGGTGGGGGCCGGTCCACTGTCCCTCAGACCTTGTGGGGGACCGGACTATTTTTTTTTGGGGGGGGGGGAGGAATTCCTATGCCCCACAAATAACCCAAAGATGCATTTTAAATGAAAGGGCACATTCAACTCATGTAAAAGCACGCTGATTCCCGGACCGTCTGCGGGCCGGATTGAGAAGGCAAATGGGCCACATCCAGCCCCCAGGCCTTAGTTTGCCTACCCATGTTCAAAAATATTTGCAAAATGTACTTGCAGTAATCACTCCTGTCTTTGTTGTCCGGTGGTGCAATAAAGAAGCAGCTAGCCATCTACACAAGGGACATTTATGGTTTTGCAGAATATTTCTTCCCCCTCCCTGCATCATCATAGTAATAGAAATCAGGGTCAGCTGAGGGCACTGACAGAAAGTGAAGCACTGCTGGGAGCCACAAACACACCTTTAGAAGGGATTAAGTCCTATATGGAGGAAAAGCCTACCAGTGACAACTAGCCACAATGGCTGCTTGCCACCTCCAAGGTCCAAGGCAGCACAGAGATGCCTCTAAACATCGGTCCCTGCTGGGAAACTCCTCAGGAGAAGGCTTTGGTTATCACCTGGGCTTTCCAAAAGCACCCAACCAGCTTCTGTGGCAAACAGGATGCTGGATTAGACCTGCAATGGGAATCTTTCGGCCCTCCAGATGTTTGGCTGAAGTTCTCCATCATCCCTGACCATTGGGCATGTGGGTCCAGGCTGATGGAAGCTGGGAGAACAACATCTGGGGCGCTACAGATTTCCCATCCCTGGATTGGGTGGACTTCGTGTCTGATCCCACAGGACTTCTCTTCTGAGTCTAGAGCAGCCTTTCCTAACCTGGTAGCCTCTGGATGTTTCGGACTACAACTCCTCAGCCCTAAGCCAAATTGAGCAATGGTCAGGGATGATGGGAGTTGCAGTCCAGCAACATCTGGGGGGCTGGGGACTCCTTTGCCCACATACCTGGGAGGAAGCCCCACTGAAGCTCATGGGATGTACTTCTGAGCAGGCACATCAGGCTTAGAAATGATAAAAGGCAGCCATCAATCTGGTATGGCACATGGTAAATCCGTAGCTAAGACAGGCAGCAAGCAACACATCATTATCAGTAGGAGATGGCAACTGCTTTATTTTTTGTTTAATGCTGAGCTGGGCAAGTGCGAAGTTGGCACTGCCTGCTTTGCCCACCCGTCTCCCACATTGTTAATTTTCACAACAAAGAACACCAAGCTGCTTCTCCCTCGAACGCGCCACAGGAGTCTCTCTCTGCCAGGCCAGAAAAAGGTGCGAGGGAGACCGTGGTGGGCCTCTCGGCCTCTGCACCAGCCCTGACGGCAGGGAACTGACGCCGGACGCAGCACCGGCCAGAGGCATCGGAAGGAATACAAAACACAGGAAGGAAACGCCGGGCAAAGGGGTTGGGGGCACTCCAGGTCCTCTTACTGGCTGCCTTCCAGGTCCAACGTGTGATTCCTTGCCTGCAATGAAAGAAGGGGCTTTGTCAGCCTCGTCCCTGAGGCATAACTCGGCATTTTCTCTGTTGAATCCTCAGCCCCAATCTGCGCTGCATATTTAAAGCAGAGTTGAAGCACTTTAGATGGGCACAGCTCCCCCCGCCAAATAATCCTGGGAACTGCAGTTTGATAAGGGTGCTGAGAGTCAATAGGAGGCACCACCTATTCATCTTGGGGAGCTACAATTCCCAGAGTTCCCTGAGAAAAGCAGGAATGGTTGCTAAACTCCTCTGAAGAATTTGGGCCCCTGATGTTTGCTCTACAAGTCTCCCCCTCCCCATGTCCCTCTGGCCATCTTGCCTCTATGATAGGCACAGTCCCTCCAAGTCACATGACAAACACAACATTGATCAAACCAAAACCATTCAAATACGCAACATATGATGATGGCCGTGACCTGACCTTTGTGCAACTTGTGGAGTTAGTGGGCTTCCAATAGCCTGAGAGAGCTCCTAGCAGCTCTCCCACCCCAGAGCTTGCAAGGTGTGTGTGTGTCTTGGGGCACATAATAAGATGCAAAGCTACAGCCCTTGCTTAATGGTGCAGATGCAGGCAAGGCGGAAAAGCTTAGGAAACGGTGCAGCCTTGCTTTGCACAAAAAGGCAGAGGGGGAAGGCTCAGTGGGCTCTTGCAAGAGACAATCCTGAGAGACCCCGGTAGCTTTTTCTGCATAAGGTATCACCTTGACCATTGACGCTCTGGACAGGTGCAGTTTGCAACGCTGTAGCAATAAAATGCAGTACTGTATCTGCATGGTATCACACACACAAAAAACACATTGCGTTCCCAAATTTCCACTGAAGAGGGAAAGAGAGACCTGCAGCCTCACGGTTGCTCCCCTTCTTGCTATTCCGCCCTCGGCGCTGCCACTCACCGCCTCTTCGGTGTCTGTGCTCTCCTCTGCACTGTCCACCTCCGGCAGAGCAGCCCGGCCATCCTGCACGGGGCTCTCCTTCCTCCGGGTGGTCTCCCCTGCTGAGTAGGAGGCCTCTGTGCTGGCGGCTGCTTTCTTCTTGACCTCCTTGGAGCCTGAGGAATCAGACAAAGCAGGCAAGCTGGCCACATCACACCACCTTACCCATTCATCACACTTTTCCATACCCCCTTTTTCCTGGCGCCGGGTGCCGTTTGTGGTGCTCCCAGGCAGTCTCCCACCTAGGCACTGAGCCTAGGTTTGCTATGCTCCGAGCACAATTCAAAGTGTTGGTGCTGACCTTTAAAGCCCTGAATGGCTTCGGTCCAGTATACCTGAAGGAGAGTCTCCACCCCCCACTGTTCTGCCCAGACGCTGAGGTCCAGTGCCGAGGGTCTTCTGGCGGTTCCCTCGCTGTGAGAAGCCAAGTTACAGGGAACCAGGCAGAGAGCCTTCTCGGTAGTGGCACCCGCCCTGTGGAACGCCCTCCCACCAGATGTTAAAGAGCAAAACAACTATCAGACTTTTAGAAGACATCTGAAGGCAGCCCTGTTTAGGGAAGCTTTTAATGTATAATAGATTATTGTATTTTAATATTCTGTTGGAAGCCGCCCAGAGTGGCTGGGGAAACACAAACCTGCTGTAGACAAGGAAGCTACGATTTACAATTTCTGGTCAATTTTGTGACCAGAGAATCTGATCTTTGCTTTGTGTGCATGTGTGCTTGTGCCTAAGACCTGCAACAAAATGCTGCTGTTCATCCTCACAGCTCCTCAACACTCACGCGCCTCACCTGTGGGCTGCTCCCGTCGCTGGTCCATCCGGTCGAGGCTCTCCAGCAAGCTGTCCACCTGAGCTTTAATCTGGCTTAGCTCTCCCTTGATGGAGTGCAGCTCCTCTGCTCGCACTGGAAGGGAAAGAAAGCATGAGCGGCCCAAACCACGTTACTGACACCCCGCAGAAACCGACGCGGGTGGGGAGGGGTTCACACCAGCTGTTCACTGGTTCTGTCACTGGGAGGCTGTGGGGGGAGGCTACAAGTTGTGTTCAAGTGCGTGGATCAAAACCGCGGTCAGCTGGCTGCTCTCCATAGCTCATGGAAGCTGTGGTGGGCAAGGAGCTCCTATTTACAAATCAAAAGGGCCTTGGCACGTGCATGGATACAAAGGTGCCTATGAAGTGTTGCTCTTTTTTGAACTCAGAGCCCAAACGAAGTACCGTATTGGCCCAAATATAAGCCGCACCTACAAATAAGCCACTTATTTAAAATTCAAGGGGGGGGGGAGAAAAAAAGACAATACCCGAATGTAAGCTGCTCCCTTAAAATTGTGTCTTGTGCTGGTGGTCCTAGGAGCTACGCGCTGTAGTGGCGCCCGCCATCTTGCCTCACTTGTCTTGTAAAAGTCGATTTTTGTAAGGTCGCGAATTTAAGCCACACTTTAACTTTTCATGGTCGGAATTTGGGGGAAAAGTGTGGCTTATATTCAGCCCAATATAGTAACATGTTTCTGCGAGAAACACATCAGGACGAGATAAATGGAAACAAAACCATAGAACCTGTACCCCAAAGACTGGCTGCTGAGTGCAAAACAACACATGGAATTCCTTTTGTTCCCCATCTCCCTGACTACTGCTTCCCACTTCACTGCCTGCTTTACACCCTTCCACAAGATTCCCTGCTCTTCAGCTTTGCTCCCTTTTAGACCCACTTCCTAGCCCACAGGCCACCCAGGTGCTTGTCAGTGTGGGATTTTAGTCACATCCAAACAGACTGCTTTTCCGTCCCTCAGACAGTCTGGACTGCAAACATTCTTTGACAGGCTCGTTCACTATCGGCGCTAAATGCTGAAAGAGTGCCCCTGGCACCCGGGACACCAGGCCCTCTCTACCCCAAAGTGCTTACACTTCGTTCGGCCCGCCGTGGAGCCGCTGCTGCCCCTCAGCCCCGCGTGGGGACCCAAGCTGGCCTTGCCCCCGGCCCCCAAGTGGCTTCTCCTGGCCTTGACCGGGATGTGACTGATGAGCGGGGGAATCTTCTGGTACTCGTAGACCCTGCAGGAAACGAGAGCAAGAGGGTCAGTTGCACAATCCCCTTGAAACCACAGCTCAAATGTGGGGGGGGGGGTTGTTGCTTAGGTCCAAGGATATGGTGGGGGAAACCCACTCCCACCCGTTATGTTGATGTGCCGGCAATGAGGGAGGGAGAGCAAAGCCCCAAAACGCACCTGTAGGGCAAATCCTCTTTATAGAGCTCATAGTCCAGGTCGCAGGTGCTGCTGCAGACAAGAGAAGAAAAGGTAATTCGGCGCCATTTCGTGCTTCTCAACATCCTCCGCTGCACCACGAGACAGGCGCATGGAAAACTGCCTTTGTATTTTTCATTGTTAAGTAAATCCCCAAATATTTTGCTTTTTTTCACTCTCTGCAATCCGATTGCTTCTTCTAAATCCTTTTTGCTCTGATTATCCATATTTTTAACCATCATTTTTGTTTTTTCTTTATTTAATCTAAATCCTGCCACTTTCCAAATTCTTCCATTTTCTCTAAAAGTTTCTTTGTACTATTAATTGGATTTTCCACCATCACAATCATATCATCTGTAAATGCCCTGATTTTATAAACATTTTCCCCTAGTGTTATGCCTTTTATTTCCTCCACTCCTGGCCCAGAGATGGGAAGCCTGGGGGGTGGGGCAGCAATTACCCCTGGGCTCCAGCTCTTATCAGTCCCAGCCAACAAGGCCAATAGCTAAAAATGATGGGAGTTGGGTGTTCCTGTGCTGTTTGAAGGGCCACAGGCACCTCACCCCCACCCCCACTCTAACCACTGCATCACGCTGCCGCTCCGTCTCTACACTGCCTTTGTGCCGTCAGCAAGGCGCCTTGCGACACTTTTTGCTGGAAACAAGACTTGTGTTGCCGCACGCATCTCAAATGTTGACCTGCCACAGGAGGCAGCCCTATCAACTCCTCTGGTGCTTCAGCTTGAATAAAGGAAGGTTGCAAAACGGGAAGTAAATCTGGGTTTTGTAACTAGTCAGCATGACAGGAGTGTATATGCGGTAGCATATTTAGCATGCCAAATCATGCATGGTGCAAGCTCCTGTGCAGATTTCAGGCATTCAAGTGTATATTCATTTTCCAGTTTATACTGGCCCTGGTGCATCTGAGACTAAAGAGTTGCAGGAGTGCCAGGAAACCCCCACCCCTTGACTTCAGTTGTGATTGGGGGGTTGGACTAGATGAGCCTTGGGGGTCCCTTCCAACTCTACAATCCGACGATTCTGTCCCTTTTGTTTGCTCCCTCAGCTACTGTTCCAGAGGAGTACTACAGGAGCCATGATTTGGCTAAAACTGGAGGGATCGGGGTGGGAGAGGGGGTTGAGTTTGCAGATTTCTTTAAGCCACTCTGCCTTTTCTCCCGTAATTTGAGCACTGGAGGAGGTAGCCAGAAGGGAAGGGGGGGCAGAGGAACGAAAGCAAAACAACCAGATCCTAAACAGTTATTGCAATATGTCACATGTTACGTAATTATATTCTATATTAAAACGTATATTTATGCCACTTGAAAGCGAGTGCCTGCCATTTATCCTTTTCCCCCAGAGCATTTGTGGTCGCTGGAAGGTAGGGGCTGGTTTACTCCTTTTATTCCAGTAGAATCCGGCCTGCAGTGTTTTCCTTCTGTTCCCACAAGTAAAAGAACCAGGGGAGTTTTCTTTTCTTTTAAAAAGTTGAAGGTAGGGCAACCATAAGCACCCAGCACCTCCCTTTTGGCTATGAGCTCTGCTGGCCCATGGGGAGGAAACAGGCTCAGGAGCCTCTTCCAGACACTGGAAGGGGCAAGAACATCCTCCAGGACCCCTAACCAGGGAAGACAAGGTGGTCCCTGCCCCCCGCCCCCGAGAGGAGGCTCCAGCTCCTAAACCCCCTGACCGCTGATGGGAGTTGTAGTTTCACAACACCCAGCCTGCCCTTTGGCCAAAGTGTGGGGAGTGAGATTGGGTCAAGGCTTCTTTCAGGGAGAAACGCGCTCTATCCGGAGTGGAAGAATCAGCCTGGACTCCCACCCTCCACCCCCTGCTGATCTTCCATCAGAGATTCTTGATTTTACATTTCACGGATGGTGGTTTCTGTGTGCCAGCTGCCTTCAGGTCCAAATGGAAAGGGGTGGAGGGGGGAAGGCTGTCAGCAGGAACGCCTCCCCTGAAGGAAAGCGCTGATGCGCCTGTAATAAATCTCATGCCACATGAGCAAGCGAAAGAATGGGGAAGGAACGCTGTGGCGAAGCCCCTATGGGCTGATCTGGCCCACCCCAAAGCAGGGGGCTCTGGGCCCTTTCATCTCCTGCATGACATTTTTTTAACGGGGTGTGTGTGTGTGGCTTTTCTCTGGACTACATTGCAAGCTGCACCTGCCAACATTCCCTCTTCCCGACGTGACTATTAAAAGGCACACGAGTCCCGAACGGTGTACGGCTGTGGCTTCGTTTCCCGGGAAACCAGCTAGGCCGTTCCTGTCCCCCCCGGACGGAGCGGGAATCTTTCATTTCCCTGACCTCATCTTGGCCCAGCGTTCCTGCCCAGCTTCTCCCACGCGAGATACATTGCCCAAGAGGAAAGCCTGCACAAATCCGCTCGTTTGATCCAGGAAAGGGTCCAGAATCAAGGGGGTGGGTGGGGGGTGAGACCCCCTTATTTCCAACCCCCTCTGGCATTCAGGGTGTGTGTGTGTGTCGAATTCTATCTACAGAGCCAGAAAGTGATTGCCATCCCACAAGGGAGTGTGTGGGAGCCAAGTTGCCAGACATCGGCGGGAATGTTTTGCAGAATAATTGAAAAAAAATTCAGCTCCGCTTCCTCTCGGAAGCCTCCCCCTCGCTGTGCATCTGCACCGTCAATCTCTGTAGTGGCTGCCTCGATGCCAGGAGATTGTTTTGTGCAGCTTTTCTCTGCCTGTCCACTCGGGAAATCTCCCTAGCACAGCGACAGCCATGTCCCAGGGGTGATGGCTTGTCCATCTCATAAAGGAAGGGCTCTGGCATTGGCCAAACTGGCTCTGGAAGGTGGCGGGGGGGCGTGGAGCCTCCCCTCCACCCTTTGGTCCAACCACACAAGGCGAACAGGACGGCCATCATTCCCCCTCACTGCAAGAAGCGAAGTTACAGGGAACCAGGCAGAGGGCCTTCTCGGCAGTGGTGCCCTCCCTATGGAATGCCCTCCCTTCAGATGTCAAGGAGATAAGGAGCTACACAACTCTTAAAAGACATCTGAAGGCAGCCCTGTATCGGGAAGCTTTTAATGTTTGATGTTTTGTTATGTTTTTATATGGGCTGGAAACTGCCCAGATGGGTGGGGTATAAATTATTATTATTATTATTATTATTATTATTAAAGAATTCTGCAGCTACATGCCCGGTGTGGCAAAAGGACTCTTTCTATCCTATGATTCTACACATACAGAAGTCTTTTTTAAAAAAAAAATGCCTAGGGGAATGTCAACAGCCAGTTGCGGCCACCATTATTTTATTCTGAGACTGCTCACTGCAGAATGGGGCAGGTAATGGGGAGAAGTTCTCCTGGGGTGCCTTGGTAGTCATCTTATTGTATAGCCAGCCCTGCAAGTCTCAAACACTGCTGTCCTCTGGTTGCTGTTACTTGACCCATGTTTTGCAGAGTAAAAGAATTTTTTAAATTGTTTTATAAGGAACCCCAAAAAAATTCCAGAGCAGAACCAGCAGGACTGCCACCAGTAGATGGTCGTCCCTTCCCCATAACTAGCAGAATCATAAGAACTTGCACAAAATAAAACAGCACATTTGCACGGCTAATTTCGTACAGACCACAGAATGCACAGAATGCGCGTGTCGTTATCTTTAGGGAGAATACACAGACCCTGGCTTATGGCACGGGGGTTTCTTTCTGCATCACAGCCCTTCTTCCTCTGGCTCCAGCAGACCAGATTTCTTGAAGAGTGTTGAAGAAAGGGCAGGAAAGTGTGTATCATACACAAGAGACACTTCGGATGGCCTGAGCTTTGGTAGGCAAGAACCTGAGTGATGGAGGATGCCTGATGAAGGCCTGCGAAGGCGAAGGCCATAATAAAACCTATTGCTTTCCTGTGGTCGCTCCTCTCCTCTTTCACAGGCTCTTTGTATGCAACGGGGTAGATCCTGGATCTCAGCCAGTGCCAAACCCAGGCAGGGGCCAAATGGTGGAGGAGGAGGAGGCCTGCGAACCAGGGAGGGTGCTCAGCTCCCGGGCCTATTCCTCTGGGCTGCAGGACAAAGGGAGCTATAAGGTTTCAGAAGGTTTGAAGAATGGCTCACGCCGGCCGGCAATAGCAACACCCCTCCTTTTAAAGGCACGGCGAGACGACACATTGGCAGCCACAAGGGGAGCCAAAGCCAGGAATTTGGGAAAAGCTGTTGCGTAGCAGCTATTGTTTGCCCCTCCAAGTTATTTTGGGAGGCTTTGTTCAGTCCTTTTGTTTTCCAAGTTTCCATCTGTGGGTTCAGCAACGCTGGTTCTTACTCCTGTGACCACAGGCCTGCAAGGCCACAATCCTGGGGGTGGGTGGGTGGAATCGCCTCAGTCCCCTCCAGCGTTCGCTCTCTTCCAGACCCCACTGATTTCCCCTAGGCACATCTTGAGGACACCTCTTCCCAGAGCGGTCTCACCCAGCACACAGCAAATCTGTACCAGGCGGCCACCATTTTAAAATTTCCAACCATGTCCCAAAGCAGCCTTATGGCGGATGTTCTGTGGCATTGTGGGAAATTTAAGATGGCTGCTTGCAGCCACCTTGTGCAAGGGCTCCAGAACAGGGGTCAGCATCAGTTGGGGAGCTTGGGCTTACTAGGAAACTGTCCTTTACGCCCTCAGTTAAACAACAATTCCCAGGATTTATAGCAGTTACATTTAACCTCCTCCGTCAAAACAACTCATTGAGAGACAGAGTTGTTATGTATCCTGAATTTCTGAGTCCAAGAGATGGAGAGAAAAGCTGTCCTAGTGGGCTGCTCTCCCCTAGAAGGAATAGGTCAATAGCTTGGGGGTGTTTCTGGATTTGGCCTTCTCACTGGAGGCTAGGATGACTTAATGACTAGGATTGTATTTATAAAAATAAATAAATAGGAGTGCCTTTTACCAGCTCCATCCGGTTTGCTGGTTTTGGACAAAGACACCTTGACCACAGTAGTCCATGTTCTGGTAACTTCCTGACTGCCATACTACAAGGTGCTCTACATGGGGCTGCCCTTGAAGACAACTCGGAAGCTTCAAATGATCCAAAATGCAGTGGCAAAATTACTGGCTGGGGTTCCGCTTATAACAGACACGACTCCTGTTATAATTGCCAGTTCATTTCCATGGCCAATTCAAGGAGCTCACACTGGTGTTTAAAACCCTGAACAGGCTAAGGCCACAAATATATGAAAGCTTGCCTCCTTTCCCTACAGACCCTCTCAGGTGTTAAGATCAGGCAGAGGGGTCTCTCTCTCTCTTTCTCTTTCAGGGCTGGGCTTCCTCAGCTTTGGCAATGCGTAAGTGGCCACCCAGCCGTTTCCCAAGTCTGCTTCCAGACAGGTGTTTGGGATGTATTTTTGCAGCATCTGCACAACTGCGTTGGCATCAAAACACCATCTCTTATCCCCCGCCCATTTACCCTTTCTGCAGGGGAAATCCAATCATCACAACAAATCCTGTTGCTAGCAACTCATCTGAGATATCTCAACAGCCCGCTCGCAATTTTTTTGTGCTAAGATGCACTGAGAGCTTCTCAGGGCTATGAAGCAGGATAACAATTGTTCTAAATTAATAATAAAACCAACCCCATCCCTGTCTGGGAGCACCACTAACCTCCTGTTCTGTCTTGCCTTTGCCCTGGAGCAGATTCTGTCCTACCTACAAGCTGCTCATGTCACAGCTCCTTCACACAGGGAGATCAGGCAGAGATTATGACTGGATAACCAGTACCGGATCCCACCAGAATCTAAGAGGACGGGAAAGGAGTCTTGCAGTCACTGCCTCCCTCCACCCCCACGGCTTCCTCTTCTCAACAGCTACAACCAAACAATTTCCATTACCAGCCATATAAATAAATAAATGCAAAAAAACCCCCAACAAGCCACCCTTCTGCCTAATCCCAGGGTTATAATCTGTTTTCTTGGCAGCAGAAAACCCTCCACGTGAGGATCTAGATGAAGCAAAGCGGCGATAGAAGGGCACAGTGCTCGTCGCTCTCACTACAGCCCTGGAAAATAGGAAACTGAATGCAGCCCATGCCTGTGAAACAGGGTGGCACCGAAAAGAAAGCAGAATAGCAGCCAGGCCAGGTTAGTGGCTTGGGGGGGGGGGGGTTCCACAACCGCAATGTTACCATAGAAAAAACCCTCCCCCTGGAGTCTGCCTGAGAGAAAACTGGGAGTTGAAGCAAAGCTACAAATACATTTCCCACATGGACTGCAAGAAGATCAAACGTATCCATTCTTAAGGAAATCAGCCCTGAGTGCTCACTGGAAGGACAAATCGTGAAGCTGAGGCTCCAATACTTTGGCCACCTCATGAGAAGAGAAGACTCCCTGGAAAAGACCCTGATATTGGGAAAGATGGAGGGCACAAGGAGAAGGGGACGACAGAGGACGAGATGGTTGGACAGTGTTCTTGAAGCTACAAACATGAGTCTGACCAAACTGCGGGAAGCAGTGGAAGACAGGAGTGCCTGGCGTGCTCTGGTCCATGGGGTCACGAAGAGTCAGACACGACTAAACGACAACAACAACCATTTGACTGTCCCATTCTGGAGCAGCGGAAGCTTCCGAACAGTTTGCAAGAGCAGCCCCACTTATCACTTACTGCAGTAGTCAAGCCTGCACCTATCCCTTGGGCTTCCATGCTCCCCCTTCCTAGCACTGCCTCCAGCTTTGCATGTCATGAGCTAATGAAGGGAAAAAAGCAATCCATCTGAGGGCAGCTGGAGTCCAGTTGCAAGAGGCACAGAAATATAGCAAGCAGCACATTTCTCGGCCAGAGGATAAGCGGTGGCTGGAAACTTTCAGTTACCAGAGCATGAGGAGCTGTGGCAAAAACCATCTGCCAGCAACTCGGGTGCAAAAAGCAGCAGCAACGCCTCCTGACTGGAGCCAAGCAGCCACTCTAGACCAAGCAGAGGCTTTTTTGAAATACCCACAACGTCCCAACATCATGTCTGGACATTGTGGGGAATTTAAAATGGCAGCTTGTCAGCACCCAGTGGAGGAGGCTTGAGAAGGGCATCAGTGCTCAAATCCCCACTCAGTCATGACGCTCACCTAGGGGGCCAGTCACCGCCTCTCCGCTTAATCTACCTCACAGAGTTGTTGTGCGGGATTAAAGGAGGTTGGGGAGAACTATGTACATCATCTTAAACATCTTGGGACGGGGGAAGGTGGAACACGAAGGCAACAAGTGCAAATAAATAAAAATAAATAGTTCAGCACCAGCAACCAGGAATTCCATGCCAGGGGGTGCCCTGGAACTCAACCCAGGCAGTGAAGAAGATTCTCAGGGCCATTTCCGAGGGGGCGGGCATCATGACCAGGTCATAAGCAACTGGTATAACTCCCATCACCCTGAGTATTGACCTTGCTGGCAGGGGCTGATGGGAACTGGAGTCCAACGACTCCTGGAGGGCCGCACAGATTGCCCTTCCCTGCCTTTACACAGTAAACGGGACATTGCACAGCCGGATCCAATCCGTGGTGACAAAAGACTCACGGGTACAGGCCTCCGCTGTGTTGCCTCTTCTGGCTTGGCCTGGCGTGGCTCAGTTTAGGCTCCCGGGCCATGTCGAGATCTAGAGAAAGAGGAAGACCATGAGAGAGAAACCCCAGGGCAAGAAGGAGGCCAGAAGCCCAGGAGGGGGCAGGCTGAATGGAGGCCGCTGTCACTCCAGAAAGGACCCCCTAACAAAGTCCAAGGCTCACCCCATCCAGCAGGGCAGATCCTTAGAACATCTCACAGGGATATAAACCAGCTTAGATTTTTCAGGTTTGTGTACAGACAAGAGTAGTCTCTATACTGTAAATACAAGGAACTGAAATGCATTATTATAATTATTATTAGGTATTATTAATTTATTTATTACTCACCCTAAGGGTAGGTTACAGCGCTAAAAACTATACAGTATTAAAAACAATTAAGGCAACTTAATGGTGTCAGCAGAGGCAGTGTCCCAGCATGGGGGGTGACCAAAGAGATGCCCCCCCCGCCTCCCCATTCATTTACACAATCTGTCTACAAGGCAAATCAGAGCGGCATCTCATTATTGTCCTTTACTTGGCAGGACAGCAGGGAATAAAAAGACTTGCCTGCTCAACTGCATCTTAATACTATAACCAAGTTGAAAAATTAATTAGAACACCATGTTAAGTGTTTACATTTTTTGCCACTGGACTCTTGCCACACCTCTGAGGCTGGGCATGTGCTCCCTGGGCCTGGGCACCTCCAATTCCAGGGCACCATCAAAGGCCCAGCATCAGGGGGACTTGAGCCGGAGCCCTTGGGCAACTGGCATGCTGGACCCAGGCATCCTGAGCCCCGTTTCCTGCAAGGCAGAGAGAGAAATGTGGGAAGGGGTCCCGACTTCCTCATCCCAGGGCAAGGATGCTTCCTCTTGGTCTGGCAAGGGAAAGTTTCCCAGAATCTGAAGAGGCCAAAGTCTCAGGATGGACACAGAGGCCAGCAAGGGCCGGGGAGGGGGGGGGGTCCAGTAACTCTTCTCCGTCCCACCCTCAAACGGCCTCCAAGTGCATCAACGCCCGGTCCCATGGCAGCTCCCCGCCTGGGGGTTCATCATAGAAGCCCCACCCCGAGACCCCTCCAAGTTGCCCTAGCCACCTCTTGCTCTGCAGGCCTCAAAAAAATAAAAATGCCAATTTCTCTCTTTCTTTTTTTAAAGAGAGAGCTCTCGTCAATCCTCATCCAACTTTCTTCCCACCCAGAGTTGGGCCCAGCAAAGATGTCTCTGAAGGATTCGGAATTGCCCCCCCCCTTTGCTTCGTTCTGCAAGCAAGAGGCGCAAAGCAAATGGAAGGGCGCGCGCGTGCGCCCCTCCTGCGCAGCGAAATCAAAGGAGGCGGCATGGGGCTTTTGATGGGGACCCAGCGGATACACCCTCCTCTCTCTCCCCCCCCCCACGCTCCCCCCTTCCTCTTTCATTGCTTCCGGGCGGTGGAGCCCCCGCTCCTAGTCCCCTTTTTGGGAGGAGGGCGACTTCCCCCCCCCACTCCCAAGTACGCAACCCGGGGGTGAGGCGGGGGTTATGGAAGGGGGGGAAACAAACACACACAGGAGCGGTACTCACAGCGCCAGCCCCCTTCCCGGCTGCCGAAGAGGGTCATGCCACCCCCAAAGGGGGGAGGGGAGGAAAAGGGGGGGAGCCCCACGCCCGGCCTGCCCAGCAGCGAGGAAGGGACGCCTTTCTCTCTCTCCTACGAGCCCCCAGCAAGGTGGTTGCAGCAGCAGCAGCAGACTAAGCGCTCTTGGCTAAAGAAAGGAGGGTCTCTATCTGCCTCCCTCCCTCCCCAGCCTGAATGTCGGCCGGAGGAACGTACCATTTGCCCTGGTAAAGGGGGGGGGAGACGAAGCAGGAGGGAACGAACCATCTCCGCCACCCGGCGGGGGGGGCGTTATGGGATGGGAGGGTCTGAGCTCCCACATAGACACACGCCTCTGCTTATTGAGCTACCAGGGGGCTATTGCCTTGCGGGGGGGGCGCCTTGCATGCTCCAGTCACCTCCCCTCCCCCCGCGCAAGGTAATGGTGGGGGAGGTGGGCGCCCCCGGCTCTTCCGCGGCGCATGCGCGAAACTGCAAGAAAAAACCCCCTACCGAAGAAGAGTAGCTGCCCAAGGTGGTGGTCGTGGGACTGCGTGGAGAAACCTCTTCGGGCGCCAAGGGAATAAGCAGGAGCCCACCCCCCGTTTTCTAAGCCGCGGGACTGCCCCCCCCCCCACTCTGCAGAGCAACCTCAGGCCATTCAGCCCAGGGACTGAGGCTGCTTCTATTGAAAGCACTTTCTTTGGCCCCCATCTAAGAATCCTGGGAACTGTAGTTTATTAAGGGTGCTGAGAATTGTGGCTGGGGGACGACGATAGCGTCCTGGGTTCTCTCCCCCTCCCCCCAGACGGGAAAAAATGTGCATTAAATGTATGGTGCCTACGCAGCCTAACATGGGGGAGGAACCTTTTGCACTCTGAGGGCCGCATTTGACAGGCAGCCTTCCAGGGGCCACATCCCGCTGTCTCATGCACACACACACATACACACTACTTCTGTATCAAGAGTTCACAGACATGCTTGTTACAAGAATTTTTAGGGCTTATATGTATATATAACAAATGTTCATAAATGTACAAAGCAAACACATATATAAATTTATAAACCACATGTCCAAAACCCGCAGGAAAAGCCCTAAAGCCATTTTGACTCTTTCAGTCACCTCAAATATTTCTCTACAAGGTTGAAGGAAATGCAGAAACCTCCCCATTGTCTCTGTCCTTACAAATCCTGCCTCAAGTGCACATTTAAGGTGTGAATAGGCTCAGGAATTAAGTATTATCATTACAAAAGAATGGCCAGGCTCCCCAGGTAATCCAGTCAAGTACAGGTAACCTGGCAGACAGGGTAAAAACAACGCACTCAAATTTCTGTTGTAGACCACCTTTTCTGTGATGTAGGTACTACGTATCTGGGGGTGGTCTTGGGCTACACCCCTTCTGTGATGTATGTATGATGTTTCTGGGGGTGGTCTTGGACTCCAGGGCGGGAAATTTAAAATGTCTATATAAGGGCTTGCACACCTCCTCCTCTCTCCTGCGTGTGGGGGAGCACCCTGTTGCAACAGTTAATAAAGACCAGGCTTACTAGTTGCTTTGCTTCTCAATATTCTCTGGTTGACCTCTGTTATTTTCTCCTACCGATAGAGAACCTACGAAAGGACTCTATATGGGCTCTTGGTACCGCGTAGGGGAAAAGGAGCAGTGGTTTTTTTACTTATATCATGCCCTAGTCAGGGAAAATAGCACTAGAGGAAGGTGGAAAGCAAGACCAGGGACGGGGTGTGGCTTAAGGAGAGTCACAGGGGCCAGGCCCAGAGACCTGGAGGACTGCATTTGAGCCCTGGGTCTGAGGTTCCCCATCTCTGGTCTAAAATGTATCTAATTTGTGGAATATAAATGTAATCAATCAATATTTATAAATGCATAAATAACAGGTGTAGTTCCATGAGAAAGGGTTGGGGATCACAAAGAATATTTTTCCCCTTTCGCAACATCTTGCTAAACTACAGTTCCCATGATACTGTGGGGGGGGAGTTGTGACAATTAACCCTGGTATAGAAGCAGCAGAATCTGGAAGTGCTGGTATTCAGGATTTATTTTAGGGGGAGGGGCAGTACCGAGCTATCTGTGACGTGATTGGTCAGTTAAGTATTTTTAATTATTTACTTGAAATTGGGGGCGGGGCAACTGCCTGCCCTGCTACCCTATGACTATGCCCATAGAGCAAGTTTGTGGGTGGCCAAATTTTGCTCAAAATGTGCCACTCCTGGGCCCCTAAACTTCTTGCAGTTCTGGGGAAACAGTTCCAAGATGGTGCTGCTGGGAAGATTTCCTAACTAGGTGCTAACACCATCGAGATTTGTGTTGTTTAATAGTAACTTCATGTGGCCTGTGCAAGTTAAATGGAAACGCAGAAAGCTGCAAGCACAATGTAAACTGTGTGGACGAGCCAAGTGCACTAGGAGAAAGGCAGGGAGCAAATGTTGCTAAGTAAGCATGAATAACATTCGTTTTGAGGTTTTCTAATTCCCCCTCCTTCTCCTCCCCAAGCCTCTTCACATCCAGCTGTCTCTCCAGCACCCTCACAGGAGGCAATTTGCAACATGTCACACACAGAGAGAGAGAGAGCTCCCAACCCCTTTGCAAATGGAGTTTGTGCTGCAGCCATGCTTTGCTTAGGAGGCAGAGGTGTCAAGCGAAAGGGGGGAGGAAAAGCAAAAGAGAGATAAGAGGGAAATTGAAAATCACTGGCAATTTGCAACTGGGGGGACAGGCAGTAGCTGGGGCTGTGCATCCATCTTCATAAGGAGTTCTCAGGATTAATGTAGGAAAGCATCAGTCACCCACATTAGGCCAGGCTCTGAGCTTTATCAGCAAGAAGAGAAAGCCTGGTAGGGCTTAGTAGGGATGGGGCACAGTATTCCCCCCCCCCCCCTTAACAGCAAAGGATGCGAATTCAGGCCCAGGTTATGAATCCGGCTGTGTGCACACACCATACCTTTAGAGCCCATTTAAAGCCCACAACGACCCCAAAGAATCTTGGCTGTGGTAGCTTTCCCCCTCACATAGCTACATTTCCCAGCCCCCCTGGCAAACTAAAGTTCCCAAGATTCTTTGAGGGAGATCATTCGCTTCAAACTGGAGTTGTCTTCCAATAGAGGACTGCTTTAAGTACTGCTAGTATATGGATACTGAGTTAAAAGATGCTGATCAAAATGTACACCATGTATATTATTAGATCAGACCTTTGTGGTTTCCAAGGGACTCCATTTTGGAAAGCGCTAAGCTAGATTTAAAAGCCTGATCTTCAGAATTAAAAAGTGGGATGTGGGGGCGAGAAGCATTGCTAAAGAAAGGATCTTTTTTTAAAAAGCATTTCCTTTGATTTATTTTTATACTTTATGGAGCCTGAGCTCAGACAGCACAGGCAAGCAAGCAATTAAACAGGGATTTGAGCCTGTAGCGTGCACACTTAATATACCTGCTGACAACTCAGCATGTACAGCCACTTGGCTAGCTGGGGGGTGGGGAATGGGTGCCCATGACACAGCAAGGTGCCTTATTGCAAGTCAGGCTCTTGGTCCATCTTTCCCATTCTCACCTGGAGATGCCAGGAATTGAACGCAGGAACTTCATAATGCAAAGTGCATGGCTTACCATGGAATCAGGCTTACTACCAACTTTTAAGCCAGGCCCTGTTGCTGCCCCTTTAACCCAGAGTTTGATCTGCAGAAGTTAGCAGGTGATCCCATTTACCTCTAGGCTCTGCTGATTCTAAGGATCAAACTGCTTTTTTAAAAATTGAATTTACTTAATAACATAACATTAGTATGTATGGTCTTTGGAGGGAAAAAGATTACAAAACAAGGACAATTCAATTCTATACAATACTATTCACCATACATTCATTACAAATATACTTAAGACTTCCCCCCCCCCAATGCCTTTACTTTTTCTGTTTTCCTATTAAACATATAATTGTAACTTTAATTATACAATCTTATAGTTTCTTACTGCTTTTGAAACCTTTTACTTTATAATTCATACTGTATGTACAGAAATGATCCAAACACTGTCATAGACACTGCACCGCAGTTGTATTTCATCAAATAGTTCTTTAACATGTCCCATTTTTGGACAAAGTCCTGATTTACATTACCTCTCAGCCTATTCGTCATTTGAGCCATTTCGGCAAATTCTACCAGTTTGTTCTGCCACTCAGTTTTTGAAGGAACCCCCTCCCCCTTCCAGTTTTGTGCAGTTAGAATTCTTGCTGCTGCGGTTGCACACAGAAAGTTTTCTTCCACATTTTTGGGTATTTCTCTCCCTACAATCCCAATCAGGAAGGCCTCAGATTTTTTTGGAAATGTTCTTATAATTTTTTTTAGTTTGTCATATATAATATTCCATAACTCTTTAATTTTGGGGCAGGTCCACCACATATGGATCAGACAGGCTTTTTCTCCCTGGTCAGTTGACCAAACCACCGACTTCCCCACTGGCTGCTGAAATGGCCACCTTCCTGTGGATGTTCCCACATAGGGGTAGGCAAGTGACTCTCCAAAAAAGAGTCATTTTCTAAGAACATAAGAAGATGCCCTGTAGATGCCAAAGGGGACCCATCTAGTTCCAACATCCTTGTCTCACAGTGGTCCAATCAGAGGCCACCAAAGAGAAACCCACAAGCACAAGAGCACTCTCTCCTCCTGTCGCCTTCATCAACTGTTACTCAGAAGCAATGCTGTCTCTGGCTGTGGAAGCAGAATTGCTTCTGCGCTGGTGATCACTCCTAGCCGAGTAAGATTGTCTTCCATAAACACGGTTTTAACAGTGAGTCCATAAGTGACTGTGGAGGCCAGTTCTGGATCCACACGTCCTTCCACAGTGGGGACATAGGTTTCCTGGCAGACGTTGATCATGGTGAGGGTTTGCCAAGCGTGCCTTCCTCTTTGCACGTTTCCCCCTTTCTTCCTGAGTTTTCAAAGCCCATGACACTTTTGGTAAAGGCTGTTCTCCAACTGGAGTACTCGCAGGCCAGACTTTCCCAGTTGTCTGTGCTTAAAGGTAAAGGTAAAGGGACCCCTGACCGTTAGGTCCAGTCATGGATGACCCTAGGGTTGTGGCGCTTATCTCGCTTTACTGGCTGAGGGAGCCAGCGTACAGCTTCCAGGTCATGTGGCAAGCATGACTAAGCCGCTTCTGGCAGACCAGAGCAGCGCACGGAAACGCCATTTACCTTCCCACCACAGTGGTACCTATTTATCTACTTGCACTTTTGATGTGCTTTCGAACTGCTAGGTTGGCAGGAGCAGGGACCGAGCAACGGGAGCTCACCCCATCGTGGGGATTCGAACCGCCGACCTTCTGATAGGCAAGCCCAAGAGGCTCAGTGGTTTAGACCACAGCGCCACCTGTGTCCCGTGTCTGTGTTTACACTACATTTTTTTAGATTTGCCTTGAGAGAGTCTTTAAACCTCTTTTGTTGACCACCAGCATTACACTTTCCATTTTTAAGTTTGGAGTAGAGTAGCTGCTTTAGTAGTTGCTTTTGGAAAGAGAGCATAGCTGTCATGGCTAGTGTGTGATGAGAGAGGGAGAAAAGCACCCCTGTTCGCTTTTTGTGGGTGTAATATTGATTGTGGAACTCTCCCTGTTGTCCTGAGAAACATCCTGTGGGAAACCTTTCTCCAGATGGCAGGCCAGATCCTGAGGTCACTCAGCCCCTATTTCAACCAGGTGACGAAAGCAGAGCACCTGGGCAAGGGAAGAGGGCTTGGCAGGGTCTGCCAATCAGCTGATGGAGCCTCAATCTTTACCTGATGCCAGGTGTAGGGCAGGAGGGGAATGGCTTGAGGAAAACAGCCTCAGGGGCCAAATGAGTACCCCATCGTGCAAACCGTTGTAGACATATGCAGCCCCATCCACCTTGATTTCCAGTGCCAGGAATCCAGCGCAGCCAGGCACTGAGCCGCCCTGCCCAGCTGCTGCTTTAAACCTCTCACCACTACTTATTGCCATGGGGACGAGGAGGAATTAGTTTCTGAACAGCAGCATTATCACCCTGTCAGTATGGAGAGAGAAAGCTGGGAGAGTTTGGTTGGCAGATGGGGAGGATGAATGGGGTGAGGCACTAAAAGGAGGAAAGGCTGATGGACTGAAGGAGCTCAGCGATCTTAGGCTGGATCTGTGAGGAACCCCAGACAGTCAGGGTAGAGACAATACTGAGCTAGATAGACTTAGCATAAAACATCTCCCTGTGTTCCTGAGTAAGGACACATTCCAGCCAGGCAAAAACTCCCAAGGAAGGTGTGAAGTTGAGCTGGTGAGGGGTGGGGCCAGGGGAGTGTCCAAAGGGCCAGACAGAAAAGCATCGAGGGCCACATTTGATCCTTGGTCATTAGGTTCCTTGCTTTAGTGGTGCAAGATATGTTCCAAATTAAATTGCAAACAACCACAACAATATTGTTTGAGAGTAACTTGTTTTGAAAATAAGTTCCTTCTAGCATGGGAGAGGTGATCTGAGGCTAGCTTTGCTAGATCCGTTTCCAGATGACCATAATAATTAATTGTTTAAGGACCTACTGATCTTTTTCATGTCTGCCGCTAGATAACAACACAGTACTGGAAAACAGCTTCTAACTGAACGCCACAGGGACCTGGTGGGAGAGGCTATGGAATGCAGCCCTTAAAGAGAAATTAATTAAGCATCTCAGAGCACTTGGGAACTAAAAAAATGATTTTGAAACTGTATGGCCCATATTTATTCAGAACACCAGAAAGGACAATGTGGCCTTCTCACCACCAGTACCCCCAGCTCACTCTGGGACAACCTGTTAAGACAGAGACTTAACCAATGTAATAAACTCTAACTCTAAACTATTTACAAACTTGCTTCATGTTTGACTGCAGTATTTACATTGTATGTCCATGGAATGTTTCTTGCAGGGGGTGTGATATGGGGATTGTTAATTTTCAGAAACTGAAAAATAAAGTTAATAATACGTTTTTAAAAGTTATGTGTTATCTGAAAGGCTGGCAGGTGGAGGATCCCCCGAGTTCAATTTAAATAATGAATTTTTTTTTTTTAAAAGTGTTAGATTTTGCATCTGACACTTCACTGGTTCTACCACGAGGTGTCACTATGATGCCATGTATTAATTCTGCTGAGCTGCCTCTATAGCAGCAGGGCTATAAAAGGAATTCTCAGGCTTGTTTTTCGCCCTTCTGGAAGCAAGTGGGACTGAGCACCTTGCTAAATGGAAAAGTTGGAGAGTGAATTGGACTGTGTTCCAGGGAGCTGGGAAACCACAGCCAGGCCTCCCAATAGCTCTGACATGTGACTCTTAATCTCAAGAGTTGTGGGTTCAAGCCCCATGTTGGGTGAGTGATTCCTGCATTGAAGGGGTTTGGACTAGATGAATCTCATGGTTTCTTCCAATTCTACATTTCTATGTCTCTATGAATACAGCTGCTGTGAGGTGGGTCGTGCTGAGATCTGCTGAGCAAACCCTGAGCATCTTGATTACATGGTCCCACCTTCTTCCTAATGGACCAGCCTCCAATAGGGGAGGGGAACCTACTAGAAACAGTGTCTTTCCTGTGCTGGCACCCAGATTACGGAGCACCCTTCCCAGGTGGTTGCAAACCATACAAGGTTCCCTCTGGCTTTGCACTGATGCTTTCAAACTCTGCAAATTAATGATGTTCTTACCACTGCTTTTATTTTCACAAGTCACGTGGATTTATGCTTTATGAATCAGGTGACCAAAAATAAATTTACCAAAAATGAGGTTAGTGTTGCCAACTGGCCATGAGATAATAACAAAAGCCGCTTTAATCCTCCCTGGTCATTCTGCTGCCACACCCAGCTAAACTGTAATTTGACTTAGTGTGTTCATGACTTAGAGGACACACCCTACTCTTCTGATTGTAAATTGTCTTAGTTACATTGCATTTGTGTATGGTTTATCACCACCAGCCCAGGGACCTTATTTATTTATTTGTTACATTCACATCCTGCCCTGCCTCTCAAAGGAGCAGCAAACAACAAGCAATCAAACAAACAATAAAAAGCACTTTTAAAACTACCTCCCCCCATACAGGTGGGAAAGAGACTTCTTGGAAAAGGAAGGACTTGATTGGTGCCAAAAAGAGAACAGAGACGGCACCTGTATAATATTCAAGCTTATAAAGGCTGTTAAGTTGTGGGTGAACATATCAGACGACACAGCAATTCTTCAAACAGCTCTTGTTTATTCACAGGCCAGAACAGAACTGAACTGAACTGAAGGGTTCAGTCAGCCTGCTTATATAGAGCTCCACTACAATGCAACAGTAACCACTTTCTGTAACTATCCAATCACTGAACGTCACTTTCAATCCCTTATTTGCATATGTGGACCTGAGTGAAAACTATCTACAATATCCCCCTGCTGGCCCAGGGTGAGAACTTCAGTACATAACAAATGCCATCTCCAACTCCTTGAAAGATTCCATCAACGGTGTCTCTGAAAAATTTTGCACATCACTTGGGAAGACAGGCAAACTAATGCCAGTGTACTGGAAGAAGCAAAGATCACCAGTGTTGAAGCAATTATTTTTCAACATCAACTTTGTTGGACTGGTCATGTTGTGCAGATGCCTGATTGTCGTCTTACAAAGCGACTACTCTATTCCAAACTTAAAAATGGAAAGCATAATGCTGGTGGTCAACAAAAGAGGTTTAAAGACTGTCTCAAGGCCAATCTAAAAAAATGTAGTATAAACAAACACCGACAGCTGCGAAACACTAGCCTGCAAGCGCTCCAATTGGAGAACAGTCTCTTCCAGCTCAAACTCAGGACGAAAGGGAGAAACACACTAAGAGGAAAATACGCTTGGCAAACCCTCACCGTTATCAACTCCCACCCAGAAATCTATGTCCCCACTGTGGAAGGATGTGTGGATCCAGAATTGGCTTCCACAGTCACTGTTAAGACCGTGTTCATGGAAGACAATCTTACTCTGCTACGAGTGATCTCCAAAGAAGAAGAAGATTCAAGTAGAAAACATTCCAGAGGGCAAAGGTCTCACAACACTAAAAGCCCAATACCTGCACTGTGTAGAAGGAACCTCCCGATGAGAGGTGCCCACAGGAGGTCCTAATCTGTGGAGTGTGGTATATAACTGGATGTATAACAGGTGAGGCGATATTTCAGGTTCCCCAGCCCCAAGCTGTATAGGGCTTTATGCACTAAAACCAGCACCTTAAACTTAGCCCGGTAGCTAACTGGCAGCCAGTGTCAATTATACTGAAGGACAGTTAAGAAATCCAAACAATTATGATAATTCCCCTGGGGAAATGGCAAGCTGTGAAACAGGACGGGGAATCTCCCAGTCCTCAGATGTTGCTGGACTACAAATCCCATCAGCACCCTGAGCATTGGGTGCACTGGCTGAGTCTGATGGGAGTTGGAGTCCAAGAACTTCTGGAAGGCAAGACAGAAGCCCAGGTTGGGCAGTTCATACATGGCACAGCAGCAAAGCAAACTGCCGAGGTGAAAATCATCCACTAGCCAGGGTCCCCTCTAGGAACCACAGGTCCACACAGTCATGCAGCAGTGTTGCGGTTTGTCCGAGTGGGATGGGGGAACCAGGCTAGGATGTGTCACGTGGCTTGTGCCCCGCTACCCTGACCTTGGCGGTTTCCAGAGATCTTTTGGTTTGAAGCGAGATTCGCCAGCAGGCCTTCTTCAGATTTATGGGCTGTATGTTACGTTATCCTTCACCTTTGTTTGAAAACAAACAGCAACACAGAAACATGAGAAAACAAGATGTAGAAGAAGGCTGCAAAGGAGGAGGGTGGGGGAAAACAAGGGATTAAGAATGTGTTTGTCTTGTGTAACAGTCTGAGTAGAGAATCACAGAACTGCAGGGCTGGAAGGGATCCTCAAGGGTCATCAAGTCCCACCCATTGCATCATCATCATCATCATCATCATCATCATCATCATTATTATGCCTATACCCACAGGTGGAGGAGACTCTTGAGAGTCCCATGGACTGCAAGAAGATCAAACCTATCCATTCTGAAGGAAATCAGGTCTGAACAGATCCTGAAGCTGAGGCTCCAATACTTTGGCCACCTCATGAGAAGAGAAGACTCCCTGGAAAAAGACCCTGATGTTGGGAAAGATTGAGAGCACAAGAAGGGGACGACAGAGGACAAGATGGTTGGACAGTGTTCTCGAAGCTACCAGCATGAGTTTGACCAAACTGCGGGAGGCAGTGGAAGACAGAAGTGCCTGGCATGCTCTGGTCCATGGGTCATGAAGAGTCGGACACTACTAAACGACAACAAAATACCCGCAGGTCTCAGAGTGATTTGCAACATAAAATCACCACAGCTAAATGTAGGAATAGGAGAAGAGCTTCAGATCAGGGGTGCAGAAGGGGATCAGGGAAAGGCTGAAGCCATTGGCTATATTTAGAAGACACATTTATTATTCTTATGTGTCACCCCAATCTCTAAGCAGCGAGAGACTCCTGCACTTACCCAGCATTCGCCTTCCTTTGGAATGAGGGGCAGCGGAGACTGTGATGTCTTAAGGCTATTTGGTTTTATTTACACACATATATATGACCTGATGGATGGGCTCACAGTACAAGCTGATCTTGCTTCCCCCGTTAGAGTTCCAGGGGGTCTCCAAATCTGTAGCACTGAATTCAGCCCAGAGAGCAAATTCAGGCTCTCTGTCTCCTTCCAGCTCCCAGCCCAGACTCAGCCTCGGCTAGCCCTGGCATGCAGAGGCTCAATCTAGGAATGGGAGAGAAACTGCCCTGGCATCTGAGGGAGCTGCTGCCAGTCTGTGTAGGTAGTACTAACGTGGCCTGGATTGGAACAAAGTCAGCTTCCTGCAACCCAGCAGAGTCCTTCCGATGTCCTTAGTCACAAACAACAAGGGGACTTGACTTAATAATTAAACGAGCAGGCCCCAAAAAGGCTGTTTATGTACATATATGCATTTCTGTACATTTCAATGCGTGAAAGAAAGCTAGGCTCAAAAGAGCAACCAGCAGCAGCCTTTTTGGGAAAGGAGCCCCTGGGCCAACCCCCTGCCCCCACCATTCTGCTCAGTTGCCATGGGGCTGTCCCCTCTCGGCAAAGAACTCTGGCTTTTTTGCTTACTAACATTTCGTCATTCAAGGGGAACACAGGCTGCCTGGACTTGGCTGCCCAGAGGAAGTCGTTGCTCTGGAGAGCTGACTTTGGAGAGCAGCTGCTCTCTCTCTCTCTCTCTCTCTCTCTCTCTCTCTCTCTCTCTCTCTCTCTCTCTCTCTCCCTTCTGAATGCTGGCCTTCCCCCTTCTTCTTCTTCTTCTTTTTTAAAAATAAAATTATTTAAAATATGAACTGAGCGTGTGGCCTTGCTAAAGGCAGGGTGGAAGGCTGTTCAGCCCAATCCAAGCAGGCACCAAGCCCTAGAATCATAGAACTGTTGAGTTGGAAGGGACCCCAAGGGTCATCAAGTCCAACCCCCTGCAATGCAGGAATCACAACTAAAGCATCCATGGCAGATGCTTATAACCCTCCAAGGAAGGTGCGTCCATCACCTTCCGAGTGAGCTCGTTCCACAGTCAAGCAGCTCTCACCATCAGAAAGTTAGTCGGAGTCTTATTTCTTACAGCTTGAATCCCTTTGTTAAGATACAGTTGTACATTTATCCACTCCATGTTTACAGTATCTCCAGGCTTTGTTTTGCACCTGGCACCTTAGTATCTTTGTTGCTTGAATGGTTACAAGCCTATCTCTATTCTACTAAATTTGGTTTTATACTTATAAGCCAGTTTGTGGTAGTGTTGTTTTGTTGCATTATTATTACTGTCACCACATTTGATACTTTGTGTATATACTTCCTACCTTATTTAAACCACACTTGGCCCAGGGCGCTAATCAAACAGAGAACTGTTCTCTAAACTTGCCTGCCCTGATGCAGTGATGTTGAATTTCGGAACTCCTTCCACACCTGCACTCTCTGCATGTAGATGTCAAATCAAAATGCTTCTCTTTTTTGCCTGGGAATTCAGTAGTATTTAAGTGTCTGACGCTTAAATGGTTTGGATGGCTTTAAAAGAGGATTTGATCAATTCACAAAGTGGTGACTAGCCATGATGGCTATGCTTTGCCTCCAGAGACAACACTGCTTCTGATGGAAACCACAGGAGGGGAGAGTTGCTCTTGTGCTTGAGTCCTGCTTGCTGGTTTCTCTTAGTCATCTAGTTGGCCACTGTGAGAACAGGATGCTGGAGTAGATGAGCCATTGGCCTGATCCAGAGGCTCTTCTTATTTAAGTTTGCTGCCTTTGGGATGATGTGCAGCTTAGAGAGGGGTTGGGGCAGTGTGCTGTGAGGGGTGCAGGCATGTTAAGGGTGCCCAGTATCTGAGTATGGCTTGCTATGATGATGATGATGATGATGGTGATGATTATTATTATTTCTATCCAGCCCATCTGGTCCTGCAAGAAAAGATTCCTGTTCTACCATCCACCAGGATGCTCCATTCAGCTGTCCTGTTCTTCTACCACACACACACGCCTGTGATGGACCAATCAGCAAGGATTATGTGGCCCCCAGAGCATTCTCAGCCCTTATTGGTGGAAAGCATTGCTAAAGATAAAATAATCAAACATACAGAAGAATAAGCCCTGCTGAAACAGAGTCAGCATGGCTTCTGCAAAGGAAAGCCCTGCCTCACGTAACTATTAGAATTCTTGAAGAGTGTCAACAAGCATATAGATAGAGATGATTCTACTGACATGGTGTCCTTGAAGTTTTGAAACGTTTTTGACAAAGTACCTCACCAAAGACTCCCGAGTAAGCTTCGCAGTCAAGGAATGAGAGAAGAGGTCCGCTTGTGGATCAGGAATTGGTTAAGTGGCAGGAAGCAAAGGTTACGAATAAATGGACAGTTCTCTGAATGGAGAGAAGTAGAAAGCAGAGTTGCCAAAGAATCCAGAAGGCTCTTCTTACATTCTTAAAGGTTTTTGAAGGGTTGTGGGGTTTTTTTTTGAGATTTTTTTTTTTGTACTTCTGCAAACTTGCTAATATCTCCCACTTGGTTTTACGGGCGGGGGGGGGGGCATTTTTACCGCCTGAGCCATCACATGCAGACCTGCCCATGAAAAGTAGAGGGGAAAGTGGTGTTCCGCAGTGAGATGTTGCTATTGCAAATGTTTCTGTTTGGAGGGGGGTACCATTCAGACACCCAAGCAAAACCATCATCTAGTTTTGAATCCCCCTGAAGTCTTTTTCCAAGGTCCTCAAGACAAATTACAATCACACTCTCAGTACATAATCTCAGTAAAAAAAAAAAAAGATAAAACAATTTTAAAAATAACCCAATAATCTAAAAAAGATTAAAAGAAAACACAAATCCAGTCAGCAACAGCATCAGCAATTAAATCCTAAACTATTTCTCAACTGTGGAAAAGCCAGCTGAAATAAATTAAACCTCCTCTTTAACACGACCCTGTTGCTAGTCCACATGAAAGCTTGTTTCGGGTTGCCTACCAACATTGCTTAGTAATCAAGCTAAGCCCCTTAAGAGCTTATTTTTCTACAAATAATAGAGGAATTTACTGCTGGCAGAGATGGGAGTGGGGGCAGGGGCAGGTTGCTTATTCAGGAAAGCAGCAGGCTAGGAGGGGAGTCTGACATTTCTCCCTTTCCTCTTGGCAAGTCGGTGGCAGCAGATACATTTATTTACTTTTTAATCATTTCTTATACACCCTCCATTTAAAGCAAGCTGCTTCTCTCAAGGAATCCCGAGAACTGTAGTTCACCCCTCATAGCACCTTTAACCAACTACAATTCCCAGGGTTCTTTTTTGGAGATGCTTCAAATGTAGGGGGCCTACTCAGCCAGAATTGGCTGTGGGGACAATACTTTTTCTCTCCACAAAGCCCTTCTTCCCATTGACAATCCTGACAAGACCATGTGCCAGCCCCCTGACCTTTCTCCTCCTCCTCCTCCTCCTCCTCCTCCTCCTCCTCCTCCTCCCTGGGGCTCCCTTTTGAAGCTCCCCCATTCCAGCTGGGAGGCAAGGGGTGGGCGGTTGCAATGGGGCAAGGAGGGGTGGCAGGGGTGGGGAAGGAAATAAATTGGAAACAGTTTACAATCTTGCCTATCAAAACTGAACTTTGCAAAGCCAGAAACTAACCAAAAAAAGCCGTCTGCTCCATTCCAAGCCGCCTTTCCCCTTCACTGGGCCCACTTTTTTGGAAGGCTTCCCGCAATGCCCACCCTCTGTGATTTGTTTCCTGAAAACTCCCGTGTGGAGAAAGCTGCCATCTGCGCGTGCGCAAGGGACACATCTCAAGCGGACACACCTCCGCAAAGGGCCGGCGCCCGGCGGATTTCAAGTTGGAGGGGAGCTGGTTGGAGGGGAAGCGCGTCATACGGGGGGGATTTCTCAAGCGGCCACTAGATCTGCATGGGTCGCGACTAACCTCGCGGGCATTCGGCTTCAAGCACCGGCAGCAGGCCGACATAGCTGTCAACGTTTTCCCCTTTTTAAGGGAAATTCCCTTTAAAAAAGTTGACAGCTATGCAGGTGGAGGAAGCGGCCGGGTGTCCACAGCCCAAGCAAGGCAGCTCCATTGCACCCAGCGCCTCCTGGGATGGGGCTGTGATTTTCACCCGTAGCAGAAGAATGCGCTCATCCCCCAGGATGTTAGCGCTAAAGGTTGCCCGGAGAAATTTGCTCTTTTGTGACAAAAGTCCCTTATAGCTAAGGAGAGAGAGAGAGAGAGAGAGAGAGAGAGAGAGAGAGAGAGAGAGAGAGAGAGAGAGAGAGAGAGAGAGAGAGAGAGAGAGAGAGAGAGAGTGTCTCAGGACACCTTAAAAGACTAACAAACGTGTCATGGCAGAAGTTTCTCAATCAATCAATCAATTAAGATCCAACGACCAGTATTCATAAAAGAAACTTTGCCAGATATATTTTGGCCCCTGCTGAAAGCATTCGTGTTCAGACATGCCTCCCCAGACGCTTAGAAAGTAGATGTGAATTTCAACCTGTTTTAGCATTTTAACTTTTTGTATGTTTTAAACTATTGTTGTATATCTTTATTTGATTTCATTTTTTATTCCTTATGCAAGCCGGTTTTTGAGGGTTTATACACTCAAGCCGCGTATAAATGTTATGAAATAAAATTTCATAAAATTCATAAGTATCAAATAACACCAAACGAAACAAAACAGAGAGACCCGTAACAATAAAATGACTCGCGACAGTCTCCTGCTGCAGAACTCCAGGCACAGAAAGGAAAATGACAAGGATGCTGAGATTCGTCCCTGGAAGCAGCAAAATGTTTAGCTCCCCACCCCCTCAAAAAAAGAGAGAGGGAGGGAGGAGAACAGCATCAAATTGTCCCTGTGATCGTCCAGGTCAATTTTTGCTAACAGGGTTCAAGAAAAAACTTTGATATGGAGCAATGCAGAAGAACGTGAGTTATCGAGTCAACCTCTCCCGATTCACAGGGACATTTTTTTAAAAATCCCCCCCCCCGAACTGCAGACGCCCCCCAAGAAAAGGCTCTGCGAGGTTTGGGGGCAGGTGCAGGGGAAGATCTAGGGCTGACGCGCTCTGCAAGTGAGCCGGTTATCTGAGGTTAAGGCCGAATCAGGACCGCGTCCAGCGTCTGCATTGCTTTGCATTGCAAAGGTTGCTCGGCCAAGTCCCGTCGGGACAAGGAGAACAGTATCTGAAGAAGTGTGCATGCACGCGAAAGATCATACCAATAACAAACTTAGTTGGTCTCCAAGATGCTACTGGAAGGAATCTTTTTATTTTGAATAGAATAAAAGAATGGTAGAGTTGGAAGGGATCTTGAGGATCATAAAGGTTCAGGTGGGTTTGAAGCAAGCGACAAAAGCATGTACCCTTTTTTTGGTACCACGAGAGAAGACGCGTGCGTGGGTTTTCCTGGGGGATTTGTCTCTCTAATGAAACAAAATCTCATTTTCCGACAGCTCCCAAGATCAGCTTTCGAGGGTTTTTATTTTGTTCCTCGAGGAGTGCGTGCGTGTTGCGAGAGAGATTTGATCAATATGATTCATTTCCACGCCGCTTTCCAGCCAAATGAATCCCAATGCGGCTTACAAACGAGAACAGAAACATTAGGACATTAGAATAGAACATCACAAATCCACCAGGCATCCTATAGAATTATTATTATTGTTAATTTATTTGTACCCCACCAGTCTGAATGGATTGCCACAGGCATCAGCCAAACAATTGCAATCTATAAAGCACTGTTAACAAAGCAACAACTGAAAAAGAGCCAAACATCCCGTTTAAAGCAATAGTGCATATGATTATATGTTTAACCAATCAACGCAGCATTTATAATCTATGCAACAATATTAACAAAATAGCAACCGAAAGATAAATTGTCAAGTTCCTACACCGTTCTCCTACACCGTTCTCCCCCCCCCTCGCCACACATAGAAAGTGACCCCCGCCAAGGGAAAAGCCCAACGGGCACGAGTCCAGTCCAACTTCCTACAGCCCAAGGCCAGCAGGACCAATGGTTGGAGCTGAGGGGAGCCCGAGTCCAGCAGCGCCTGGCGGGGCTTCCCTAGGAACCCTTTGCCCGGCTGATCCCGGGCTGGCGAGGGATGCCGAGGCCGGTGGAGGGAGGGGATCCAAGCGGAGCCGAACGCCCCCCGCCCCACCTCCTTCACCTCCCCCTGCTGCTCGTACAGCCCCCCCCAAAAGTGTCTCTGCACCCAGACGCGCCTGCATGGTCCGCGTTTGCGTGTGAATGTGTCTACACGCGTCTATCCTTTTCTCTCTCTCACTGGACGCGCAGACTTGGAAATCGGAGGGGGTGGGTGGGTTACAAACAACACGACCTCCCCCGCCCCCCGCCAGCCCCGGGCCGAGCCACCTCGGGCGCCCCGGGCTCCTCTCCTCGCACGGCGCATGCGCCTCCGTCCCTCCCTCCCTCTCCCCGTTGCCCCCTCTCCCGCAGCTGGGCGGCAGAGCAGAGCGGAGGGCTCCGGCGGCGGCGGCGGCGGGGGAGGCGAGGCGATGGCCGGGGAGAACCAGCAGCGGAGCCTCCGCAAGAGCATCGCGGCGCAGCAGCAGCAGCCGGCCCCTCCCGCCCGGCAGGAGCAGCCGCAGCCCCCCGGGAAGACCCCCCAGCAGGGCGGCGGCGGAGGGAGCGGCAGCCGGGCGGAGGGCGCCGCCCCCCCGAGCAGCCCCGCCGGCGCCGCCGAGAAGGTCGCGCTCAAGAAGGAGATCGGGCTGGTCAGCGCCTGTGCCATCATCATAGGTCAGAGTTGGGGTGGGGGGAGAGAGAGGGAGGGAGGGGGTCGCCTCCCGGGGAAGGGGGCGTCGGGCAGAAACTCCGAGGAAAGTCTGTGCGGGAGGGACGGGGGCTCCTCGAGACTCTGCCCCCCCCACCATGAGATCTATCTTGGCTCAAAAAGTGGGGGTTTGGCTGGGGGGGGGAGTCGGCGGATCGCGCCCAGCAAAGCAGGGATCGGGTGCTCACCTGCCCTTGGCTTTCTCCTGCGTTGTGGGGTGGGAATGGGGACCGGATCCGAGCTTCCTGGAGTAACGTCGGTGGCAGTGCCACGCTTCCGCAGATCCCGGGCACCTGCTTCGCGGCAAACGCCGGTGGCACCTGTAGCCTACCAGGTTGTTGGTGGGCATGTGTGAATCGTCGCTTTGCCGTCCGTATGGATTGCGGTTTTTGTCCGGCTTGCCTTCCCAAAAGCTGGGGGGGATCCTCGTTGCTGTTTCTCTGCCGCCCCCCATGCTGTCCTCACAACAGCCCTTTCTGGATGGTTTGAAAGGGAGGGAGAAGACTTCAGGCTGAGTTTGGAAGAGTGAGCTTCCTTGTGATTTGAACCCATGTCTCCTTGGCTTTAGTAAGTCTGACACTCTAACTACTATGCCACACTGCCTCTTTGGAGATCCGGTTTTGAAAGTGTCCAAGTGTCCAAGTGCATTGTCCTGTGCACTTTTATCACCTGTGAGCAAGTGTGCCCTACTAATGTGCATTACTGGTCCACCTGCATTAAGAAGAAATCCCCCATCCCATCCCAAAAGCAAATGCCACATTCAGTATATATCGCCCCCCCCCGCCAAGCCCAGGACCACAACAGGGAAGAAAAGGGTTAAATCCTCCTTCTATGTATGCCCTGATCCTATTAATTACCACACACCTCCAGCTATTTGCTTTTTTAAATATAAAAAGAATCCTGAATTTTTTGCATTTTCTTTAACCTGTGGTTTGGTCCTGAGGGATGCTGGCCGTTGTGGGAACTTTGGTGTCCCAGAGGAAGGAAAATCCAACTGCTTTTGTTGAGATGCCTCCCTCTACCACATCCAAAAGATAGGACAGGACTTCAAGAAATACACCAGGATCCCAAACTGGCGTCTCTTCTAATATATGCATCAAAACAGATTTAAAAACAAAACACCACAGCTTATAATTTTAAATCTATTCAAATCTCACATTTTTAATATAATTCAATACTACTGGAGAAGTGGGTGGGGGTGCTAACTTGGATAAAATAGGGGGGGCAGGTAAGTGTCCGAATGACCTGCCCCACATAATCGATCACAAGATGCAGCACACACAAACCCCATTTGAATGACAATGCCTATCAACTTTGGGGGACACCTGCCCCCCTCAAATATTATATTGTGGGAAGCAGAAGGGACTTCGTCTCCTAGGAGCTGGCTCCTTTGCAAGTGGGGGCTTTTGAGGAATGGGATGAGGAAGAGAGAGGTCCATCCCCCCCTCCCTGGCCCCCCTCAATTCTTCATCCACTAGGTGCTGGGATCCAAGAGAGACCCAGTCCAAAGGGCTCACCATGCCAGGCTCTCTGGTGAGTCTTCTCAGCCAGCTGCAAGCTCAGGTCCAAAGCCAAACATCAGACATCGGAAGCAGCTTTGTCTCAAGTCAGATTCCAGTACAGATTTCCCCCCCCCCTCATGAATATTATTTTTATTTTAACAAAGTAATAATAATAAAAAATAAAAATGTGCCCCCCCACCCTGAGACCGTTCCATTGCAGCTATCTAGCCTCCCAAAATTTCAACACCTCTTGCCAGGCCTCCCCAAACTCGGCCCTCCAGATGTTTTGGGACTACAACTCCCATCATCCCTAGCTACCAGGACCAGTGGTCAGGGATGATGGAAACTGTAGTCCCAAAACATCTGGAGGGCTGAGTTTGGGGGTGCCTGCCTCTTGCGATGGTTTGACCCCTTTCTGCTTTAACAAGATTCCAGCACAGTATTGTCCACTCAGACTGGCAGTGACTTTCCAGGGTCTCAGTCACGGGCTTTTCTCTTTCCCCATCACTGGCCAGGGACCTTCTTCCCGCTGAGCAAAGGATAAAAGGGTCTGGAAACCAAGCTTTATGAGGGACAGTTGAGGATGAGGAATAGATTTAGCCTGGAAAAGAAGAGGCAGAGAGGTTGGCATGATGGCTGTCTTCAAATATCCAAAGGGCTGTCACATGGAAGAAGCAGCAAGCTTGTTCTCTGCTGCTCCAGAGGGTAGGACCATGAATGGATTCAAACGATGAGAAAGGAGATTGCAACAAAACCTTAAGGAGAACTTTCTGATAGTAAAAGCTGTTTAACAGTGGAACGGACTCCTTCGTTGTAGGTTTTTGAATAGAGTTCTGGTGGCCATCAGTCAGGGATGCATAAGTTGTGATTCCTGAATTTCAGGCCATTGGACTAGATGATCCTCAGGGTCCCTTCCATCTCTACAATGCTATGATTCCATAATTCAACCACTGAGCTTGGTCCTTCCCACCTGTGGCCAAAGACTAGATGGGGATCAGTCTGTGTGGGTTTGTTTTCAACCCAGCAGCAGCTGCATCCAAGATGAAGCTTGTCCATTAGGGGTTTGGGCCCAGAGCGTGGAGAAGGAAGCAAGCCCCCCACCCTCTGATCCCAGACTCCTTGCAATGGCCTCAAGCCTCCTGAGCTTGCAACAAGGACAGTGTGGTGTAATGGAGAAGAGTCGTGCATTAGGACCGGGGAGACCCATGCTCAGAGCCCTGCTAGGCCACAAAGCTCACTGGGTGACATTGAGGGCCAGTCACACTCTATCAGCCCAACCTGCCTCATAGGGCTCTTTCGGAGGAAGGGGGGGGATAGGAAGCTGCCTTACACTGAGTCAAGACCGTTGGTCCATCTAGTGCAGTATTGTCTACACTGGCTGGCAGCAGCTCTTCAGAGTTTCGGGCAAAGATCTCTCCCAGACATCCCTGGATATATGCCCCAACCATATAGACTTGCATGCAGGACCATTGCCCTGGCTCCAGTACACTCCCACCGCTGCTGCATGAAGCTGAAGATCCATGGGTGCTAGCCACAATCCATAGACAACCTGTAATTTCTTGAGGAATACTCCTGATGGATTTGTTTCCCCTCAAACCAGCTTCCGTCCAATTTGAAAACACACACTGTGGTTAAGCTGAGGTGTGCACAGTTTGGACAGTTGTTGGGCATGTGTGGATGATGGCTTCCTTGAATAGGAGTTTGTGGGGGTTGTTGCAGGCATGGGGAAAGGAGTCAGGTAATGTGCATCGAAGGAAGATTCTCTGGTGCGCAAAGGAGACTTGAAGTGCAGGGCAGGGGGAGGGAAAAGGACTTTGCTGTGTTTTAAGCTGCCAGGGTGGGTATAACTTAACTGCTGGTTTGGAAAGGAGTTTGCAAAGTGATGGGTGATACTGTGGGCCTACCATTCCTGCTCGGTCAGAGCCTAAGGCGGAGGGAAGTAGAATTTAAACCAAACATGTCCTCTAAAAGTTCAGGAGACCAAAAGAGTCTTTGCTGTGTGCTGGAAGCCTATCAGTGCTGTGGCCCCTTGTGCCTCCAAGGCGAGGGAGCTGCACAACTGGGGTGCTGCCACCGAAAAGGCCCTGCTCCAGAGTATATGGAAATTTTTGCAAGTTTTGCTCTCTGCTGTGGCAATGCCTTCCCGCTCTTTGAGGATGCATAAGTTCTGTGGGTGTGTTCTGAATTGAGCCCTCATAGGGCTTGTGTCGGCAGCAAAGCTGTTTTCTGATACATCGAAAGCAGACATTGCATGGTTTGTGGGGAAACTCATGTTTTCTGCAGACCATAGTTTTTCCAGATCATATGTGGTACAGTATGGTTCACCACACACTGGGAAGGAAAGATGTCAGAGAGTGTAAGGGAGAGTTGTGTGAACACAATGTTCATTCACATGACATGGAACATCTGGAGTAAGCTGGTGTCTCACTCTGTGCTGTGAGAAGTTCCAGTGTCTCATTTCTCAGATTATCCACTGGCGATGATATACCAGACTCTTAAAAGCGGAAGAGACCCAGGAACAGTCCAGACCTTGGTAATTTGGGAACCCTCCCTGTAACATGCAGACCCAGGAGAGTGTGGTCTGGGTCATGTGATTGCTTCACATGGGTTGACAACTGAATTGTCCACTGTTGTGGACTGCATAGGCTGAGCTGTGGCTGGATGTGGTTCAGGGTCTGCTGAGACTCCGAGTCTTTAGTATATCCTCTCGTCCTTAAAACATCCTTTTTCTTAAAACGTCCTTTTTTGCTCCCATTAGGACCAAAAGCTTTTAAGCAGCAGCTTAGGGAAAGCAGGGCTTCTGCATCATCCGAGGGAGGGAAATTAACAACAGGACTGGGGCCTATCAGGAATAGGAATCATCACCATCACTGCCATCTCTTTGAGTGACAGGAGCTTCCCGGGATTTCTAGGAGAGGTAGGGATGGGGCAGAGATTTTGATTCGGTTTGCTTTGAACAGCATATCTAGGAAAGCCACATGAGAACCAAAACACAGTCAGGCTGTGAAAATAAATTAGAAAGATGCAGTCTAAGAGGGGGTCTTGCTTGCAAAAATGGGTACGTCAGTCAAAACTGCAGACCAGAATGTGTCTGTGCTGAGAAGTTTGAACTGAAATGCAGGGGGAGAGTCTTTCCTATCTCTTGCTACCTGACACCACCACCACCCCCTTTAAGGGCAGGGGAGGAGGTAATGGCAGAAGCCAGGGATTGAACCCGGGACTTTTCACTGATGAAGTATGTGCCCCACCAAGGAGCTAGCGCTGCTGCCTTGAAAGAAACCCTCGCGAAAACCTTCCTGACTAGCAGCTCACCTCTGAGGTCCCAAAACCAGCCACACAGAAAGGAAAAGAACAAGGAGCTCTAATTAAGAGTTTCCTGGCAAGGGGAAAGGGGGAAAACAAACCAACATACATCACCATTTTCCTAATTGAGTCCCCGGAGGACACAGAAAACCATTTTTCTTGTCCATCCATGTGCCTTCCTGCCACAGCTGATCTTCGTCCAACATCAAAGACCCTCATCCTGGGTACAAAACCAAGGGGAGGGAGGGAGAAAGGAGTAGCCACCAACATATTCAGGGGAAGAATGAAGTGGTTTCTGATGGCGAGGAACAGGTTGACCTGCCCATGTCACTTTCCTCTTCCTCTTTGTGGGACACAATGGCATTCAGTCCTGGGAATATTAATTATGACCCCCTTTTTTGTTGTTCATTCAAAATATAGTTAACACCGCTGTGTCAGGGTATGGAGATATTTTGCATGGGGGAAACCGAGGGCAACCCAAGGTGATGTGTGGAGATGTGTGTGATATTAGTATTATGATTAATAAAGATGGCTGCCTGCCACGGATGCTTTTGTTTTTCATTCCTGGATTGCAGCGGGTTGGACTAGATGACCCTCGGGGTCCCTTCCAACACTACAATGCTTTGATTCGAATAGCGATATTATTATCAGGCACGTCAGAAAAGAGGGAGGGCAATCCGATGAACCCTGTTTCCTGGCTTACTATTTAATGGAGGCAACCGAAGGAATAAATAAGAGCACAATTTGTTACCTTTCTGTCGCAGGGAAGCCAGGCATCTTTTCTGACAGAGGCGTTTTTCTTGAGAGCTCGACAGAACATAGTGGTTACAAGCATAAGCTGTGTAGCCCAGCAAGGCTCTGAGCTAAATTGTGCCTCAAATATGGACTTAGGCATGCCAGAATCTCTCAGTTTCACCTCCCTCTCCAGAAACACAGCAAAATGGGAATACAGTAATAATACTGACATACCCACCCCTTCATTTTAAGACTGTTTCCAATTTTTTTCCAAAAAGGGAACCAATGAGATATGGATTTTTGCATTTTTAAAAAAAGTTTGTTCCTAAAAGAAAACATCGACAACAAACAGTGTAACGATCTAGATGACTTTCAAGAGCATTTTTGTAGGACAGCTTACAGCTGTGTGAACTTGCCATCACTTGTGCAATGCAGTGAAAATCTAGCTCAGATCGACTCGGTTCATATATCACACTAAACCATAGTTTGCTCTAACCGTAGTTTAGAACCCAAGCAACCATGACTTGAGGTTCCAAACATACATGGTTGAGAGTTTCTTGTCTCCTTTGATTCCCCATCCCCTCATCAACTTCATTCCTCTGACACAGGCAAGCCTCTTGGAGGGGACACAACCACCATAATTTTGGTTTGCCAATTTGCACATCTAATGAAGCTGAGTGTTGGGGAGATTCGGTTGCTGGAAATCACAGGAGGGGAGAGGCCTCTTGTGCTCTAATCTCGCTTGCTGGTTTCCCACTGCGAGAACATGATGCTGGCCATTAGCACAACCCAGTGGGCTCTTCTTCTGTTTTTATGACATTCAGCTAAACCATCATTATCACAAACCATGGTTTAAAGACACACACACTCCTGCCAAGCCTAGTTAGTGATGCTGGTCTGCTGGCACACCGCAATTTGCCTGTACGCGACAGAGCATGAGTTCTTTTCGCTTTTTCAGTGGATGTTCATAGGGATTGTGAGAGCAGTCCCTACTTTCAACCAAGCATGAGCCAAACCCTGTGGTATGTACATGGGGCTCTCTCCAAGTGTCTGGCTTCCCCCGCTTTTCAGAATTCTTTGTCGTACAGGCCCCTGCGATCCTCTCCCCCCTGCTCTGTACGGATCGGGTTCCACTTTGCAATTTCATTGATGGCTGGGGCTGATGGGAGTTGTTGTCCAAAACATCTGGACAGCACTAGATTGGCAAAGGCAGCCATAGCTTGCTTTTCCCTGCTTTTGATTCCATACTTGATTCCATACTCAAAGTAGTTTTGCTTTGTGTACAGCAACCTCTTAACATGTCTTCCACATCCAACATCCATGACTTCTAATGGAGACGAGGCTGTTTTGAAGTCCCTTTTCTTGTGTGATGAAAGCGTCTCTATATTTTTCTTTCTTGGGGGTAGAGCATGAAACGTAGGAAGACGCCTTACACCAAATTAGACCATTGGTCCATCTAGCTGTATTGTTTTTAACACTCAATTGGGAGCCGCCCAGAGTGGCTGGGGAAACTCAGCCAGATGGGTGGGGTATAAATTATTATTATTATTATTATTATTATTATTATTATTATTATTATTACACTGATTGGCAGCAATGGCTCTCCAGGGTCTCAGCAGGGAACTGTCTCCCAGCCCCGCCTGGTGATACTGCTATTGGGAATTGAATTTAGGTGAATAGCAGGTGCTCTGTCACTGAGTGACAGCCATTCCAACAAACGTCCATAGCCATGTTTGTGTGTTGTGCTTAAATAGTACAAGAATATTAAACACGTGATGAAAAGATTACAGTATGTCCTAATGTTTTGTCTATAGAATCCAATAATGAAAATACGCATCAATATTGAATGGACAACTAATCAATGAGCCAACCTTTTCACTGGTCAGTTCTGACCTTTTATAAGTGAGGCCTTCGGGATAACTTGGTTGCTTTGCATTCTGCTCATTTATTACTTTTATTTATTCATTGCATATACAGTGGTACCTCAGGTTAAGTACTTAATTCGTTCCAGAGGTCCGTACTTAACCTGAAACTGTTCTTAACCCGAACTGTTCTTAACTTTAGCTAATGGGGCCTCCCGCTGTCGCTGTGCCACTGGAGCACGATTTCTGTTCTCATCCTGAAGCAAAGTTCTTAACCTGAAGCACTATTTCTGGGTTAGCAGAGTCTGTAACCTGAAGCGTATGTAACCTGAAGCGTATGTAACCCAAGGTACCACTGTATGCACCACATTTCCCCCCAAGGAATGTATGGTTATCCCCTTCCTCCTTTAATCCCCAAAACAACCCCGTGAGGTAGATTAGGCTTGTAAATTATTCATAGCATGATAGCTCTGAGAAACTGGAAAGAAATTTGCTGCTCTTGTTGAGAGGATAAGACCACAATTTATTTACGTATTTATTTACATGCCATTACTTTTACTTAATAATTGCTTTTATAATCCACCAAGGAGCTCAAAGTGGCCCCTCTCCATAGTACATGCCAGTAACCCTGTTCAGTAGGTTAGGCTGAGAAAGAATGACTAGCCAAAGGGCACCTGTGGGGAGATTTGAACCCTAGTCTTCACCTGGTCCTTGCCCAATGCTCTAACCACTATACTGCATTGCCTTTCAAGTTCAAACACCAGCTTGATCCCTGCAACTCCTTTTCAAGTTGGGGCTGGGCAGAAAACACAAATACAACCCAGCGTGCTCCCTGCCTCATGCGCTGAGACATCGGGCTCAAAGTCAGTATACACGTTCAGGACCACGTTCTGTGCTTCAATCTCACTTGCCCATTTTCAGGGATTCAGGAAAGGAGTAAGAGGCAACACAGGGCAATATTCTCCTTTATAGATGCTGAAATGAAAGGGAGTGCATACACTTGGGGCCCCATTCTAACGCTGAATGCAAATGTGGTGTGGTGGTTAGAGTGTTGAACCCAGGAGACCAGGGTTCAAATCTCTCCACAGTTGTGAAGACCTTGGTGTGACCTCAGGGGCAAGTCACTGCCTCTCAGCCTAACCTAATCTATCTTGCAGGTTTGTTGTGGAGATTAAATGAGGAGGAGGACAATATACACCATCATGAACACCTTGGAGGAAACGGAAGGATTTAAATGCAACAGATAAATAAATAAATTGTCATGGAGGTTAGGAAAGATGGGAAAATATAATATATTTGCTGCAGTCGAACCACACCCTAGTTTTAGCACAACAAGCAAGCCTGAGTCTGAGGCTCATGTCCACCTGCCTGCCTCCTCCCCTTATCCAAACAGGCAAACTATGGTTTGCACTTGCCTGTCTCGCAACCATGGTTTGTTGTTACGTCTGAATGCAGCCGGTGTGGCCTTTGCCTTGAAGACTAACAAATTAGCATGAAAAGGACCAGTTTGACACTCACACCCCTCTGGTCCTAGTTTGTGGTCCTAGTTTAAAGGCATGCAGCAGCCTTAGCAAACCATTGTTTGCTGTGCTCGGATGCCAACTGCGAATGTTTCTCATTCCAACCCCTTACATGTGATGCAAGGGAGAAGCAATGAAGGGAACTGCAAATCTGAAAGAGTCATAGAATCATAGAACTGTAGAGTTGGAAGGGACCCCAAGGGTCATCTAGTCCAGCCCCCCACAAAGCAGGAATCCTGCCTGCAGCTGTTCCTGAGTGGGAGCTGTCTCTTTGTGCCACATGACCTCTCTGCAAAGTTGCCCATGCATGGCTTGCTATTATATCTGAAGGTAGCTTGCATGAAGGTAGCTTGCATTATACCTGAAGGTCTCCTTGCATGTATGTACCTACGCGCCAGATATAAGATGTAAACAACAAAACAAGTCAAGCAGACAAAAACTGGTGCAAAGGGCGCTTTGCTTGTGCCAGGAAATTAAGAGGTGAAGGCTAGCCCTTTAGATCACGATTTTATGTTAACAATGTTCACAATTTCTAAACCTTGAGATTTTGGACCAGACTTTCCTGGGTGCAATGTGCAATCTGAGCTGCTAAACTGTTGTTACCCATCATGGCTGCCCTTGCAAGTGTTACTTTCTGGCCTCCTCTCCTCTGGAATACAAATTGTCACCACGTAGATACTGCAACATCCATGGGTGTTTTCAGGAATTGAGGGCTTATCGGTTCCATTTCCTTGGTTACAATATAATAGTTGTACATTGTTTGCTCCTGCAAATTTCCCAGGGTGAAATCCATATACGCCAGAAGTTCAAGACAAGGCCAGATTATTGCATAAGGCTCACTGCTGGCTGAGGAAGGAGGCAGGGCTGTGTGTTTCCTGGGAGCACAGAAAACTTGCTGAATACGGTTTTAGCTGCAGAACTGCATTTCTTAAAAACTCCAGGTTTCCCTTGAAGCAGTGCGGAAGCCCTCACTGGCTGCATTCACAGGTAACAGGAAGCCAGACTTTCCGACAAGTTGTGATTTCTTGTAAAGCAGCGGCAAGCTAGCCTCTGCTGCCAGATGGCGCCTGCTTTGCTCTTCCTTTGGCGTGGGTGGGATAAACCAACCATTGTGCCTTGGCTCCCCATTGAATCAAACCCAGGGACTGTGGTTTGTTTCTTCCTCACAGGCCACAATCGCTGGCCAACCTTGAGTAAAGGTTTGTTGCCAGCTGACGGAATGTGGCTTGCAAGGGAGCAACAAACTATGATCCCTGGTTTCGACATAGTAAGATGTTCCTCCCCACCTGGCAGAGCAGGGCACTTATACTAAGTGTCCTGGGAGGAAATCAATCCAGCAAATGTGGCTGTTGTTTCTGTCAATTTTTGACCTCACCCCAAACCTTGATTCGGGAAGGTTTAGCTGTGGTTTAGTGTGCAGTCTTCATTGACAGGTGACAGTTTGCTTTGGCAACGAAACCAGAATTGAAAATCATTGTGTGAAGAAGATTTAGAACATGGGTCAGCAAACTAAGGTCCACGGGCTGGATCAGGCCCAATTGCCTTCTGGATCCAGCCTGCAGATGGTCCGGGAAACGCCGTGTGGATTGCCAGAACGCACACATTCTTTCCCTCTCCCTCACATGGCGGTGGCACCTCCTCCCTCCCTCCTCCTGGTTTCTCCCTGACCTGCCTAGAGGAGGAAGGGGGCTGGGCTTTGTTGGTGCCAGCAGCAGCACTCAAGCAGCCGCCATTTTAAGCAGCCCCTCTCCTGAGCCCTTTCGCATGCCACTTATCGTCCCTCCGCCGCCGCCAGCCCCTGCCACTCGCAAGACACAGGTAAGCAGCCATCAGAGCTCATGGTGCTCTTGCATCATCCCCCCCCCGAAAATAGTCTGGCCCCCCACAAGGTTTGAAGGACAGTGGACAGGCCCCCTGCTGAAAAAGTTTGCCGACCCCGGTTTAGACCTTGTGGTTTGCGCTAGCCACTCGTCGGCATGATGCTTAAATTGACAAACCACAGTTGCAACCATTTCTCTGCACCTGAAGATGGGAATGCTGGGCAGATGAAAAGTGAAAGCAGACAAGGGGTTCTAAACCATGGTTTGCCTCCATTTGGAAACTCAAGCCATGGTTTGGGTTCTAAATTGTGGCTAGTACAAACCATTGTTTGATATGATGTCTGAAATGAGCCACTGAACGGCATGAAAAATTAGGGTGGAAACACACATAAATTATACAGGATTCAGCTTTCCTTCTTGCAGAATCCTTGTTATGATGCTCATAGGAATTCAGGAAATGAGAGTAGGAAGGAAGAAGCTTCTTAATGAATGCTGTGATTTCATTGCATAAAATGTATTGGGATCAGACCAGGTAGCTGCCAAATTTAAAAGAGTGGGCATGATCAAGATAAAGTTAAGAACTGCTGGTTTATTTCATTTCTATCCTGCCTTTTCTTTAAGGAACTTGAGGAGGTACACACAGCGTTTTTGAGACAAGTCTGCTATCCAGACCATAGCCAGGCTCCTACTGGCTGAGCTTGGCTGTCTCATGCTTTCAGTGGCCAGACTCTGGGATCACCTCCATTATCTTTTGGGCCTCATTCATTTCAATGGGGGATGAAACCCCTGCTTAAAGCTTTTCCACTGACATCGATGGGAGTTACAGGTGCTTTGCTTTGGCTGGATCATGCCCAGCAAATTTAAAAAGGGGAATGAAACTGTGAGATGCCACTAGTTTCAATATGCTTTTTATAATTAAATATGTGCACTCGCAGTTGGGGCAGCTTTGCCAAGAGCCTGCAAGTTCCAAGAGGTTTCAGTGCTTTGCTTTGCTGCGAAAGGAACTCGCTACCTTAGCAACACATTAATATTGCAAAAGAAAATACTGCAAAAGGTTCAAAAATGCAGGGAACCCTGTGGGGAGAGATCAGCTTTGCTGTTGAGTCTGCACAGCTATTAGCCTGAAAGGTTTCTTCCTTACTCTTACATAAAAGCCACCACCATGTTTTGGAACAGGGCTGCATACCCTCCAATATCTCTCTGATGAAAATAGGGACACCCTATTCTATGGGTAGGCAAACTAAGGCCCGGGGGCCGGATCTGGCCCTGTCGCCTTCTAAATCTGGCCCACAGATGGTCCAGGAATCAGTGTGTTTTTACATGAGTAGAATGTGTCCTTTTACAGTGGTGTTGTTGTTGTTGTTTAGTCGTTTAGTCGTGTCCGACTCTTCGTGACCCCATGGACCAGAGAACGCCAGGCACCTCTGTCCTCCACTGCCTCCCGCAGTTTGGTCAAACTCATGCTGGTAACCTCGAAAACACTATCCAACCATCTCGTCCTCTGCCGTCCCCTTCTCCTTCTGCCCTCCATCTTTCCCAACATCAGGGTCTTCTCCAGGGAGTCTTCTCTTCTCATGAGGTGGCCAAAGTACTGGAGCCTCAGCTTCACAATCTGTCCTTCCAGTGAGCACTCAGGGTTGATTTCCTTCAGTATGGAGAGGTTTGATCTTCTTGCAGTCCATGGGACTCTCAAGAGTCTCCTCCAGCACCATAATTCAAAATTTACAGTGGTACCTCGGGTTAAATACTTAATTCGTTCCAGAGGTCCGTTCTTAACCTGAAACTGTTCTTAACCTGAAGCACCACTTTAACTAATGAGGCCTCCTGCTGCCGGCGCTAAAGCACAATTTCTGTTCTCATCCTGAAGCAAAGTTCTTAACCTGAAGCACTATTTCTGGGTTAGTGGAGGCTGTAACCTGAAGCGTATGTAACCTGAAGCATATGTAACCCGAGGTGCCACTGTATTTAAAATGCATCTCTGGGGTATTTGTGGGACCTGCCTGGTGTTTTTACATGAGTAGAATGTGTGCTTTTATTTAAAATGCATCTCTGGGTTATTTGTGTGGCATAGGAATTCGTTCACCCCTCCCTCCCAATATGGTCCAGCCCCTCACAAAGTCTGAGGGACAGTGGACCGGCCCCCTGCTGAAAAAGTTTGCTGACCCCTGTGGCCTATTTCATAATACTAATAATAAATAATTTTATTATTTTTACCTGACTCATCTGAATGGGTTGCCCCAGCCACTCTGGGTGGCTTCCAGCCTATATAAAAACATAATAAAACATTAAACATTTAAAAAACTTCCCTATACATAACTACCTTCAGATGTCTTCTAAATGCTGTAGTGTATAGTTACTTATCTCCTTGGCTCGTATAACTCCATACCCTCTAACATTTCTCCGATGAAAATAGGGACATTCTAAGGAAAAGGGGGACATTCTGGGATCAAATCAGAAACCAGGATGACTTTTGTAAATCTGGGACTGTCTGTGGAAAATAGGGACAATTGGGGATTGTGTCATGATAGACATCTTCTTGTACACAGTTTTGACCAATGTACACCTTTTTGCAAGCAATTTCCTCCACTACAATACACCATAATGAGTTTTTACATTCATCAGGCAGAGAAAGAACCTTTTGCAGTGCTGAGTGAGTGGCTAAGAACGTAGGAACAACAATAATAAGAGCCCACTGGTCAATCAGGTCAATGGCCCATCTAGTCCAGCATCTTGTTCTCACAGTGGCCAACCAATGCCTCTTCTGGGAAGCCGGCAAGCAGGATTCAAACACAAAGCCCTCTCTTCTTCTGGGGTTTCCAGTAATGGGTACACAGAAGCACTTCTGCCTTCTGTGAACCATTGTGGCTAGTAGCCATCAATAAACCTCTTGGATGTGATGGTTGGCCTGAGAGTCGGGGTGAAGAGGGCTGCCCCTCATTTCACCTGCAAAGTCTTCGGGGTCAGCTACAGCTTTCGGAGGGCCTTTGGGCAAGTCATTCTCCCTCAGTGAGTCCAGGGGACTCTTCTTGTCAGGGGGTTCTTCTTGGCAGACACCTGACACCAGATCTGGAGGGGGGGGCTCTGCTGGTATTGTTTGTTTGTTTGTTTGTTTGTTTGTTTGTTTGTTTGAGCCCAGATTCCTTCTCCCTCTGCGCAGATTTGCTTTTGCCGATTGAGCTCCCTTGCATAACACCCCAGAGTGTGGCGAGGAGATTCTCCCCCGTCTGGCTGTGCGAGGCTTCGATTTCACCTAATGAAATGCAAGCCGCATCACCTCACACTGGCAAGACAGAAGGAGCAGGATGTCAGGAAGGGAAGAAAGGCAGAGGACTGGGAGGAAGTTTTGTCTGAAGGGAGGAAAAAATCAGAACAGACAAGCATGGAACAGAACACTGAATAGGATGCCCAGCTGCCAAAGACAGCCATAGTTCCTGGGCCTTGTTGAAATAAATGGGTACAACAAGGTCAGGCAGAAGGTAAATTATGCTCTGCTAGGAGACCACCTAGTGCAATAGTTCTCAGACTTTTTTGGGGAGCCCTGTCCTCCCCGTTCCATAAACTCCCTGGGCCACCTACCTCATATTTTAAAAAAAGCATTATTCACAAGAATGGTTTGCATGACCCAATAAGGAACATAAAGACACAATTAATTCAAAACAGTAACGAATAATTGCACATTTGTTCCAAATCCATTTAAAACTCTTTAGTTTGATTAATTCAACGAAACTGAGGAACTTGATCCAGCGATACCAGCTTTTTGAAGTCTGATGGTGATTTGCCACTCGGCTGCTCCCTGTGCCCCCAGGGGGTAGTGCCACTGATTTTGGGAGCCAGTGACCTAGTGCTTGCTGGGACTCTTGCAAGGAATTCTGGGACTTGCCTCGCTCAGGAAGGTGCATCTTCCCTTTGTAAGCAAAGCGCAGACCACAGGTCACTTAAGGCAGGGGAGTTGTGCATCTTTGCACTGCTAAGAGATCCTCTGCTTGGCAAGCAGATCTAGTGGGTGCCTTTTCCGTACCACTGCTAAATTCTCTGCCACCTCATTTTCCTTCTCACGAGGGGCTCCTTCTTCATCTCTCCTCAGTTCCAATACAGTGGTACCTCGGGTTAAGTACTTAATTTGTTCCGGAGGTCCATTCTTAACCTGAAACTGTTCTTAACCTGAAGCACCACTTTAGCTAATGGGGCCTCCTGCTGCTGCTGTGCCACCGGAGCATGATTTCTGTTCTCATCCTGAAGCAAAGTTCTTAACCCGAGGTACTATTTCTGGGTTAGTGGAGTCTGTAACCTGAAGCGTATGTAACCTGAAGGGTATGTAACCCGAGGTACCACTGTACAGGCATTAGCTCTGAAAGAATGTTGACTCTTCTCCCCATTATAGGAGGGATTTGGTGATCTAGAGGTTCTGAACACAGGGGACTTTAACTTTGATTGCTTTCCCCTCCTCTTCCAGGCTTGTCAAACTTCTTTTCTTTTCCTCATCTCTTGTAATTTCTTCTCCCGTTCACTCCCGCAATTGCCAGTTTCTTTAATCCTTCCTTTTTCTTGCATTTCCTCCCAGAACAGCTTCCCTGTTTTAGCGCGTTCCTTTCTATTCTCCTTTCACCATTAAAAAAAAATATTAACCTTCTGCCTCTTTCTAACGTTGCACTGCAGCTCACCTGGCCCCCTCACCTTGGAGAAAGAGGTCCTCGCTCCCTGACTCTCAGCTTCCTTCCCTCAGCACACACGGCATTGGTCCAACCCAAAAGCAGTCAAGGGCTAGGTAGGTTGTGGCACTGAGGCTCACTGTAATGTGGTCTGTGGGCCCCTGTGCTCTCCAGCAGGCCCCCACCTGAAAGATACTGACCCTGGAGTAGTTTTGTTCCTCTATCAGGGCCGTCTTAAGCGTATCTGGAGCTGTGGTGCTAAGATCCTTTGGCGCACCCCCCCCCCCGGTTTCCCAGAGTTGTCAACCTTTTATAAGGGGGGGACCCCAAAGTTGTTGACCTTTTTTTTAGAGAGCTGACACCATTGTCTCTAACAAGCCCTGGCTTAGAACAAATGAGAATAAAATGAAAAGGCAGAAGAAAATCCAATGAAGTCCTCAATTCCAAAGCAAGACTCATTCAAGACTCAGCAGTTCTTCTAATTCACCCTCATGATTCAAATCACCACATATCAAAAACTTAAAGCAATCACCAGTTTGTTGTTCTTTAAATAAATTAATAAAGACACAGACAATGAAGTTCCCGGCCAATTTGTGTTTTCAGTACAAAGCTGACGTTTTCAAATATTGTGGGGGGTGGGGTGTAAAGCAGTGACATCCTGAACCCAAAAAGGACCCAATACTTGGGTCACAAAGGCTGCAGCCCTAACTGCACTTACCTGAGAGTAAGCCCTGCTGACTCTAATAGGACCTTACTTCTGAGAAGACAGTAGGACTGCAGCAAGAAACACAGTTGGGAATTAGGGCTTTCTCTTTTAAGTCTCAACCAGAGGAAAATGTAATATTGGAGATTAGGGAGAAAGGAATATGAATAGATTGGGGGGAGGGGGCTGATGAGAGACCAAAAACCACAGGTAGCAAGACAAGGCACACTTTCTGGGGAGAGAGGACAGCAGAGGGACCATAGTTGGGTGGTGCGTGTGTGTTTTTCAGAAAAACGTGGAATTGGAAGGGACCTGCGGGTCATCTAGCCCAACCCCCTGCAATGCTTTTTAGCTTGCATTGATCTCAAAAATCTTCAGTGCCTTTTTTTTTTAGTTGGATAGGCAATTAACAGGCTTGTTTCACAAATAAGGGAGAAGGAAGGTTGCTGGCTTGGTTTGGTTTGCCTTTGTCCTAGTTTTTAGCATGTGCTTAGTACCGTAATTTCAGGCTGTGAGCTGCCCTGATATCTATGGGTGGAGGGCAGTACTACTATAATAATAATGGTGATGATATTTTTCGTAGGGCTTGGAGTGAGTGGGTGATGGCCAGCTGGCAGGCGCAGGGAAAGGGGAGGCCGATGGCAAAACTGCACAGTTCCCACCGCTCGCTGGGGCGCCCCTGAGAGGCCAGTGCCCCGGTGCAACGAACCACTAAGCCCTATGGAAAAGACGCCTCTGTCCTCTATATCTGGGGTTCCAGGTTCTTCAGTTCCAATACATTTCATTATAATCCTCAGCAGGGGCAACAAGTTGATCAGCCTGATCCATGAGGTGATGCCTTGTAGGATTGCAGAGGTGGGGGAGGGGAATACGTGGATTTCTCATACCCCCTTTCCAAGCTTTTGTTTTCAGAAAACTTCTACATAAAAATCACATCAGCGAAATCATTAAAGGCTCAGTTGTAGGTGTGTGTGTGTGTGTGTGTGTGTGTGTTTTAATAAAGAAAATGCATTTCTGCCCTGCAGCCAAATAACTTCTTTACAACTCAGTGGCAGTTTAAAGAATAACGTTTTTGTATTAAAAATAAATAAATCTTAAAACCAATTTTTTAAAATCTTTAAAGTTTGGTCATAACATAATGCGATTAGAAATTCCTACCCCAGTAAAATCCAGGAGGAATGCTGGAATTATAGCTCAAGCAAAAAAACAGAACAGAAAAAAACCGCAAGCAAAAAAACCACCCTCTCTTGTCCCATGTTTTGCTCCTGCAAAGGACTTGTGTGAGGAACGTAAGAGTTGGAGTCAGAGAGAATCTGCTCCATTGTTTTGACCCAGTAAAACGATGTTCTGTTCTGCTGGACTTCCTTCACCCCATCCTGCAGGCCAATTCCAGTCCTGGTGGGCTCCCCACTGCATCAGTGCCCCCCCCCCCTCAGCTGTGGGGTTACATAATATGCCACCATTCAACACTTTCCACCATGCCCCTCAGCACCCCAAAGTTTGGAAGACAGGAGATAGGAAGATGCCTTATACTGAATCTTGGTCTATCTAGATTAGTATTGTGTACTCTGACTGGCAGCAGCCCCCGCCCCATCCCCCAGGTTTCAGGCAGGGTGTCTCTCCCAGGTCTAGCTGGACATGCTGCTGGGGATCGAACCTTTTGCATGCAAAGCATATGCTCCATCCACATTGACCCTGAAAAGACCGAATTCTCCTGTTTGGATTTCAGGGTGGCTCCTCCATTTGCTCATCGCCAGTCCTTGTTGCCGCCAAGAGGACATGGCATGTTATGTAAGGCACAGGGAATTATCCCTTCTCAATTAGACCCCTGGGCGCTGAACCGGGGCCTGCTTAGTTCAATGCCCGGTAGCAAAGCAAAGACGGGCTTATGTAAAGTTTGTTTTGTTTCGGCCACTCGGCCCTCAGAGTAAACCTGGGTGCCCTCATCAAATTTAATGAGCCTGGGGTTGAACTGTGGGCACAATCCAGCCCCAGCCCAAGGCTGCGGTCCTGGGCACACCGAAGCCAGTGGGATATCTTGCCCAACAAAGCAGGCCTCGGCTGAAGGAGGCCTCCTCTCTTGGAAGAGTGGCTTGGTTCAAGGTTGGTTTCTGGAAGCAGGTGAGAGACCCTTGAAATGGTCCCTCAACAAATTTGGACCACTGACTGAGCAGTCTCCCAGCTTGCCCTGGTCACCATCCTCTCCCATTTACAGTGAAATGTATTGTATTTCTGTTTAAATTAGAGCAATTACTTCTCCATTTACATCTATGCATGCAAATTAGACTAGATGTGTCCTCTTTCGTCCTCTAGTTTCTAATGGCTGCCCTTTGCTTTCCCATAAGAAGAAGAAGAAGAAGAGTTTGGATTTGATATCCCACCTTTCACTCCCCTTCAGGAGTCTTAAAGCGGCTAACATTCTCCTTTCCCATTCTCCTTCCCCCACAACAAACACTCTGTGATGTGAGTGGGGCTGAGAGACTTCAAAGAAGTGTGACTAGCCCAAGGTCACCCAGCAGCTGCATGTGGAGGAGCGGAGACGCGAACCCGGTTCCCCAGATTACGAGTCCACTGCTCTTAACCACTACACCACACTGGCTCTTTTCAGGCATTGCCAGAAAAAGGACATCCATTAGAAACTAGAGGACTGACCCTTTCTTCGCTTGCGGCAGAGTTGGGTGCCTGTTTCCATTACTGCCATTGTTTCAAAATGATCCCAACCTTAAAAGTAAAGCATACCCTCCAACATTTCTGCACTGAAAATAGGGACATCCCGTTCCATAAATGATAGTTTTACTGTTTATGCCCCACACGTCTGACTGGGCTGCCCCAGTCTCTCTTTTGGCAGCTTCCAACATATATAAAAACATAAGAAAACTTCCCTATACAGGATTGCCTTCAGATGGCTTGGTGGTTCGGATAACTCCATACCATACCCTCCAACATTTCTCCAATGAAAATAGGAATATCCTAAGGAGAAGCGGGACATTCCAGGTTCAAATCAGAAACCAGGATGGCTTCTCTAAATCAGGGTTGTCCCTGGAAAATAGGGACACTTGGAAGGTTTGGTAAAGCTGGTTCGTATTAACTCGACACCCATCATACAGGCCATTCTTGTCTACTATGAAATATCACTGTATATTTATGCCTTGCAACTTAGGTGTGGCTGGCAGTCTGTGTTTCATTTCCGTTTGTTCACTGCCACCTCTTAGCACGTGGCCCATATATATGGGAACTGCACACCACCAAACCCTATCCCAAAATAATGCTGACTTTTGCATGCAGTTGCATCCCTATCCAGTTCTGGGAAATGGAAGGAACAATGAGATTGGCCTGTGAAATAGTTCAAGGGAGATGGGCAGGAAGCTGCCACCTGGAGAGTGGACTGAGCAGGCACTGACGCAGGGCCCCCAGGCCACAGTCTTGACGAAACAGAAAGCGTTCCTTTTTTTAAAAAAAATGGTGGTAATTTGCATCTATACCTATAGAACAGAGCATGCAAATTTTATGGTGATGCGATTTCTCTTTCGGCCCTGTTAAAGTGGCCATCCTTGTGGAATGCTGTTCCAGGTGAGATATGTCAAGTCTTGATACTTTGACATGCTTGGTTAAAATGCAGCTGTTCAAAAGGAGGTTATTATCCGAGTATTTTTCTCTTTCTTGTGTTACGTTAATGCTGCTCTCATTAGATTTTCAGGTATCACTGCTCTTTCTATTTGCTAGGGTTCTTGGCTGAATGTGTTAATGCTGTTCAACTGTGAGAGAGAGAGAGAGAGTTGATGTATAAAACTGGTGTGCGTGTGACATGATAGCTCAGTTGCTAAAGCATGGCGCTCTTAATCTCAGGTTTGTGGGTTCAAGCCCTACGTTGGGCAAAAGAGTCGCTTGGACTAGATGACCCTTGTGATCCTTCCAACTCTATGGACTCGGCTACATTAGTAAAAAAACAATGATTTGAATGTGCTATAAACATGCAACACCAGATGGCACCAGAGAGCAGGAACTTTTTATATGCATTTTTCTGTAGGGTTTTTTTTATTTTGTTATAACGATCTAATTTCTGACTTATTTATAATGTTCCTCCCACCCCCTGTGTATAGATCCACCTTATGATTCAACATTTTATTATTGTAAAGCCACCTTGAATTCATTTTGAGAAAAGCCCAGGGGCGGGAACCCTGTGGCCCTCCCACTACCTGCTAGGACTGGTGAGAGTTGTAGCCCAACAACATGTGGGGTGGGCATTGATTTCCCATCCCTGATCAGAGTTTCTTCAAACATAAACAGACGAAGTGACATTCATTTTCTCTGATTCAGACATGCACATTCTTGTGCGCATGACTTGGCCAGAGAAGTGCAACTGAGAAATTCAGAGATGTGCAGATTTGAAAGGATGGAGGTTACGTTTCAGTCCATGGATTGTTTCGGAAAGCATGGGCTATGTAGTTTCTCCTTGAAATGCGAAATGCATCAAATTTCTTTCCCATCTCAGGATGCTTTGGGAAGTACAAGAAGACATTAGTGTGCCCCCCCCCCCGCAAGCTCACACTACAATCCCCACCCAGAAGTGGCAGCTCTTCACATGTCAGGAGCTGCAGTCTGAAGCATCCTGGGGGCACCGGTTTGGGAAGGTGGCCACAATAAAGACATTGCCTTTAAGATGTTGCAGAATCCCGAGGGTGCTTCCAGACAGGATTAATGTTGTACATGGGGGTTGTTCAGATATTGCAAATGGGTCGTTGGGAACAGGTTTTATTTATTTATCTATCTGATTTCCCCTGGAAAGGGTAAATCTGGATTAAATGGGGGAGGGGGATACAGACTGGCATTTTTATGCCAACGATGTCATTTGGAAAGTGCAATAAAGCTAAAATAACACTGCAGGCATGAGGTGCAGCATCCTACAAGAGATCACATTTGGATGCTTTTTTTTGAAGGAAGATATGGGTTAACATCATGTTTAAGCCTCTGAAGGTAGATTACGGTAGATAGTTGTGGTTTTTATGTAATTGTTCCTGTTTTCTAATATACAACAAGCAATAGCAACGGTAAAGAGAAAAGATCAAAGCAAGAAATGAAAAAGAAGGTTACGAGGAGAGAGTGGTCCTATTTGAAAAATAGCATTATAATCCTTCATAAGCACATTATCCAAGAGTGTTTTTCCACAGGAGTCCAGGAGAAGAGGGCAGCTGCCAATCACGTTCCCTTACTTTAACCTAGATCAGAGAGTTGGCTAAAGTGCTTTAAAAGCACACAACATGATGGACGCCACTCCTGGCTAGGGAGATTTTAATTCTCCTTCGTATTGCATGTTGTGCGTTTTGAGGGAAGCTGCAGTTGTTCACTGAGTCGCGAGAGTGAAATGGCACTTCTATCCTGCTGGAAACTATAGATTCTCTTTCCCCCCCCCCCCCAGCATAAGAGCCCGCCCCGAAACACACTGCGTGTGTCATAGATTAACAGTGCCACCAAGGCTAAATGGGTGTACTTGCGTGACTAGGAATTCTGGAGCGGATCACCTCAGTTCTCCTCCACTTTGGCAGGGCTACAGGGCTCGTGTTTTCACATGAATGAACGGCTCTTGAACGATTTGTGGCTGAATTTCTCAAAGTTGTTAGGAACAAAAAGGCTTTTCTTTAGCATCGAGGGTACACAGCTACTGGGTTTGCCTATTTCTTCACCCGCCCACCCCCCCAGCCTGGCGCACCGAGGAGAACATGGTTGCCGCATTTTAAGACACTGGGAAGTTCATTCATTTATCACATCCTGTTATTAAGATCAACCCTCTCTAATACCTCTTTCAGTGAGTGGGCAAATGAAGATGAAGGCTCAGTTCAGACATCATGGCAAACCACAGTTTGCACTAACCACGGTTCAGACTCCAAACCATGGTCTGAGTTTTACAGGCATACAGGAAATACTACAGTTTAGAGTAGCTTTGGTTTGCTCTCTGCTCAGGACTGCTGTTGGCAGAGCAATGGCGGTAACTGTGTTGCTCCTCCTGTATTGTCTGGGGGCGTCAGCCTGAGATTGGTGGGCGGTTGTAGTGTTGCCAAGGTTGCGGACGGCATGTCTGCAGTGTTTCGTTTTGTGTTGCTTTAGTTCATTTTTGCCACATTTCCCCATCCTATGCAAATGGGTCAAGCGTAGCAGCTCTTTGGATGGTCTAACAACTGCATCTGCAGGCCTCTCCATCTTCCCCTTGGGACTCTCATAAGAACGTAATAATAGAATGCTGGATCAGGCCAATGGCCCATCTAGTCCAGCATCCTATCCTCACAGTGGCCCATACAAATGCCGGTGGGAAACCAGCAAGGTTGTGAGCCCTGTGGTTTCCAGCAGCTGATGTTCAGAAGCTTGCTGCCTCCAGCTATGGAGGAAGAGCATAGCCATCATGGCTAGTAGCCATCAATAGCCCTCTCCTCCATGGATTTGTCTAATGCTTTTCTAAAGCCATCTAACTTGGTGACCACCACTGCCTCCATAGTTTAACTATGCACTCTTCTTCTGTGACAGTTTTGAGGACCCTCTTGCCCTCCCACCTGATGCCATTCATATGGGTGTGGGTCAGGGCAAGATGTTGTCTGAGCTGAAAGCAGGGGCACAGAGCCCTGAGCAAGCTCTGCCAGCATTGATTATTGTCGAGTCTCATGGAGCGCCATGCATAGGTGCGATGATCAGGCAACAGCTGGATCTTGGGAAAGGGGGTCCACAAAGCACCAACCATCAGCTAATGCATCAGCTAATGGCATTTTAGTGTCCCCCCTCCCGGTTCACTTTCATTCATATGATTTCACTCATATCCAGTGGCGTAGCGTGGGTTGTCAGCACCCGGGGCAAGGCAAGTAATTTGCGCCCCCTAACCCTGAGTGAGCCAGGTAGGGGCAGAGAGCTGTGAGTGCAAGCGCGCGCCCCCAGATGTTGCGCCCGGTGCGGCCGGCCCCCCCTGCACCCCCCACACTACGCCACTGCTCACATCAACAAGAGCGGGGAAAGTGAAAAGCTCTCCCGTAGACATTCTCTTAGATGGCAGAGAATTCCCTTGCCTTGAGAAATTTTCCAGCGTGAAAAACAAAAAAAGGAAAAAAAGCTTGGCTAGTGAATTCCCAACGTTCCTCTTCAAAGATTCCTGTGTAAGCCCAGGGGGCTGGTTTTCATTCTAGGGCCAGCAGATGGAGACGAAGCCTCATACATCTGCTCATTTCGGGCTTGGGATTTCTGCCCCTCCCCATCCTTGCTTCTGTTTATAAGCTAAGGTAGGGATCAGCAGCTAGCTGTGCTTGAGCCAAACCTGGCCCCTTGGGAGATTCTGTTTGGCACCCTGTTCTTAGCCCAGAAGTGAAAGCAGGATATGGAGGGGATTTCAGCTGTGGGGTTGACCCCCACCATGCCACCTAAGGAACACTGTGACTGAGGCCCACACCAAACGCTGACCTGGGCTGAAGATTCTGTTGCCACTTCTGAGATGCTCTCAGTAGTGCTCCCAGACTACACAACTGACATGAATGTTACATGGGATGTGGGTGCCCCATATCCATATATTATGGTCCACATGGTGGATTCCTCTCTCCTCCTCACCCCCCATACACACACAAATGTGGAAGTAAACAAGAAATCCTAAGAAAGTTGCATTAATTGGGTGAAACATTTGTTGCTTATGGCCAAAGGCCAAAAATATCTCTCAAAACTAGATGCCTCCATCAATCTCTATAAGTGGTTTTGGGGTACTCTGTTGCAAAAACAGAACTGATATATCTCAATAGATCAGGCATTCACACATGCCAATATTGAAAATACTATGTATATCAATCATCATAAATAGAAGCTAGAATCAGTTAAAACAACAAACAAAAATAAAACAAAAGAAAGCAATAAAACTCAAGCAATAAAATAAATGATTAAAGTCATCATCACAATGACAATTTATAGCGCTCTCTCTCTCTCTCTGGGAGATTTCTTCAGAAAGAAAAACCATGTAAGTCACAACAAAAGCAAAGATCTGACAGTAGATGACACACCCTTTCTACAGTATATTTTGCATGTATTCCCAATAAAACAGGATTGCGAAATTTAAGAAGGATGTGTCTGTGTTCAGTTGACTCGCCAAGTGGTCGAAAGCAGCTCACATTGATTGTTTCAGTCCCATCAAATCAGCAGAAACAGTATTCCTGGCCTGCTTTTCAATAATGTGGCAGAAAGGGTTACTGAAGTAACGGGTACAAACAACAAAGTGTCTTGTGACATCTTAAATACGAACAGCTGGGTGGCTGTGTGGGCTTCTGAGTGGCACAAGACTCCTTGACACTTTGCTGCAGCAGGAGAGCGGCACAGCTGCTGACCTGGAAGTTGAGGAAATGTAAACTAAACACCCTGACCTGTGAAAATTACCCTGTTGGTGGCACTGTTAGGTCCTGCCTGGTTGGCACAGAGCCACGGCAGCGTTTTCTCAGTGGCTGTTCCCCTTCTGTGAGAGGTGCATCTCACCCCCTTCATTCTTAACACACACAAGGAATTTTTAAACCTTCCCAGTCACCCAGACAATGGATGGCTGAAAGATACTGTTCCTGACAACTTCAAAATTCTTTGCTGCCAGGGCATTGTACTCTTCCTTTGACATTTTTAGATGCTTGTAACTGTTTTTAGTGTGTTTTAATGGCATTGTTTTACTACACTGTTGTTGCCACCCTGGGCTTCTGTGCAACACAAAATCTTATGTATTTATTTAGCTGTGATTCCTGCACTGGACTAGATGACTCTTTGGGTCCTTTCCAACTCTACGATTTTATTTATTCATTTAGAAATGCTGTGTATCTCTGTGTTGTGGGTGGGTGTGCCCATGCACGTACGTGCTTGATTATAGCACAGTTGCATTTTGCTCCAAGCCGCGGTTTGGGTCTGGGGAATCTACTTGCTCCCTCTGAGAGTCTCCTTACGTAACCCACCGCTCTTGAAAGGCAGGCCCTGACCCTGCTGCCCTCCCCTCACTGCACAGGGTCCAACCTATTAGCATAGCTGTCCTGGTTCCAGGTTTCCTCAGCCTAGTTTAGCATTCTGCCCAGGTTGACCGTCTTCCTTTGGAGAAGGTTCTTCTGAATATTAATTAGACTTTCCCCGTCCGGATTAAAACCTTCGCCAGAAAAGCCATTTGGCTGTGAGATTAAAGTTCTTCCACCTCTTCCTAACACCTCCTTTTCTTTGTCATTCTGAGAAAGTTCTCCTCTTTCATTGACTGTCTTACTCACAGCAGTCATGAAAACAATTTCTTAAATCCCGTGCCTTTTACTGAGCGCCTGAGCGCCAAGCAAATGATCCTGGGATCTTCCTTGAAAAGCATCCAATAGTTGTTTCAATAGCTATTGTCTGCTTAGGGCTTTCCTTTATGGCAGATTTTGGTGTCAGTCCAGCTTAGGCGAATTATAGGGCTGGGTCCTATTCTGACTGGAGCTGATGGGTGTCAGAGTCCGAAGCACTAGGAGGATACCAGAGTGGGATGGGCCGTAGCTCAGCAGTACAGCAGATGCTTTGCAGGCAGATGTTCCCCAGGTTCAGTCGTCAGCATATCTAGATAAAGCTGTCTGAAAACCTAGAGAATGGCTGCCAGTCACTGTTGACAAGTCTAGCTATTGCTAGACTCTCATCTGCACCAGACAGCATGGCCAAAAGTCAGTCACCCTTACATGTGCTGTTCATGAGACAGAAACAGCGGCAAGCTTTCATCATCATCATCATCATATCATCAAATGCTGCCTAAAGACCTATCTATTTAAACTGGTCGCCACATCGTTCTGCTTTATTATTTACTCTTTTATTGATGGCTTTTACTGAGGCATCTCTTTGCATTCGGAGTTTTAAATGTGGTATGTACATTATTCTTTTTCAACATTACCTTACTGTGGGGTTGTTGTTGTTGTTTTGTAAACCGCTTAGGGATTTTGAACATTAAGCAGCATATAAATATGATTGATGGTGACGATGGTGACAATGCTGAGCTAGATGGACCCAAATGGCAAGGGTGGTCCATCCATAGCTGTCAACTTTTCCCTTTTTAAAAGAAAAATCCCCTTATTCTGAATACAGTTACAGATAGGTAGCCGTGTTGGTCTGCCATAGTCAAAACAAAAAAAAATCTGAAGAAGTGTGCATGCACACGAAAGCTCATACCAAGAACTAACTTAGTTGGTCTTTAAGGTGCTACTGGAAGGAATTTTTTTTGTTTTTATTCTGAATAGGATTCCTCATAAGAAAAGGGAAAAATTGACAGCTATGTGTCCATCCTGTTTTGCTGAAATGGGAAGTTGCAGCCCTGCACGAACACCAGATATTCACACACACCCTTCCTTATTGCCTCTGCCAAAGCCTTTCTTATTGGGGTCACGGCTTCTGTATTTTGGAAAGATCTCACGAGAGCTCTGTGGGATCTTGTGCTATCCCTGCAAGATCTCATTGGACTCTTGCGATATTTCATGAGGCTCTTGCAAGATCTCATACCAGAACCCAAAGGCCGCCTCAGCCGCTTCTCCTTGCTCATCCGGCAATGGGGTGTCTGTGTCTGCGGAGATGCCCATTGGATTCTGCCACCTGAGGCAGCTGCTTCAGCCTGTCTCATGGATGGTCTGGCCATGCTAAACGGTCTGAATGGGTAGAAGGCAGCTTCCTATGGCTTTGGTGTAACTGAAGAAAAATACGTCTGCCAAGTACTATCCAAATTCTCCTCCAAGTTATTGCTATTGTTGTTATTGAGCATACTAGAGTAGCGAGATGAGAAGATATGCCTATATATTACCAGTAATTCATCTTCTCCTACTCCTTTTGCTCCTCCCAGGTAACATTATCGGCTCCGGCATCTTCATTTCCCCCAAAGGAGTCCTGGAGCACACGGGCTCCGTGGGGCTCGCCCTCATCATCTGGGTGCTCGGCGGGGGGATCGCAGCCCTCGGGTCGCTGTGTTACGCTGAGTTAGGAGTCACCATCCCGAAGTCTGGAGGGGATTATTCCTACGTCTCTGAGATTTTCGGTGAATTAGCTGGGTAAGTGGCGCTTTAGCAGCATGACGCTTAATCTTTTGGGTCTCACAGCATCCTCACGGCAACCTTGCAAGGAGGGCTATATTGGCACATGCTCCTCCCTCCCCTGAGCAATCGACTGTGGTGGGTCCAGCACTTTGGAAGAGACAGCGCTGAGGATGCCTAGGGAGCTGGCAATATTTTGCTAAAAAGGGGGCAAGGAAGCTAGAGCCAGCGGGTCAGTCTTGGCCCACCAGGTGCTCGATTTCCCCCCAAACAACGCCCACCTGTCAATCAACTGAAAGATGCCGGGGATCAAACCCAAGGTGAGTGGGCGGTGCCGAGACGCACTCCTGAGCGCGTGCAGAGTGCGTTCCTCCTCCATGTCCAGAGGCAGCCGCAGGACCAGCTTGCAGGGTGTTTATATTTTTCAAAATATAGTTTGTGCCCCCACCCAAGGTCTGAGGGACAGTGGACCGGCCCCCTGATGGAAACATTTGTTGACCCCTGGCTTATATCAAATAAGGCAATATTCAAAAATCCATTAGAAAATCTTGGTACACAATAAAACCGACTCTCAAAACATCAGCAAACAATAATGAAACAGAAATTCGCTCTCAGCAATTACGATAAATCTAGTGAACTGTAATCAATAAAAATAACAGCAAGTAGCAATATATAAAATAACTACCTGTAAAATATCAAATTGAGCAAAAAGTCCCTTAACTTATAAAATAAAGTTGACAAAAAAATTATTATTATTATTGAATTCCTTTGCCATGCAAAGCATCATTGCTTTCCCACTGAGTTCTGGATTTGAACCCAGGACTTCCTGGCTCCTAACCCCCACACTGTGCTGCACCAGCTTCCCTGAGGCTGCATGATTTCCCTTGTTGCCATGGAGGCCTGAGCAGCCATTCCTGGCACAATCCTCTTCCAAACACCCTATTTCATGTTCGGAGGCAAGCATCCTTACTTTGATTGGTGTTTGAATGAAGTGGCTAGGGAGTTTCTTGTTACAGCCTGAACTGCTGATGCAATGTTGCTGAGGGGAGGGGAGCACCTGCATAAAGACAGATTACCTCCCCCCCCCCCCGCAATATCTCCTTTGGCCAAGAGCAGGTGCAATCCTAATTGCATAGGATATCAAGAGGCAGGTTGCATTTTGCAAAGCCTGTAAATCATGCCGTGAATATTTTGTAAGGACAAAAGCAACCAGAAGAAAGCCGACAACTCTTGATCATTTTCAGGGCCATTCGCCTCCCAGGAATTGATATTTATTGCATCTGAGAAAGTGCCAAAACGACGAGTCGTACATGGAGATATAAAAAGCGGCAAAGCTCTCCGCGTTGTTTCCTAAAAGTTAAGGCTGACAAAGGCTTCAGCTCCACCCTCAGGCCAGCAATAACTCAACAGGGAGATCGTGTTAACCTTGCCCTGTCTCCACAAGGCTGTTTTTATTGAGGCTAAAAAGGGACAGTAGTTTTTGAGAGAGCTGGACCTGACATCACTTGCCCTTGGGATGAGCACAGAGTTGTGAAGGACTGGGGGAAGACTGGGAAAACTGTGTTGGGCCAGGGAACACATCTGGGTTTTTTCCACCCAGTTTTGCTGGGACGGGGGTTGCTATTTTTTCCGGGGGCGGGGCAGGAATGGAAAAATTGGGGTGGAAAACAGATTTTGTGGTAGTTACCATATTTTTTGCTCTATAAGACTCACTTTTTCCCTCCTAAAAAATAAGGGGAAATGTGTATGCGTCTTATGGAGCGAATGCCGGCTGCGCAGCTATCCCAGAAGCCAGAACAGCAAGAGGGATCACTGCTTTCGCTGCGCAGCAATCCCTCTTGTTGTTCTGGCTTCTGAGATTCAGAATATTTTTTTTCTTGTTTCCCTCCTCCAAAAACTAGGTGTGTCTTATGGTCTGGTGCGTCTTATAGAGCGAAAAATACGGGTAATTCCATAAAGGAAATACACATTTCTCTTTCATGCTTTTCCAGTTGTACAGATTTCTTTATTTATTGTTATAATTTGTACCTCACCTTTCCTCCAAGGAACTCAAGGGCATAGTTCTCCCCCTCCTTGTAGCAAAAACGTTAATACAAAAACTAAAAGGTGGTCACTTTTCCTGGCCGATAAAAATGACTTTTAGAATCTTGTTCTGACCAGAAGTTAATTAACCTGCACATTTAATAGCTGTTTTATGAAACCACCCAGCTCCAATAATGACTCTCAGATTCCTGCCTAATCTTATTTTTATTTATTTTATTTTTTTATTTCTAAAAATGAAGGGGAAAGGAAGATTAGTAGGGGTTGCATCATAAGCAGATTTGGCTTGGGGAGGAGCCAGTTCCCCCCTTTCTTTCTTTAAATCCTTCAGTAATACTAAAACTTGAAATATATATATATATATATATATATATATATATATATATATATATATATATATATATATAATATCCAGTAGTACCTTAGAGACCAACTAGGTTTGTTCTTGGTATAAGCTTCCGTGGTATCTGAAGAAGTGTGCATGCACACAAAAGCTTATACCAAGAACAAACTTAGTTGGTCTCTAAGGTGCTACTGGACAATTTTTTAATATATTTTGACTGCCTCAGACCAACACGGCTACCACCTGAAACTAACACTTGAAGGAGGCCTTCCATGATTATTGGCTTGCAATTGCTGCCACTTAGAAAAGATGAGTCTAATTTTCTGACTGGAGTCAGAAAATCTGGGACTCGTAGTCAGGGGTGGCTCCAGACATTTCGGCACCTGAGGCAAAATGCCTCCTGCTGTCCCTACAATGCGGTTGGGGGGGGGGGCATGAGGCTCTGCAAAGGCAGGGGTGTCCAAACTTTTTTCAAAGAGGGCCAGGTTTGGTGAAGTGAACATGCATGAGGGCCAACCAAAGTTGTTGGGGAGCTTCAGAAAGCAGGGGGAGCTTCAGAAAGCACTTCTCCTTAAGATAAAGCCCTTGCCAACTCATTGAGGGCATGGGGAGGTGTTCCTCAGAGCTTTGCTGCTGGTCACTCTCTGCCCTTGGGGAGCTTGAAGCAAACCTGGGTGGAGGAATGCTGTACAGTTTTGCTGCCCTCTCCCCCAATTATCTGATTGCGATTGTTGTTATGAGAATCGGAGGGCCCCTTATCCAGGATGCCTCCAGACTCTCAAAATTTTGTGGGAGGGATTTGAATGCATGTCAGAACTTTCCGTTTGTGAGATTAAAGCGGATTAAGGCACTCTGTTGCCGTTCCATAACAAATTTGCTTTTAAAAACAACAGCAACAGACTTTGGCAGCTTGCAATATGATGGGGAAATGCATGGGAAGTGTGAGATGAATGAACATCTGGCAAGGGAGACGTTTAAAGGTCAAGAAAATGCAGGTGGAGGCAGGTAACTACCCCATAAACGCGTCATGTAACTACCCCATAAACACTGCAGAGCAAATGTGCAGTAAAGACCGCTATCAATCTGACCTCCACATAGGGGTGGGGGAGAAAATCAATTTGATTTGTAATTTAATGGGAAAGCACTTGTTTTGGACCAGATTCTTCTTGAGCCAGACCATGAACTGAAAGGCAGCTCCCCTTAAAATTTGCACTTCCCTGAATGTTGCAGCACAGTTCTCCTGCCCAGCAAAGCACACATTAATGCATGTATTGGGGGGGGGGATGTGCATGGGAATGCATTGATTCATACCCAATGCTTTTTATTAGGGAAATTTGTTTCTAAAGTGGCATGCATGTGGCAAAACTGCACTCAAAAATGTGTTTACTAGGAGAAAATTACACTAAAAGGCTTGTAAATTTTTGAAAAAAGAAACTGAATCAGCAAACTGATGTGGAAATGTGGAGGAGTGAATTTAAGTCTGCAAAAATGAGAACTGGAGAGGAACTCCAGGCGATAGCTGCATCATTTCTGACCTCCAGGGAAGCTGCTGCAAGCCAGCCCGGAGGAGAAGCCGGTAGCCCAATGCGCCATCTCATTTAACTGGAGATTCTCCTTTTCTTTCCTTTTCTCTTGGCTTCAGGTTTCTCCTCCTATGGAGCGCAGTCCTCATCATGTACCCCACCAGCCTGGCTGTGATCGCCCTGACTTTTTCAAACTATGTCCTCCAGCCAGTGTTTCCCAACTGTATCCCTCCCTATAATGCCTCCAGAGTCCTTTCCATGGTGTGTTTATGTGAGTATTTATCAGCAACCTTTTCCTTGGGCTTCCAGCGACATTTGCCGAGAGGGCCACTCTCCAGCAGAGACACCCTCAACCAAGAAAGGGCTGGTGCCGTTTTAGTTTTATTGGTGTTGAATTACTTTTCAATGATTAACATAAAAAAAAAAACATTTTTAGTATTTTTCTATTCCATCTGTGCTTTTGTATTTTGATCTGTAAGCCACCTTCAGTCCCAGGTGGGATGATGATGATGATGATGATGATGATGATGATGATGATAGGAGTGAGAGGGGTACATAAACACAATACTCATTCAATGAAGCCCAGGCTGCCTTTTGGATCCACAGCTTCATCCTCTGGTTTTCCCAACACTTCTCTCTATTAAAAACAAACAAATAAAATGGAGTTCAGTGCTACAGTGAAACCTTGGTTGTTGAACGCTTCGGAAGCCGAACAATTCGGAACCTGAATGCCAACAACAATTTTCAGAAGCCGAACAGTCTTCCAGAACTGATTATGTTTGAAAACCGAGGTTCCACTGTATAGCCTATTTTAGATGTCTAGGCGTTTTCTGTCTTCTTTCAAAAATAAGAAGCTCAAATAAAAGGGTTTGATCTTTGACGCACGTGGCACAAACCTCTCTCTGGACGGAATTGTGTTTCCTGCTCTCCAGCACTCTTGACGTGGGTGAATGGCTCCAGCGTCCGATGGGCCACCCGCATCCAGGATATCTTCACTGCAGGGAAACTCCTCGCCTTGGGCCTGATCATCGTTGTGGGCTTCGTACAGATCTTCAAAGGTATTTAATGCAGGAACCCTGAATGCCAGGATGACATTGTGAGAATGTCATCAAGCGGAATCAAGCCCTTCTTAGCAAACGGAGGCCACTCACTCTGACGGGGCAGAGGGTTGTTGTTGTAGTTGCCCCTGTTTCACTTTTTCCAGAATGGCGAACTCAAAGCAACCTGCAAAAACCAATACATTAAAAACAGGTGTAAAAAGAACCTAAAATGCATCAATTATATCTATATCTATATCTATATATTGCCTGGCACCTAAAAAGAGATAAGGTTGGCGCCTGGCCTGCCTCCCTGGACAAAGTGTTCCATAAATGGGGAGCCACCACAGAGAAGGATCTTTCTCATGTTGCCACCCCCCACACCTCCCTCAGAGGAGGCCCATGGAAAAGGACTTCAGATGATGAGCCCAGGGTTCAACTTGTTATTGTCCCCCTGCTTGGAACTGTACCAGAGAAGTAAACTGCTGTCCCATCCACACCCCTTCTCCAGGTAGCCCTGAGGAGCAGGTTTTTTTGAGAGGGATTCAGTCCTCAGACTGAGACCCACAGTGCTGCTCCCTCTGCCTAATGGTAGGATTAGGGAAGCCTGGACAACTAAACTTTTTTTTATAAATATGTTGTGCAGCTATACTGCAAGATTGTCCTTCCCTGGTTCTTTGAGCAGATTTGCGGGCTTTCTTTACTGGCATGCAGAAATTAAGAGTGCAAAGTGTTTCCAGCCTGTGCAGTAGCTCATTGGAGTGAGGGGAGGCTGACTAAGCAAGGGGGCAACCTTGTCTTTTCATCTCAGACAGCAAAGAAGCTGAGACTGGTCCTGTCCAGAGGAGGCCTCTGCTTCTCCCTGGGACATGTCCCCCTGCTCTTCTAACATATTGACTGCATGAGGGGGTGGCTGGGTGCTGAGATGCATGTCTGAATTAATTGATTTTGCATTATGCTCTGCTTGTAGGAAACTACGAAGAACTCTTGCCAAGCAATGCCTTCAATTTCTGGATGACCCCTTCGGTGGGGCATTTGGCGCTAGCCTTTCTTCAGGGCTCCTTTGCATTCAGTGGGTGGAACTTCCTAAATTATGTGACGGAGGAATTAGTTGATCCTCGGAGGCAAGTATTTCGCTTCCCGTCTGACCTGGGGTTAGGAGGAAAACCATCCGCGGTGTCTCCTAGCACCTGCCTTTCTGCACATGTCTGAAAAGAGAGAGAGAGAGAGACCCACCGAAATTAATGAGCGTGGCTAACTTAGGTCTTTTAATATCAGTGGGTCTACTCTGGGTCCTTTTCATAGGCACCTCTAGGAATATTAGCAGCTGCCTTACACTGAGTCAGTCTGTTGCTCCATCTAGCTCAGTGTTGTCTTCACCGACTGGCAGCAAAGACTGTCCGGGGTTTCAGGCAGGGGTCTCTCCTAGCCCTCCCTGAACAGATGCCATTGGGGACGGAACCCGGGACATTCTGCATGCAAAGCGAATGCTCTGCCACTGAGCTAAAGCCCTTCCGCTAACTCTGCAAGAGCCAGTGTGGTGTAGTGGTTAAGAGCAGTAGTCTCGTAATCTGGGGAACCGGGTTCGCATCTCCGCTCCTCCACATGCAGCTGCTGGGTGACCTTGGGCCAGTCACACTTCTCTGAAGTCTCTCAGCTCCACTCACCTCACAGAGTATTTGTTGTGGGGGAGGAAGGGAAAGGAGAATGTTAGCCGCTTTGAGACTCCTTAAAGGGAGTGAAAGGCGGGATATCAAATCCAAACTCCTCTTCTTCTTCTTTTGAAATCCTGCAGAAGCCACACAACTTGGTGATACTGCAAACTTGACCCCAGCGGCCCTCCCCAGGGCCCGATTTATCCAAGGGCTGGCTCTGGGGTGTATCTCGCCCTGGGAGTGTTCATGGCTTCCTTTGGTGTCAGCTGGCATCCCTGCATGAGAATATTTTCTGTTCCCATCTTTTGCATTGATGTACCATTTGCATGTTTATAATATTCGTGCGCCCTGCTTTTTGGTTGTGCTGCGTTTTTTGCGGCGCCATTTCTTCCCCTCCCCTCTCTTTTTTAAAGCCACGGCTTGCCTGTCAGTAGCAAAAGCCCCAGGCTCACTTTCATAGTAGCGCTAGAATGAGATTCCGAGCGAAGCCATAAAGAATGAATGAGGCTGTGGGCACACTAGCCTGTCTGCAGCACAATAATGTAGTTCTTCTAAATCTGGAACACTTTGTGCTGCTTTCAGTTCCAGATTCCAGATCCTTCCAGCCACAAGGGTGGGCATGGCTGCTTGACACACATTTGCAAAACGAACCCCTTGACTAGGTTACCCAACACCCTTTGCTTCTCCAGGCAAGTAAAGGCAGAAGTGGGGATTGCAAACTTGGTATATGTCCACCCACAACATTATTAGGAAGGTGTAGATAGGCACACACACAAACACACACACACCTCACGCATTGCCAGGGCTGCCTGCATCTGTTTCCATATGGAAACACTGCAGGTAATGCAGAATGAATCTGCAGTGAGCTTTTGTTTTTGGAACAAAACACTGTTTATCAGCGAGCACTTTCCATGGCGCCAAAAATACACAATCGATCTAGATCCTGTGCGGACTATGTAGGGGGGGAACCGCCAAGTACTCAGTCCCCACCGATGGTAGAATAAAACACCATGTGTACTAAGCCTTGATCCACTCGCAGAATCCCAAAATTGTACAGTTGGAAGAGTCCTGTTGAGATCCTCTAGTCCAGCCCTCTGCAAGGCAGGAACCACAGCTCAAATAATCCCCAACAGATGGCCTCTACACCCAGCCTCTGCATGAAAAACTCCAACAACGGAGAAACTCCACCACCTTCTGAGGGAGTCCATTCCACGGTTGAACAGCTCTCACCATCAGAAAGTTTTTTCCTACAGGTTTTAGGTTAGATTTTGCCCTGCTGACCTCATCCCGCTGTCTGTGCTGAAAGAGATCCAGTGCGGATCTGCGCTCTCCGCATTATGTGTGCCTGTTAATGCTTTTTGTTGCCCCTCCTCCTTTCTCGAATGCCAGGAATCTACCTCGTGCCATCTTCATCTCCATCCCATTGGTGACCTTTGTCTACACCTTCACCAATATCGCCTACTTCACTGCCATGTCACCCCAAGAGCTCTTGTCTTCCAACGCTGTGGCGGTAGTAAGTAAAAGCGCCCCTGGACCTTTCCTTCCCTTCCCCTCCCCGTTTTTTCCTTTTTTTTAATTACGATTATTCCTGCTCTGTGCCGTGTGGTATTATGTTTCAGTTTCTCTGCCTTTTGTTGCTTTAGACATTTGGTGAAAAGTTACTGGGCTATTTTTCGTGGGTTATGCCCGTCTCTGTGGCTCTGTCTACATTTGGAGGAATAAACGGATACCTTTTTACCTCATCAAGGTTAGACGAAGTACGATTTTGTTTCTTTTTCCGGAATGGGTGAGGGGAAACCTTTTGCTTTCTTGGCTAGCTCTGAGTCTTTGTTGTGGGTCACTTTTGACAGATTTATTCACTCATCTTATTTGTGTCCGGCCCTTCCTCCATATCACTCGCGGTGGTGTATATGGGGTTAAGTCTGTGAGGTAAAAATTAGGTGTAGAATTTGCAGTTTGCTCTAAACCACTCCATTATGTTAAGAAACAAAAAAACCGACAGGAACATAAGAACACAGAAAGCTGCCTTATGCCAAGGCCCAATCTGCACCACACGTTGAAAGCAGGATCTGGCCACTTTCAACAGACATGGCTCCTGCCATAGAATCCCAGGAAGTGTTGTTTGTTGTGAGTGCTGAGTTGTTAGGACCCAAACCCCCATTTCCCTCAGGGAACTACAGTTCTCAAGAGTGCCCTGGGAAGAGGGATTGATGGTTAAACCATCCTGGGAACTAGCTCATGTAACACTGCCCTGACACAGTATTGTGAAACCTCCTGCAAAAACTGATCAGGATGAATCCTCAATGAACGGCCAACATGGTCTCACCTCCCCACAAACTTTGTGCAAGGTAATCAGGATCAATGGCCAATAAACAGGTCATCTGGGTGTGCTGCATGTTTACATGCAAATCCCCCAAATGCATCAACAGGTGGAACATTGATTGATTGATTGATTGATTGATTGATTGATTGGACTGATTGAAGTTATATACCATCCTATATCAGCAGGTCTCAGGGTGGTTTATATTTCCTGTTTTCTTACCGTCTTTTTCTCTACTTACTACAAGAAACAGAAGTTAGTTCCTTTGAGGTCAGTTTGGCAGCCTTAAGTAGCCTATTATTATTATTATTATTATTATTATTATTATTATTTATTAATTATTATTCCCCTTGTTGAGCCATCTCTGTTTGATTTCAAATCTTTCAGTAGCCAGAAGAAAATGAAGAACATAAGCTGCTCTCTCCATGATGCAGTTGATGATCTCCTGATCCCACTAACCAATTTTACTTTTCCTTCTAGACTGTGTTTCTCCGGAGCCCGAGAAGGACATTTGCCCAGCTTGTTGGCCATGATCCACGTCCAACACTGCACCCCAATCCCAGCCCTTCTTGTCTGTGTGGGTATTTCTCCTTTACATACGACTCTGTGCCCAAATAGGTTTCTCAGGGGTTTACAAGCATAAAATGACAAGAGGCTTCATTATTCCTCCGATACCAGTTTTTGTGGCTTACAGATTCCTCTGAGAGCATCCCAGTGATAAGCATGGGGGGAAGAGTGCATGTTAAGAGGTATGTGTGTCTGTTTCATAGCAAACCTCTTAAGAAGGGTTCAGGAATCTCTGGCTGAGGGCTGAATGCAGCCCTCCAGGCCAAGACCTTACCCAGCGCTGTCTCTCCCCTGGTCACACCTCTTGCCTTGCTTACATGCTTTTAGCTGGTGGGAAGTCACCCTTGGCAGCAGTCATGCCTCTTGCTTGCCTGAAATGAGGATAGAGAGCTGCCTCCCTTTGACCCCTGCCTGCCTGCTCCGCTTCTTGCAATCACATAACAAGAGTCTTCTGGATCAGACTGATGGCCCGCCTAGTCCTGCAACTTCTCCTCAGTGTCCAAACAGTCGCCTGTGGGAAACCAGCAAGCAGGGTCCAAGAGGACTCTCCTCCACCCAACTTGGTGTAGCGGTTAAGAGCAGTGGACTCGTAATCTGGTGAACTGGGTTTGCTTCCCCGCTCCTCCACATGCAGCTGCTGTGTGACCTTGGGCCAGTCACACTTCTCTGAAGTCTCTCAGCCTCACTCACCTCACAGAGTGTTTGTTGTAGGGGAGGAAGGGAAAGGAGATTGTTAGCTGCTTTGAGACTCCTTAAGGGGAGTGAAAGGTGGGATATCTAGATTCTATTATTCCTGGTAAAGACCCCTTGAATCCCTCCTAAAAGAATAAAGACACCACAGTCTTATTCATAAGTAACAAAAAGTAGTTTTGCTCATGATCAGGCAGAGCACAGTGCAATCCCTGAAGGCAGGCTTTAGGCTTAAAGTTACAAACGTTTACAAATAGGTTTACCCCATATAGGAGTTGACCTAGTGACTGCAGACTAGCAGTCCAGGAAGTTTGCAGGATAAAAAGGGAAGCAGAAAAGAGAAAGGTGGCAGTGTGACTTGGCCTTTTACCAGGTCTGGAAAGGTCACGCCCACCTACTAGTCACATGCAAGGAAGGATGCTCCAGGCCAGGAGGAACAGGAAGTTTTGACTGGCTGGACCAAACATTCCCTTGCATGTCCATTCTAGCAAAGCAAGGAATGTTGTACTTGACTGCTCCCAGTGGATTACCGGTACATCCCACAATAGGAAGTTGTGTTAAACTGAGCCAGACTCCGTTGAGGTTTAAAGTTTTATGTATGTGCAGCTCTCCAGCTCTCTTACAATGAAATCACAACACAACATAGCAGAAAAATCCCAGCATAAAAAACTGAATAAAAGCAATAAATCTAAAATAAATAAAAAATACTCCTTAGAATCATTATTCTTTATTGAATTTATATCCCATCCGCCCCCGAGGCCTTCACTTAGTGCCAAAAAGAAAGCTTGTCAAACTTCTGAGAGAATTGCTGAGTGCACATTTAAAGCACATTCCCCATCCTCTCAAATTCCTGGGAGCCATAGTTTGTTAAGAGTGCTGGGAATAATAGCTTGAGCCAACTACAATACCCAAGATTCCTGGGGCTGAGCACTTTTCAGGCATGCTTTTAATACACAGTGTGTACACAACATAGAAGAGCCTCGGGGCTGATGGAAAAAGTATGCCCTGTCCAGGGAGTCGCAATAAATAAAACATAGAAATGAGAAGGTTTCCTTGCTTTTCTTCCAGTAATGTTTCCATTTCCATTTCTTCTTCTCTCCCCAGTGTCTGGCCACAGTGGTCATCATGCTTGTTGGGGACACCTACACATTGATCAATTATGTGTCCTTTATCAACTACCTCTGCTACGGAGTGACAATAATCGGTTTGATTGTGCTGCGCTGGAAGAAGCCCAAAATCTTCAGACCCATCAAGGTGAAAAATATTGGGGCTCTCCGAATGCACCCTCTCTTGATTCTTTAGGGGTTTGGTAGGCTTGCGGATGATGCTCACTTCCCACGATGCACCTGAAGAAGCGGTGAAAGGGGAGGCTTTCCTTGCAGTCCTGTCAGCAGCCACAACCACGCAAAACGGTCCTCTCATCTGCCACCAGCCCAGGGGGTGATCTCCAGACTGTCACTGCTTTGGAGGGATGGGCTCAAACAAAGACAGGAAGTTTTGGTGTGCAGCATCACAGTGGCTCAAAGTTTGGTCCATGATGACAAGTGGGGCAACCTCGGCCTCGCTTCTTCCAAGGCCACCTGCCGTTCCAGGAGGTGGCATCACTGCCTGCCACTTTCCTTCTCCCAGGAGGCGGAGAAAACTAGGTTTGGGCCACTCCCCTTCCCTCTGCCCCACTACAAGTGGCACCAGCTACCACTGGTTAAGGGGTCCTGCCACCCTAGAGCAGAAAATCCAATTTAAAAAACAAACAAACCATACTGTTTGCAGCCAGGAAAGTGATGGATAAACACCCTGGGAAGATTGGGCTGCATGAATGAGGCATACAAATAACCCACAGGCAGCCCAGGCCGAATGTGCACCATCCTATATCTGCCCCACAAACAAATGAGAACAGATGCCCAAGAAAGGTCAGACACAGTTTGACCTCCGCGTAAGCTTTGTGCCAGCAGATCTGGGTGGTTGATCAGGAAACAGGTTGTCCAGAGAGGCCCTTCCTTCACCAGAGGGAGAATTGGGCAGGAGAAGGGGGTTGTGTTCTGCTGCTGCAGCTTCCACCTTCTTCCAGATTCCTCCAAATACTGGCACAGCAAAGGCAAGAATGGGGACGAGGGGAGGGTACCATGATGATGAGGGGCACCTCCTGTGAGAATGGTAGGAGTATCCCATGAACTGTAGTAGCTTTTGTGACAGTGGGAGATTGCACCAATTCATGTAGGTGTGTTGGTTGATTCCTGTAAAGGACACACTTTCAGTTTTTGCAGTCTGGCACAAAACCAGTTTTGCAGGTTTCTCCAATGCTTTGTTCAGCATTCTGGGAAAAGGAGAATCTGCAACCCATTCAGTTCACCTTTTATTGTGTTAAGTCACTTAGTCCTACCACGGCAAACTAGCAGGGTGGCAACACACAGGTGTGTATTTCTGGAAAATGGTTGGGTAGTTCCCAGGGTTCTCTTGAGTTAAATTGTGAATATGTATTGTGTATTTAACATATTTTTTACCCATCCTTTCATTTTTATAATTCCGAAGGTGGCCCTCAGTTCAAGCTTGAAAGCAACTGTCAGAGCCACCCGTTTGGTCCCAGCTCACAAGAGACCCAACTCCGATCCGGTTTATTTACAGAAAGTCTTTATTGAAGATCATGGTTGCGTTTACATTCCATCTTTGTGACTCTACGTCTGTAACGTTAGACCGCTGAAGTCCCCTCTGAATCTGTCCCGCCGAGGCACCAATTTAAGAGGCCAGTCCTGGACCACCTCTTCCTCTCCTTCCTTTTCCGCAGGGTCTTTCTGCCCCCCTGGGTTCCCCCTCGCCGGGACTCGCCCGAGGCTGAATCCTCTGACGCCTCTGCCCCCCTCCTTCTCGCTTTGGGGCCGGGCTCCTCCCCAGGGCTCTCCTCACTTCCGCGCGCCTCTACATTTGAACTTGGCGCGCGTACGTTGCTTCTGACCTTTCTCTCGACCGCTACACTGCTCCCGGTGCTGCTCTCCACCCCTTCCGGCTGAGCGCCCTGCTCCGATCTCCTTCCCCTGTCTCTTTCTTGCTCTGCTCCCTCTGACACACTGGTAACTCCACCCCCTTCACTCCGTTCCGGCTGAGAAGCCGGCTCCTGTCTCCAACTCCCACTGGGGCTTCTCCCTTCGCTCCCCTGCTCCTCACTGCTTCCCCCTTGTCCCCCCTTTGGTCTGACCAGGGGGGCCCCCTTTTGGGAGTCCTCTGACTCACTGGTCAGACTCATGGACGACCTTTGGGCATCGTCATCCTCCTCCTCATCTCTCTGGGATTCTTCCCCCTCGCTCTCTGTCTCCTCCCCCATCTGCTCTTCTCTCCCTGAAACCCTGACATCCATCCCCCCCTCGAAGCCCCCCCTTCCCCCCTCCCGCTCGCCGGGGGCCGGTTGTGGAAACTGCGGCTCTTCGGGGGTAGGCTCAGGATACAGGTCGTCTACGTCAATGTTCTCTGCTGGCAGTTCTGTGTATGTGTGTTCGAACTCGGGTTCTTCACCCAAAGGCTTCTCAGTCTCTTCTTCCATTGCTACTTCCTCTGGTGCTGCCCGCCAAGGACCCATCATCCACCTCTTACGCCATTCCTCCTCTGGTTGCTCCTCCCACCAATAAGGGGTTTCCGTGTCCACCCCCGAGCACGATCCCCTGGGCGGGCTTGACTCTGGTGTTCTTTCCTCGGGGGAAGAGAAACCCCTGAACGTGCTATCTGACAATGTGGGTGTGAAAAGCCAGTCATCAAAGTACTCAGCTGGCATGGGTCTATGTGGGAAAAGTGCATGGAACTCTTCTTTCAAAAGGGGTTCGTCTAACGCGTAGCCCGGCACCCAACTATTGGCAGTGGCTGGGGTGCCCTCCCTGGCGAGAAAGTATTCAACCCCCTCCTCCCCCCATCTCGAGTCCAGTATCTCTGTGACCTCGTTGAGAGGTTCGGCCCTAGGCGACCCCCCCCTCTTGGGTGCCCCTTTGCGTGGGTCTGGTACTGTTTCTGACTCTTGAAACCTGTGCGGGGCCTTGTAGGGAGTGAGCACCGACCTATGAAAGACCGGGTGCACTCTGGAGCCTTCTGGAAGGGCCAGGCGAAATGCTACCGGATTGATCCTAGCCTCAACTTGGTATGGTCCTAGCTGCCTGTGTCCTAGCTTCTTCTTGGCTAACGATCTGGCTGGCATCGCTTGGGCCGCTAACCATACCCAGTCCCCCACCTGGATGTTCTCTCCCGCCCTTCTGTGCTTGTCCGCCTGCACCTTATAGGCCTGCTTGGCCAGCTCCAAATGTCTCCGCAGCTCCTCGTGCACCTCTTGCAACTCTGCTGCGAACTGGTCGGCCTCTTGAGGCACCCCCTCTCCTGGCGCTATAAGTCTCGGAAAGGTTCTGGGATGACGGCCATTGTTCGCGAAGAAAGGCGTCACCCCGGTCGATGCGTGCTTCGTGTTGTTGTAGGCAAACTCAGCCATCGGCAGGTAGTCCACCCACGCTGCTGGTCGCTGATTGGCGTAACACCTCAGGTACTGCTGCATGATCGCGTTGACCCTCTCTGCTTGGCCGTTGGTCTGTGGATGTCTCGCCGACGCTAGGTCGATCTTGACGTGCAGGATACCCAGAAGCTTCTGCCAGAAGTTGGAAACAAATTGGCGCCCCCTGTCGGACAGGACGGACTGCGGTAGTCCATGCACTCTGAACACGTGGTCGATGAAGAGTTTGGCGGTCTGTTCTGCCGTCGCCACCTTGGCACAAGGAATGAAGTGCGCCATCTTGGTGAACAAGTCCACAACCACCAGCACCGCCGTCTTGCCCCTGGAGCTGGGCAGGTCAGTAACAAAGTCCAGTGCTACCCTCTCCCACGGTTGCTGCGGCGTTTCCAGCGGTTCCAACAATCCCGCCGGCTTCTGGTGTACTGGTTTGGACCTCTGACAGGTGTCACACCTGGCGACGTAATCCGCCACCTCTCCCCGCATCTGGGGCCACCAAAAGTCCCTGGCCACTAATTCTATTGTCTTCTCCTTGCCGAAGTGGCCCACACTGGGAGCGTCGTGCAATTGCTGCAGAACCTTTGCGCGAAGTTCGTCGTTAGGCACGTAGAGGGCACCCTTGCGAGTTAAGAGTCCGTCCCGCAACTGGAACTCATCGTCTCTTTGCGACCCGCTGCGGAGCTCCTCCATCTTGGACTGTGCAAATTGATCCGCTTGCAACGCGCGTCGCACCGCGTCCAGGTCGACTGCGATGGCAGCGCACGCCCACGCCTGTGGTGCGAAAATGTGCTTCGCTGCAATTGGTGTCGTCTCCTCCAGGTATTGCGGTTTCCTGGAGAGCGCGTCTGCTATAACATTGGAGTCTCCCGGGATGTATTCTATTTTGAAGTCGAAATCCGCAAAGAATTCTGCCCAGCGCATGTGTCTTTGGGTCTGCAGCCTTGCCGTTCGCCAATACTCTAAGTTCTTGTGATCCGTGCGGACCTGCACTGTGTGCTTGGCTCCTATGAGGAAGTGTCGCCACGCTTTGAAAGCTGCATGAATGGCCAACAGCTCCCTGTCCCATATGGTGTAGTTCCGCTCCGTCTTGCTGAGCTTTCGGGAGTAGAAGGCGCCCGGCCTCCAATTGCCTTGCGGATCCTCCTGCAGAAGGACGGCTCCAACCGCTCTGTCTGACGCGTCGGTTTCCACCCGCATGGGCCTGCCGGGATTCACGTGCAGCAGCTGCTCCTCGGAGGCGAAGAGGCTTTTAAGCTTCCGAAAAGAGCGCTCTGCCTGTTCCGTCCAAACGAACTTCTTCTTCTTGGAACTGAGGGTGTCCGTGATTGCTGCCGTCTCATTTGCAAAACCTTTGATGAATTTGCGATAAAAATTGGCAAATCCGATGAATCTCTGGACCTCCTTCCGATTGCGAGGGCTCTTCCAGTCCAACACCGCTTGAACCTTGACCCTGTCCATGGCCAGCCCCTCGTCGGACAGCTTGTAGCCAAGGAAATCCACCTCCGTCACATCAAACTGGCACTTCTCCAACTTGGCGTACAGCCTGTGCTCCTGCAACCTCTGTAGGACCTCCTTTACATCCTTCTCGTGAGCTTCCGGCGATTCCGAGAAAATCAGGATGTCGTCGAGAAAACATACACACTTCTTGTAGAGGAGTCCCGCCAGCACGTGATGCATAAATGCTTGGAAAACGTGGCTGCCATTCTGGAGACCAAACGGCATAACTCTGTATTCATACGTGCCTAGAGGCGTGAACATGGCAGTCTTCCACTCATCGCCCTTCCGGATGCGGATGAGGTTGTACGCTCCACGCAAATCCAACTTGGTGAAGATCTTCCCCTTCCTAACGGTCGCTAGGAGGTCGTCAATCTTGGGCATGGGAAAGGCCTTGGGCTTAGTCAGTCTGTTTATGAATCTATAGTCCACAATGAGTCTTTTTTGGGGCGTGTCCTTCTTCTTCACAAAGAAAACAGGACTGCCTCCCACTGCTTTGGATTCCCGGATGAACCCGCGCTTCAGATTATGCTCTATGAACTCTCTGAGCTCTTGCATCTCGTCCTCAGACATGGAATACAGCTTTGCAGTTGGCAGCTGCGCCCCTGGCACCAGGTCGATTGCACAGTCGTAAGGCCTGTGAGGCGGCAACTTGTCAGCTTCTTTCTCGCAGAAAACCTCCAAGAATCCCTCGTACTTGTGAGGCACTGCCTGCACCATGCCCAGGTGCAGTTGCTGCTCAGCTCCTTCCTCCTGATTGGTTTGGATGCAATGCTGAGCACAATACGATGAGCAGAAGGTGATCTGCCGCTGGTACCACGCTACAGCGGGACTATGCCTCTCCAGCCAACTCATGCCTAACACAATGGGCGTGTCTGACAGGTGGGTGACATTGAAGCTAATGAGTTCTCGATGATTTCCAATCTGCATCACCATGGGAGGCGTCTGCTGCACAACTTGCCCTCCCAGCAATTTCCTGCCGTCCACTGTGACCACGTTCAGAGGCGTCGTTGCAGGCAGGAGTGCTATGCTATGCTGCTTGACAAATTGTATTCCCACAAAATCCGCATTGCTTCCTGAATCAATCGTGATGGGAACTTCCAGGGATTGTCCATTTGGCAGCTGAAGGGTCGCAGTGAGTTGCACTGCTGGCTTGGGTGGTAAAGGGTCTGTGCGTTGTAAGAGTGCTGGGGACTGTTCTACAGATCCGCCTGGCTGAGCCCCAGTAGCTCCGCTTCCAGCCAGGCACTGTCGTTTCCCTGAGGCTGCTCTCTTTGCACCACTTCCGCTGCCACTGTTGCTAGAGCTGCAGTGTGTTTTTGGAGCCTCTGGGGGCACTCTTTCGCCATATGGTGTGCACTGTCACAGATGTAACATTTCCTGGTCCCTCTAGGAGGCTTCGCCTTCACTGCACCGGAAACAGGGGCTCTGGATGGTGTCTGAGCCCTAGCACCACCGATTTCCATCGGCTCTTCTCCTTGCCTCCCCAAGGGCGAGGGGTGCGTCTGGCTGAAGTCCCTGGGGACAAAAGGGGGGGTTCTCGCTGGTGCACGCGCCTGGGGTCCCTCCCCCTCGTGCCACGGGCGTCCCTCATGTCGGATTCCTATAGCCAAAGCCCGTTGCACTACGTCTTCTAGGGTCTGGGGTCTATCCCCCCTGGCGATCTCATCCTTGACGGGGGGGCTAAGACCTTCCCAGAAAAGATCTCTGACTGGTTTACTATCCTTCTCCCAGCCCAACGCAGTTAGTAATGCAAAGAACTTGGAATGATATTGACGTACAGTGGCTTTGCCTTGCCGCAGTCCGTGCATCTGTCTACGCGCAATATCCACATCCACAGAGGACTGGAAACAAGCATCCATCGCTTTAATAAATTCATCAGAATTGCGGCGGGCAGGGCCATCTTCGCGCCACAAATTGCGCAGCCAAGCTCTGGCTTCCCCATGCAGATGCGAAATTATGAACCCCACTCTCTCCTCCTCATCTTTAAAATCATGACGGAGTAAATGCAGTGCATACACAACGTCTGCCCTGAAGTTAGGGTAGTCTTGCAGGTTGCCATTAAAGTGCGTAACTAGGGCGCCCCCCCGCCGTCCAAGTGCAACGCCCTCCGATCTGGAACCCGGGACCCCTGCCCTGCCCGCCTGCTCCCACCTTGTTCGCAGGTCCTGGCAAGCCTTGTCCAGTTCGTCATTCTTCTTCTGCGATGCAATGACTGCAGCTGTGAGTTCGGTAACTTGATTCCTCAGCGTAAGCAGCTGTTCCTCCGCGCTCATGGCTGCTCCCGTTGGTGAGCTTTGCAAAAAAAATTTTTTGCGTTCAGGAGAGGGGACTTACTGTCAGAGCCACCCGTTTGGTCCCAGCTCACAAGAGACCCAACTCCGATCCGGTTTATTTACAGAAAGTCTTTATTGAAGATCATGGTTGCGTTTACATTCCATCTTTGTGACTCTACGTCTGTAACGTTAGACCGCTGAAGTCCCCTCTGAATCTGTCCCGCCGAGGCACCAATTTAAGAGGCCAGTCCTGGACCACCTCTTCCTCTCCTTCCTTTTCCGCAGGGTCTTTCTGCCCCCCTGGGTTCCCCCTCGCCGGGACTCGCCCGAGGCTGAATCCTCTGACGCCTCTGCCCCCCTCCTTCTCGCTTTGGGGCCGGGCTCCTCCCCAGGGCTCTCCTCACTTCCGCGCGCCTCTACATTTGAACTTGGCGCGCGTACGTTGCTTCTGACCTTTCTCTCGACCGCTACACTGCTCCCGGTGCTGCTCTCCACCCCTTCCGGCTGAGCGCCCTGCTCCGATCTCCTTCCCCTGTCTCTTTCTTGCTCTGCTCCCTCTGACACACTGGTAACTCCACCCCCTTCACTCCGTTCCGGCTGAGAAGCCGGCTCCTGTCTCCAACTCCCACTGGGGCTTCTCCCTTCGCTCCCCTGCTCCTCACTGCTTCCCCCTTGTCCCCCCTTTGGTCTGACCAGGGGGGCCCCCTTTTGGGAGTCCTCTGACTCACTGGTCAGACTCATGGACGACCTTTGGGCATCGTCATCCTCCTCCTCATCTCTCTGGGATTCTTCCTCCTCGCTCTCTGTCTCCTCCCCCATCTGCTCTTCTCTCCCTGAAACCCTGACAGCAACCCACTATCAAAATCCTTAAATACTTTACTAAAAGCAGCAAACAAGACAACAGATTTTTTAATTTTTTAATGAAAGAACAGGAATGACTGAGTTTCATGTCTGAGAGAAGATTTGAAACTGGGCCTCCTCAATCAGTTAATAACTATTATTACTGATTACAAACATTCTTATTAGATATTACCTATTATTAGTATTACCTATTGAAGTTGTTTTAAATTATTTTTTATATTTGTGTTTAAATTGTTGTAACCTACCCTGGGACCCTAGTGTGAAAGGTGGGTGAAAAATTGTAATAAAATTGTTCTCCAACAGTAATAATACATTTAAATCCCAGTTTTCCTCAAATGAGCTCAAGACAGCCTAAAGGTCCTCCTTGCCCTCTCCATTTTCTCCTCATAACTTTCATGGGTGGTCTAGTTTGGCGGTGAGGCAGTGGTCTAGTTTGGCTCATGGTCCAAGGTCACCCCAGTGAGATTCATAGCCAAGTGGGAGATTTGAACCCAGCATTCCACAACTTAGCCCAACACTACACCACACTGCCTCTCAATCTATCATCACACCTTTGGTGCATACAGGGCAAAGGGAATCGGGAGGAAATGCCAGGCTTCTGTACACTTGCCATCTTTTTTCCCCTCTCAGGTTAATCTCCTGGTTCCAATCACTTACCTGACATTTTGGGCCTTTCTCTTGATCTTCAGTTTATATTCTGAGCCAGTAGTCTGTGGAGTTGGACTGATTATCATACTAACTGGAGTGCCAGTGTTTTTTATTGGAGTATACTGGAAAAACAAACCAAAGTGTGTAAATAGGATAACAGGTAAGCGGGGAACCTGCGGGAGGGTGCCTCTACGAGGAGTAAAAACTGCGGTCACCATAGAAACGGGATAAAGGACGTTGGTTATGTACGGAGAAAATGTCACCGGGTTCAGGGTAGTCACAGATTTCAACAGCCTATTTCCGAATGTGTGCAGTGAGGCCAGAGAGATTTGAATTTGGGGCCTTCCAAAGCCCATCATCCTGTGGTCACAAGGGCCAACTCGAGGTCTGTTCTTGAAGTGGGCAACATTCAGTTTTTCTGCCCCATCTCGCATCTTGTTGTGGGTGGTGGGGAGGCAGGAAGGGTCGTGGCTCAATGGCAAAGCAGAGCAAGGCTCCGGGTTTAATCCCCAATGACAGCATCTTCGGGTAAGGCTGAAAACAGGCTCCTACCTGAAACGCTGGAGCGCCACTGCTGCCAGTCCGTGTAGACAGTTCTGAGCTAGATGGATCAAGGGTGTGACACCAGGTAGCTTCTTCTGTTCTTCCTCTGACTGGCCAGCTACTCTCCAGGGAGTTTGGGTACAAGATCTCTCACCTCACCTGCTACATGATCTTCCTAACTCAGGGATGAATGGGCACCTGTGGGCCTCTCAATGTCATGGCGCCCATAATCTCTTGATTACTGACCGTACTGAATGGGACTTTTTAGTTTAGAGAAAAGGTGAGTAAGGATAGGAAGTTATAAAAGTTATGTGTGGAGTGGAGAAAGTGGCAAGAAAAAAGTTTTCCTCCCTCTCTCTCATAACACTCGAACTTGTGGACACATCCAAGGAAGCTGAAAAGCTGGAAGATTCAGGGCAGATAAAAGAAAGGACTTCCTTACATAGGTAAAGGTAAAGGGACCCCTGACCATTAGGTTCAGTCGTGACCGACTCTGGGGTTGCGGCGCTCATCTCGCTTTATTGGCCGAGGGAGCCGGCGTACAACATGGCTGCGAACCAGAGCAGCGCACGGAAATGCCGTTTACCTTCCTGCCGGAGCGGTACCTATTTATATACTTGCACTTTGTGCTTTCGAACTGCTAGGTTGGCAGGAGCAGGGACCAAGCAACGAGAGCTCACCCCGTCGCAGGGATTCGAACCGCCGACCTTCTGATCGGCAAGTCCTAGGCTCTGTGGTTTAACCCACAGCACCACCTCCATCCCCTTCCTTACATAGCACAGTGGTAAACTGTGGAACTCACTGCCACAGGAGGCAGCAAGGGCCACCTACGTGGATGGCTTTAAAAGATTAGACAAATTCATGGAGAACTATCAATGGCTACTAGCCACAATGACTGTGCTCTGCCTCCGCAGTTGGAGTCAGGGATGCTTCTGAATACCTGTTGCTGGAAACCACAGGAGTGGGGAGGGTTCTTGTGCTGGAATCCTGCTTGCTAGTATTTTGGGGGGGGTCTCAGTTAATTTCATTGTACACAGGTTGTACATTGACAATAAAGATATTATTATTAGCTGCCCGCAGGCATGTGGTTGGCCACTTCTGAGAACAGGATGTTGGACTAGATGGGCCACTGGCTTAATCCAGGAAGGCTCTGCTACGGACTGTTGGGAGTTGGATTCCCAGGACATTCCAAGGAACAGGCTCCCCACCCCTGCTTTTAAGTAGAGATGCCAGTGGCCATTAAACTTTCTGCAGGAAAAGTGGGACCTCTGTGACTGAGCTAGATTGAGCCACTGACTGGTGGATGTTCTGGCTACAATTAAACTGACTGCTTGACGACTTCCTCTTTTCCAGAGTCCTTGACGCACTGGGGCCAGAAGGTGTGTTTTGTAGTCTACCCACAAGGGGGTTCTATTGAAGAGGATGATCTACCTTTCACTCACTCACCCCTCCAGGAAGAGAAAAGACCTTGAAGAAATAACGATATATTTTACACACAAGAAGTAGATTTTTGTTGTTTTTGTTTACATGATGATTTTTTTTTTTTTTGGAAAAAAGAAAAATCTTGAATTTTTTTTTTTAGAAATCCAATAGTAAAATGTATAAAATGAGATACACCTTTTCAGCAGCTATAGTGGACCGTTAATAGCACTTAGCTCTTTTTCCTAAAAAGAAAAAAGAAGAAAAAAAGAGTAAAAAATAAAATAAAATAAAATGAGCTGGCTTGTTTCTTCCTAGTGATGTATTTCTGTCAAGTGATATATTTACATTCAGGCCCGATATGTAAAATTCTGACTGTCATTGCTTATTCCGGTAGTTCTAAAGAACTTCTGTAAAGTTTCGCCATGAGAAAATAACAAATTTAAGGAAGTGATGTGAAGTAGTGCAATTTGTTGAAAACAGCTTTGACTGACAATGCAGAACTGCATGATGACAGCTGCTTTCTGCAATAGTCCCTGGGCATCTCAGTGCTTGCCTCTATCAATTTCTCTTTTTTTATGGACAAGGGAATGTCTTGTACACACAAACCCTGCCCCCATTGACTTGAAGCCCTTCCTTCCACAAAAGAAGGTTCATCCAGGGCATTGGGTTATTTCCATTAACTTATGAGTCCCAACCTAAAACCTATATCCTCCCTTAACATATGCAGATCGAGGTTTGGTGAAAAGACCACCCATCATCACTTGATTCAACAATGAAGGACCAGAGGGTGAATGAGAGAGCAGGGACCCCAGAAAAGTATTTGCCTTGGAAGCAGAACATGTTTCACTTCCTGTTGTGTGTGTTCCATTTGTAAATTGAGTCCCCCACTGCTATGGCAAAGCACGCCTTGGTTTAAGAACGCTTTGGTTTAAGAAAGGACTGGTGGAACGGGTTAAGTTCGTAAACCAAGGTACCACTGTATTCTTAACGATCCTCAAGTTTCGTTTTTGAAAGAGCAAATCTTTAGGTTTCAACATAAACAAAGCTTTTATATTGTATTTTCGTTAAGTTGACCTCATTAGAAGCCAAGGAAAGTGGGTCCTCAGAGGGGAGGGCTTCAGGCTTGAAGGGAGCACCTGCAACTTTGCACCATTTATGGGTCAGAACAACCCACTTGCCATCTCTCATCGATTGGGCTAGGTAAGATTTTATATACCCCACCACTGTAGATTATACAGAGACCTGACTACGTCTTTAGATATTGCTGTGTCAATAGCTCCAAGCTTACTTCTGTCAGCTGCACAACTCCTAGCACACAGAGATACAACCGTCCCTCCAACCACCAAGCCATTGCTTACTCCTGGGTGAAGGAGCACAGAGGGAAAGATGGGGAAATAACACAATCCCAAAGCAGGCAAAGTCATCCTATTCTTGGATTGACCTCAGCAGAACCGACCCGCCAGATGGAAAAGGATGGCCCTGGGTATCAAAGGGAGGTGCTGGACTGACAGTCCTGAGGCTGAAAATTTTAACAGATGCTGCCTAGGGAGGGGGAGAAAATCCAATCAAGTCTTCTTGATCAGGAGGGGAATTACCGGTACTTCACAGCCACAGCAAAGACCACCCACGCTGCATGTTCAGTGATGCCAAGAGCTTGGGAGGGTTGCTTTGCATGGCTCGTCACTTCCACGTCTCAGGACTGGCTTGCTCATGCCTATTTGCTAATTAAAAAGAAAAATGCCACTAAAAATGCCTGTGAAAATATCTGCATCGAGTGTGTTTTGGATAAACATGTTAGCACTAGACATGTTCTTCTGCCGTTTACTAAATGACGGGCAGCAAACCACTAGGCAATCTTTGCCGATTTGTGATATTGTGAACCAACTGCTATGCTGTCAGTGTTGTATTTTAAGCAACAAGCCCTCTTTGTTGCTGCAGAGCGTAGAGAGCGGCTTGTGTTTATCACAAATGTGTGCAACATTGACGACAGTGATAAAGCACTTGCCATCTGTTGATGGCTTTTGGAAACTCGTCCTCTGGAGGTTGCAGAGTCTCCCTCTCCAGCCCTAAATGCGCAACTCGCCTAATCTGTTTTAGTAGCAAAAGGCTGTCCTTGCAGCAATTCTACCTACTCTGACCAGAATATAGACAGGCCTGCACATCAACACAGATATAGAAAATCAAACGCAGAATGTGACATTAGCCGCAGAATTCTGCACTTTCTAAGAATCTCAGAGCTTTCATTTAAAATCAGCAGCAACACTGACTCTAAATTTCTAGCCCTTATGTTTGAAGATACATTTGAAAATGTGGGAACAACACCTAATTAAATATCAGGATCCAGAGGACTTTTTGGATAAGATATATAGTGGTCAAAGGATGGGGCTTCAGCCTCCTGCTCTACTTCATTACTAGAAGAATCAAAGTACAGATTCAGGATAAAATACACCAAGCAAGAGGAAACATGCAAAGCTGATCGCTTTCCCCGACTCACACAAATCACGTCTCCTACTCCCCTTTGAAGCACAAATCATGCCCAGACAGCGCAATTCTGACTCAGCTTTTGCACAAGCTTTATTACAGGAATTGGCCTTGTTAAAAAAAAAAATTTCCCCAAAATATCTTTTGGAAAAGCTCCGAGAAATCTTCTCGGTGATATTAACTTTAAATAAACGAGTAATGCATGCTAGTTCTGCCAAGAGATGCTACCGCTTGCAAGATTTTGAATTCAGAACTTTCCAGATAAACTAAACAAGTGGGACCCTCCACAAAATGTTGCATTTCATCCTCACCTCCCAACAGAAACATTCCTATTCAGGCTTCCAGCCATCTATGCTTTCTCCAGGACACTTCATTCCACCACCCCTCCCGGTTTCCTTGTCTGCTTTTTGAATTGACTAGGACTATGGAGCATGCACAGTTCTCACTGGGAATTTTTTTAAGGGGAGTCCCCTAAGGTGGTTGCGTTTTTTTTAAAAAGAAAATATATTTCTACCTCTGCAATCCTCGAAAGTCCTCCAACCAAGCTGACAGGTCCTTCTTGTTTGCCATGTTAGGTTAATTTAATTACTTTTTGCTTTGACAGAAAGATAGTTGAAACATTTTAATTTCCTTGGTAATTTGTAAAGGGTGACAGATGACGTCTCTGAAGTTCACAATAAAAAAAGCATTTTGCTGATGCAGCACGCTCTGATTTATATCATCCCCGCTTAAGGCACACAACCACTTGGGTCCAGCCAAAACCAAGAAATTTAAATTCGACTTTAAGGGGGTTAAAGAAATAGAGAGTATTGCTAGGCACCCTGAACCACTCTGTATACCTGATTGTATTATCACTGCTCCTCACTGCCCTTAACTTCAAAAACAACTGAAAAGGTATTTTTAAGTGACAGAATGCCAGAGAAACATTTGGTTACGTTGTTAAAAAGCAATCAGCACTCTGAGAAACGGCTACTAATGGCTATGCTGGCTGCATACCAGTGCCCAGCAAGTGCGCTCAGGTCCCATCGATTACCATGGAACTGCAACACATACAGCAGCGCAGAGACTGCAGCCACACAAAAATAAAGCAGTCTATGGGAAAACGAAAAAGGGAATTTCAGGGACAAGCGACTGAAGTATTCTTGGAGACAGTTCAGGGGTTGCCTGAGGGGGCTGGAATCGTGTCCTCCCAGCCAATGGTGGGACCTCATGCGACTCCAAGCAGCAAGCGCATGGGTGGTCCAACTTCCCCCATGCCACTGCTGAAGAGGGTCTGTGCACATTTACAAAAAGACCAGAGGTGTCCTCTGTCAACTTACTGCCAGTGACATGACTTGGGGAACCATGACTGGTTTAAACTCACTAGATTCCCAAAGTATAACGTACCACATGATGTTCAGAAAAAATGTTGATTTTTTTTTCTCTTTCGTTTGTTAAGTCATCTTAAAAACTCAATTCTAGTTGCAGAGAACAAAGCGGAATCAAGATGTGGTTTCAGATCCAGGTTTGCTCGCTAAGGAGGGTTTGGCAAGCTACTGTTCCTTGAGCTCAGAAGTAGCATTGAGCCATGCGGCTTGTTTTTGAAATCACACGTGGATGCTCCTTTAGTGCATGGAAGAGGGAGCGTGAACAAGCCCAAGGCTTCTTTATACGGCAAGAAACCAGGACTTCTCATTATGCCTGCACCTCCATGAGCTTTCAGGAAAGCTATTACATCACTATTTATGTTCTCACCAGTATCCGAGGAACTGACCAGTTCTCTGGAACTTCCTTTGAAAACCATGGAAAATCTGCTTGCTCAGTATAATTCTCAGGGCAGTATGTGAATTTAATAACTAGATAAATAAATAATAGTAATAATAAAGCAGGGATATGGACCCTGTGACCCTCCAGATGTTTGTTCCCAACTCCCTTCAGCCTGTTTGTTCCAACTCCCTTCAGCCTCGGTCAGCATACCCAGTGATGGGAAATGTATAACCCCTGAGGTCCACAGGTTACCCAGTTCTGGTACAAAGCACCTCCCAATTCACAGTTCTATGCACTCAGCGCTCTGCTAACATTGGAAACTAGGGATGGGGGTGGGTAAAATGGGTTCACAAACCTACAATAAACAACAGCTCAACAAATACCCTTGTAAAACTGATCCAACTTAATTCAACATAAAACTCCTACTGAAGTCAGCCTTTGCTACAATCCCACTATAATCAAAACTTGGCTGCTTTGTTGTTACAGTGGCACAGCAACCGGAAAATGCAATTATTTTCTGTGAATGAAGGATATGGAACCTTTGGCTGCCACTGGCATTTCTCCATCGCTATGGGCACCGTGACGAAGAGAGCAAGCAAATGAGTGGATGTAGCTTTTTTGTTCTTGTTTCAAAAGGGGGTGGGGAGGTACGAAAGGAAAGGAATGTGATGCTCCCTGCCTTTAGTTTCCTGTTAAACGATTTACCCCGAGGCTCTGTAAATATAGCTTTAATTTAGACAAATATTCTAAATCGCCAATAATTGGATCTCTCCAGTTGAGCGGTCCGTCATAATTACTTGTGCCTGGTGCCTTGCTTTGCCTGCTGGATGAATCCCCTCCAGCATATGAATGAGAAGCTATAAGCTGACTTTTATCTCGGAAAGCAGAGGGGAAAGCGCCTTTCACAAACAGAAGGAACAAGCGGATTTAGGGAAGCGTCAAATTGCAAAGGCAGATCTGCTGGGGCGGGTGTTGTGTGTTCACCCACCCACAGATCAAGGTCAGCTGGGGAAAACTGTACCCAGGGGGGTCCCTATGGTAGGCAGATGCAGAGCTGCATATTTTCTTCTTCTCAGAGACACAGCGGCTTTCCAGAGTTACACCTGTGTGCCTGTGCAGAAACCCCCCTGGGTCAGTTTCTCCCTGGTAACCACACACAGCTTGTGAAGCGAGGGCACCAGGGAGGCCTCCCAGCATATGTCATTATAAGCAGGGGAAGAAGCACAGCTGATACAGGCAGATGAATTGAGATTTAACAGTTCCTTTCTCTAACCTGCCGGCACAGAACTTTCCCCCACCTGCCTTTCCCGTACCAGGAACATATTGCACCTGCCAGGTGTTTTGTGCATCTGACGATGGCTACAAAACACTTATGCCACACACACACACACACAAATGGAGGTGCCAAAACTGACAACTGGTATATTTTAATGACTGTAGCCTGCTAGTCAGAAATCTGTATGCAGATACCAAAGGAGATGGCAAGACAGTCCAAACTGCAAGCCCTTTCGGAAGAATATCTGTGTCTTGTATGTATAACACGTTATACAAGTAAATGCTTTTTTTTGTTTGTTTTGTTTTTAAAGAAGAAAAGTATGATCGTGTGAACAAACTCTCATCAGCTCCTGATACCACATTTGTCCTACTGAACCTTGCTGGAGATGTGCTGCAACAGAAGTGGTGATGTTGGTGGCGGGTGGCGTGCACCACAATTTAATGAACGGTGTCCTCTGAAAGAGCCCAGCAAAATCCGATTAGCAGACCAGTAAAGACTCGTCGTCGCTGGGGGTGACTTCTGAGAGAGGGGGAGGGGATTCGAGGATTGGCACTTCCATGGAATGGCAACAAGCTGGGCGAATGCCCAAAGGCTCTTCGCGATATGACTGGGGGCAACAACAGTGTCGGCCGTCCCCCTGAAGAGGGACATTCACGGGGCTGTCAGAGTATATCGACTCCCACTTTTTGAAGGGGAGCCGGCATGGCTCTTCGCTCAGCAAATTATTCCTGCTGGAGCTTCTGCACTCGGCAACAGTCCTGCTAGACGCCAAACCCCCACCCTGGTGCGTTTCTGCCACCCTCTCCAACAAAGGGTCTCTGAACGTTTTCCCTGAATCAGCCTTGCTGGTCTGTCTGATCTCACCGCTGGGAGGGTCTTCAGTACCCGAAGGCTTGTCGTGTCCGTCCTCCGGCTCTGAGAGAGCTGCTGTGCAAATGTTTGACAGAACGTCTGAGGGGGGCGATTCTGCAGCTTCTGTCTCTGAAGGCAAATGGCTGTTTTCAGATTCCAGGAGTCCCCGGTTTGGGCTGCAGCTCCCCGTTTCAACATTAGTTCCCTCGGGAGAAGCTGGGGGGCTCTGGGGGGCCGCGCCATCTGTGCGATTGATGATTCCATCCCCTAGCACTGTCTGGGAAGTGTGGGTGGGGTTCAGCAGCGGGATCTGAGCTCTCACCCGCGGCCGGTGGAAGAATCTGTTCCACAACCTGCCCAAGCGCCGGCGGGATGAGCTCCTCCTGGACGAATGGCGACGCATCTGCCTCCTCATGGCTGTTCGGATGTTCTGCAGGACGGAGGCCTATGAAGACAAACAGAGTGGGTTCTTTTTTTGCCTTCCTAGCTTTCATTCAAAGATAATACACTAACATCCTGGCCAGTGTCAGAAGAGGGGAAGGAAGCCAGAGGAACCTCTCAGCCCACGACACAGCAACCTCTCCCCAATCTCTTCTTTCCTCTTGAACCTCCTGACCTCACAAATGCAGGGGATTATCGGGATTATCCAGCACCAATGGTCACCTCTGTTTCAGCCTCCAGCAGTGCAAGAGGCTGATGCACGAAAAGCCCCCAAAAAGCCCAAACCAGAAACATAAAGCAGATCTCCCTGCTTGTGTAACTAAATACAGAGCTTCAGCCATAATAGGATCACACTGTAGAGGCTGGATGCATTTGCCAGGGCTGGGGGAAATGAAAATACAAAACAAAATCCAATCACTGCTGGGGGTGGGGGGGGGGAGGATTTGTGTATACAAGTATCCCCATGATTTTCTAGGTGAAAAGTGGTGAAAATATCATAGCAAAAAGTGAATTTATTTTCTCTTTCCTCGCAAGGTTCTGGCAAACAAACACCAAATCTCTTTATTTTCAAAGCTCACCTTCGCCAAATCCATCTCACAAAGATAAACGCTTGGGTTTAGCAATACTACAGTACTTTAGGGTGGGGGTACCTGTGGCCCTGTTGAGTTCCGGCTCCCAACAGTCTCAGCCAGCATGCCTAATAGTCAGGGGTGGCAGGAGCTGCAGTCTCAAACAACATCTGGAGGGCCACAGATGTTCCCCATCCCTGCAGTACTTTAATGCATTAAAACTTTATTGACGTGTAAACAAACACGTCAGGCTGCATGCTGCTTTAAAACACATCATTTGGCCTTGCACAGATCTCTTCCCCCCTATAAACAACAGCCACTGGGTATCATATAAAGACCAGGCCTGTGAGATGTGTGGGGGGGGGGCAATCATTCCCTTCTCTCAATTAAAATACCTGTCTGCAAAATACAGAATTAGTTGGCTGGCTGATGGTGGATTATTGCCTGGGTGTGTCATTTTGTAATCATGATGTCAACAATTTATTCAAATAACCAACAGGCTTTCATTCAGGTTTTCAATGTTGTGAGCAAGCTGCAGTTCTAATTGTGTTTTGATCGGACATGTCAGAGAAATGTCATCCAAAATAAAGCATCTGAAGAGCATTGAGAGGAACAGAATGAATCCCAATGCATTTAGACATGGGGAGAGTGTCATATTCATCCCTACTTTTCATATTAAAATGTTTGCAAAACATAATACAGTAGAACCTCGGTTTTCGAACATAATCCATTCCGGGAGACCGTTTGGCTTCCAAAATGTTCGAAAACAGAGGATCAATGGGCAGTCGGCAAAATCAATTGAAAAAAATGGAAAAACACACAGCGGAACCGGTTCGACTTCTGAGGCGCATTCAGAAACAGAAGCAATTACTTCTGGGTTTTTGGCATTCGGGTTCTGAATCAGTCGGCTTACGAGATGCCCAAAAACTGATGTTCTACTGTACTTTCCCTCAACAAATACAAAACTTTGTTTCTGTTGTGCGAAGCTCACTCTGAAGGAGTACCACAGAACGCGGAGTCTGTAACCTGAAGTGTATGTAACCTGAAGCGTATGTAACCCGAGGTACCACTGTATAGACAGAGTCATTTACTTGTGATGCGTTGTAAACAGGGAAGTCTTCCACGGGTGGGATCAGGCCCTGTGCGATCAGTTGCCCATAGGAAGGGGGAGCTTCACGCCTCACAAACTCCGCCTCAAGACGGGTCATCTGGGTTTCAAATGCCCTGGAATCGGGATGGGGAGGGAGGGAGAGAAGAGAAAAGCTGGCTGGATTAGAATAGACTAGGTGGGCATCTTTTCTGAGACTGTCATGGCCCAAAGTAGAAGTGACAAAGGCTACCACCCACTCATGACTAAGGCTGCAACCGGAGGCTTTCTTGGCCTAAGGACACGCGGTGCACTACCGCCATCAAACTGGAGCACCCACTGGGGCACCTGCACGGCTCCAACCTAGCCACCATCCCTTCTTGTCCCCTCCAGGTAAGCAGCATTAATGCCAATGCCAGGATGGCTCCCCAGTCCTGCACCGCCATACTATCAGTTTGACAGTATGAGACTTCTTGTGCTGTGCATGAAACATATCAGAGCTGGGTTCCGAAGCAATGTTCCTGGGCATAATCAACAAGCTCAAGCACTCTCTCTCTGCCTCTTGGCTGGCTGGCTGGCTGCAGAGAAGACCTCCCACCTGGTTTGCAATGTCCAAACTTGGAAACTGTGGTTTCAGGATTCCCTGTGCCTCAAATCCAAAAGTCAGAGGGTCCTGTGGGTGCTCCCAATCTACCCCCAGGCATGAAAGAGGAATGGGGAGAGAGCTCAAGCTTCAGCATGGCTCATTCCTGTACCAGGAAACCCTATTTTCCCGTGAGGTCTGAAGAGGGGGAGGGACTGCCGCTCAGCGGGGAAGCACAGGTACTGGAAGCAAAAGGCCTTAGGCTTAATTCATAGTACCTGCAAGCAGGGTGATGCAAGTCTCCTGTCTGAAACTCTGGGGAGCTGTTGCAGTTAATGTAAACAATAGTATTATGTTAGGGTCTTAACAGTCATACCACACGACCCCTTGTAAATTTACTTTCCAAGATTCAACTAGGTGTCTATGTTATCCTGCCCAGAAAGGAAATGAAATGGGTTGGGGGGGGGAGGGAGGAAGGAAGCAAAGCTGATCTTTTTCACCTGTATTCCCTGGTCCTCAAGGAGTAGAGCTTGAAGGCGCAGCCCAAGGCGATCACCAGCAGCAACCCGCAGACCAGGCTCCCGATGAGAGCTGCCGTGATGACCTTCCTGGGCACGATCACCAGGCAGTTGTGTTCATCGCTCCCATCCTGGCAATCCTCCTGCCCATCGCAGCGCCACGTCTCGAAGATGCACAGGTTGGTGCCGCAGTGGAAGTTGCCCGGCTGGCATGTGAAGCAGTTCTTCTCGTCTGAGCCATCTGGGCAGTTCTTCTGGTTGTTGCAGCGGTCGAGCAGCGAGTAGCACAGCCCACTGTTTCCCTCGCACGGGTACTCATTCTTCTGGCAGGCTGGGCAGCTCTCCTCGTCCTTGCCGTTGGGGCAGTGCCACCAGCCGTCGCAGCGCTGCCTGTCGGTGTAGCACCCCTCGTCATTGCCGCACGGGTGCTCCCAAGGGAGGCAGTAGCCCTTCACCTGGTAGGTGGCGTTGAACCCGTGCCCAGTGCTCTTGGACCAGGCATGGTATGATATGGTCAGCTGCCCCTTAGAGGACTCCAGGCTCACCGAGTGCCTGTTGTTGCGATAGGAAAGGGTCTGCATGAGCTTGTCACCTCTCTCCTCTAGCCCATCGTACACCTTCACGTAGTCATTGTAGCCGAGCTGCAAGTCAAGTTGCAGGAGAACGTGGCGGTTGTCCTGGGTGTCCACATGCCACGTGCAGAGGAGGTCCGCCTGGCTGTGGTCCGAGCGGAAGAAGTCGGGAGAGGCGAAAGACCCGTAAAAGTTGCCCAGCCTTTTGCCGCATGAAAGGTCGGGGCAGTTCTCTTCGTCGGAACCATCGCTGCATTCTTTAACTGTATTGCATTTCAGCTCGTTGAACAAGCACTTGGTGGAATGGGCTACGCTGCACTGGAAGGTTCCCGAAGGGCAGATGCTGGACTGGGGCTCGGTTGGAGGAACAGTGCAATTTTTCTCGTCTGAGTTATCGCCACACTCATCCATGGAATTGCATTTCCAAGTGCCGGGAATGCATTTGCCATTCAGACAGCGGAATTCATCAGACTGGCAATTAGCCTGGCCCATTTTCCCTGTAAAGTGAGAGACAAGTGTTAGGAAACTTCTCCGGGCACCTCCGGCTCCATGCTGTGCCTGAAACATGAATCCAGCATGGAGGACAATCAAGATTTGGAAGCAGCAGCTCTTGAGGACTCTGAAATATTATTATGCCAACACAAGTATAAATCTCTCTCGCCAAGGACGAACTTCCCCACCAGCTGCACACACTCTCTCCCCCACAACTTACCTGGGTTTTCAGTAGCTCCACTGCAATGGCGTGACTTCAGAAGGAGGAGATGCCAAAGGGATGGAAGGGGATTCCCTCTCCCTGTTTTTCCTCTCCATAGCAGTTTCATTGTCATGGAATGTCATCTGCCTGCCTGCCTGCCTGCCTGTGCACCTGCCTTTGTGTGGATTTGTGTACATGCACATGCGCACACCTGTGACTGGCAGTCTGTTGGCCACCTTGGCCACACCTACCTCTATCCCGATTCTGAAAAAAGAACTAACTACCACTAGCTATGATTTCCACCACCATTGGGGGGGGGGAGCAGCTGTAGTATGGAGGGAAGATTATTTCTTACCGACCTTTCTGCCCCAACCAGAAAGCCCCCAAATACCTGGGATTGGGGTGCTGTGAAAAGTTTTCAAGTAGGCTCCCCGTCCCAGTTAAGGTTCAAAGACAAAAACCTGAGAGAACAGAAGACTATAGGCAAACAAAAAGGGGTATCCTACATGGGCAAAGCAGGTCAGGGAGAAGCTAAAGCTGTTTTACAAAGGCAAGAAGGGAGAGAGAGGAGGCCCTTTTTTCTTACAGGAGCAATGTGGAAGGAGGACAAATGACTCTCAAATTAGGGGAGCAAAAAAGAGCCAGGATTCGAAAGAAAAGATCTCAGATTTAAAGTGCCAGGAGTTCTAACTTCCCCTTGCAAAGGCAGAACTAGATCACACTCTCTCCTTTCTTCTCTCCAATAAAGAGTGTGTATGAAGGGGGGGAAGAGTCTCTTGCCAAAAGCATGGCTGTTTCTGTAAAGAGACTCAGAGAAGTGCTTCTGAGTGCTGTGCAATTAAGGCAAATGAGAATCCTTCTTACAACTACAGGCTCTGGCTCATTTGCCACAGGGTATCTGTAGAGGGAGAATTTCTGAGGCTTCAGCTGCTTTCAAGAGCTCCCTTCCAGCATACAAATGCTAGAAGCCCAGAGCGATTGCTCCTAGCACTGGAAATCACAAGAGCCTTGTTGCCACTTAGGACAAGTCCCCCACGGAATGCCAAGAGAACATATCACATCAGGGTTATTTTCAACAGGAGAGGCAGTTATGTGGAAGAGGGAGGAGGATCTGCAAAGCTTTTTTGGGTGAGGTGCCATGTGCAGTGTAATCTTATTTTCCCCTCTTTTTGCTGTTGCAGAAAAATGGCTGGTGCCCCCATTGAGCCCTGCCCCTTTTGCTTCCTTGCCTGTACACACACTTTCCTTCCAGGTGGGGCTCTCCCTCCTGGTACTGGAGGCAGCTGGTTGAAAAGCACAGAGAGCGAAAAAACCTCAGGCAGAGGGAGGACTCAGCCTCTGCCACTCGCAACACTGGTTCTTTAAAATCACACTTGTACCTAAAGGTGCAAGTCTGTCACCATTAGAAGCAGAGTGGGGGTTGTTTTATTTATTTGATCCCTATTTTGTGGTGAAATCAAAGCAGCGTACAATGGAAATATAAACTCCTAAGAAAATCAAAAACGAAACAAAGAATAAAACAAACAGCAGTAAAGCTGCATCATGAAGCAGAATAATAAAAAACCACGTCAACAGGAGCATGTCCCAGGCTCAGCTGGAAAAGGCCAGCTGGAATAAAGCAAGCTCAAGAGCCAGTGCAAAAGCAGGCAACCCTATTGGGTTCTGCCATCGTTCAGGCACCACCACGGAAAAGGCCCTCCTCCTGCCTACATCCAGAGCCAGTGTGGTACAGCGGGAAGTGTGTGAAGACTTGGGATACAAAGACCTGGGTTCAAGTCCTGACTTAGCTATAAATAGGTGGCATTTGGCCACACTTCAGTCTCAGCCTAACAGAGGATAAATAGTGATAAACCTCAGATAGAAATGTTGAAAATAAGATAAATGCAAAGCAATAATCAACATAGCCATTCAAACTAGAGAGAACTTTTACCTCGGATATACGAAAGGCGAAATCCCTGAGCCTGCCCTGAACTTGATGGATCAGAGTGGAAAAATATCCAGACGTGATCCCTGGCAGAGATGAAAGGAGGTGGGATGAAGGATCCACATGCTTTGTATTCTTCTCCCTTGGCAGGAGGACCGATCATCAGCCAGTCTGTTGAACACTTGGGAGAGTCCTCCAAATCAAAGTTCTTAAAACTGACAAGAGGAGGAAAATGGGAGAAGGGAGCACAGATGAAGGGAGACTGACTTATTTTTAGAGGAATGAAGGGAGACCACCATTTTAGAGGAATGCACTAAAGAAATGAAAGAGGGGAACATTCAAAAAATTACTGATTTCACTAAAATGTTCAATGAAGGTGTTACTTCAGAATGTCTTTGAAGGCAGGCTTTGAGACAGCATCTCATGAAAAGGAACAGCGAAAGTCAACATGACACTTTGCTGAGGGGTCACCTCTGCCAGGTTGGAACACCAACTCTCCTCCTCCTAGTGGTGCAGCAATAAAACTGCTAGCACATTTACAAAAGTTGCCTTTAGGATGCAGGCCAGTCAATTAAAATGGCTCCCATCAATTAATCAACTAAAACTGTTCTTGATTAATCAGTCAATAACATCTTGATTAAAGCTTCCAGCGCTAAATCAAGCATTTGGAAATCAGCAAATGCTGGAAATCTAATTTGCCTCCCCTGCTAGCAAATACATTGGAAGTCCAGCACAAATAATTATGGCTGCCAACAGCAAAGCAACCATAGCATCCAATTAAAACAAGAGAAGCCACGATTGTTTGTGACTTTCTCTAAATAAGGGCAGGCTGTGAACACAGCTGAAGCCTTAATTGGCTCATTAAAAACATTCTGCCCAACTCCTTAGAACAAGGAGGTGGGAAGTTAGAGAGCCTCGGTTATATTTCCTCCTCAGTTGCTGGCATGATGTATTACCCAATGCCAGGCACAACGGAGCTGAATTGCAAGGCTTGGTGCATTTATCCCTCTCCTGAAGGCCATAGGAACAGGTATCAAATGCAGGTCAGGCAATGTCTTTGCTTGCTAAAGACGGGCTAGGGCACAATTCATCAGGAAGTTCTGTCTGAAGGCTCTGATGGAATGAATAAGTTGGGCACATGGCAAGATGCATTAGTATATAAAGCCCTCAACAACTTGGGGCCAGTTTACCTAAAAGACCAACTTACCCCACATGCCCACTCAACCACTTTGATCAGCGGAATTGGCACTACTACAGTTGCCGCATAATGCTAGTTCCACATTTGTAAGAACTCGATCCTAGTGTGAACTTAGATCTTTAGTGTGGCAGCACCCGCACTCTGGGACTCCCGGCCTATTAATATCAAGCAGGAGGCTTCACTGGACTCTTTTCGGCGACTGCTAAAAACATCTCTGTTTAGGCAAGCCTACCCAGATTTTTTAGAAAGTTGTGAATTTAAACCTGTCTTAGATTTTAACTTTTGGTAGTTTTAAACTATTCTCTGGAGCACAAGCCTAAGCAATGTGTATGGAGATCCTGGGCTGCCAAGATGACAATACACACCCCTCCCTATACTTTTCTCAGTTTTATCTTTTTGTAATGCACTTTGAGGTGTGTTTTCTTTACAGTTAAGAGGTGCACAAATATTGTGAAAGAAGTTTGCGGCAGGGAGGAAAACCCATAGCTCAATGGAGGAGGACAATCTGTGCCTGCAGGCAGTCCCAGGTTCAATCCTGGCAACTCCAGCTAAGAGTCAGGTAGCAGGTGACATGGAAGAAGGCTGACAACTCTGGGAAGATGGACATGAGCATCAAAAGAGCTCTGTAGCTGGATCAGGACACAGGACGCAGTCTAGCATCCTGTTCCCACAGTGGCCAGCCAGATGCCCCAATGGGAAGAAGCCCATAAGCCGGAACTGAGCACAAGAACACTTCCTTCCTCATGTTCCCTAGCAATGGATGTGCAAAGGCATTCCTGCTTCTGACCCTGGAGGTATGAGCAGGTACTGGACAGTTTCCTGTATTATCTAAGATAACACCTGTCTTGCTTTTGTGATAAAGTGTGTTTTTTTAAATAAAGAAAACTGAGTAAAATTTCTACTATCTGCTGTTTGCTGAACCATTCTAAAATGATATCAAATATATTTCAAATAATTTAATGATTAATCACTTTAAACATTTAAGAGCTCAGTGGTAGTGCCCAAGACCAGGTGTCTTCAACTATTTGATTTGGATCATTCCCCGTCCCCCACCCCATTTTTAAAGTTGTAATAAGGAACTGCTAGTCTCGTTTGGAAGTAGCTTGTTCAAGAGGGCATTTGATCTCCCTGCAGTTTGATGTTGAGCTCTGAGGTGATGTGATGTTAAAGATTTAATGTGCGGAGTTAATTGCTGTTCTTTTTAGTTGATAAATTCAAAGCAAATTATACAATATATTTGAAGAGAAATGGCGCAAATAAGTTAATACGCTCTTTCCTTCAGGAAAACAATGATGCTCCTTGTGTGCCACCTTCCTACCAAGAGGCAGCAAAATTAAGTGGAAGACGGTCAGGCAGCTCACTCCCCGCGACTCCCAAGTAGCACATAGACTGGATAGGGGCCACAGCTAAGTGTTGGAGCACCAGCTTGGCATGCAAAAAGTGCCAGGCTCAATCCCTGGCAGCATCTTCAGGTCGGATCAGTTGCCTCCTGCCTGAAACCCTGGAGAGCCATTGCTGCCAGTCAGTGTTGGCAATGCTCAGCCTAGCCTAGATCCCTGCCTATTGCGAGGCTAAAAATGGCTTTTTCACCACCACGGACAACATAAAGAATAAAGTTCCTTTGGACCAAGCTTATGTTGGGCAACTGGTCTGGATCTGAGAATTTATTTCAGCAAAGGAAGACAATTAAAACGTTTTCACGAGTAGTACCTAATAGTTATCACATCTCCTCGATCACCTTGAATATACCAGCTGCAGTTGGTGGCCGGAGGATAGTGGAGTGGCCAGGAATGGCTGTAGATGACCCCACGCCGCTCAGTATGCTGTTCCAGTTTTCCACTGCAAGCAGCTGTCAAAAGCCACAACGAAATGTTAAATGTTAAACACATGTTTTTTTGCCACAACAGCTTTCCCTGGTCTCTAAAAGTTATTGTCATAGATATTTCCATTACCCTTTCCTGCTCCTTCTGCTTTGTTAAACTATCTGGTCTTCTGGCTTAAATTCAGTTCAACAGGCATCTCCTGGGAGAACATCAATAGCCCTAAATAAGCCTTGCAAAAGGGATTTGATAAGGAATGCTGAACAGATCTGCCCAAAAGGAAAAAGGGAACAAACCAACCAGCAACCACAGGGAATCCATGCACAAAGCCAAGTAAATAATACATTATTTTCAAGACCTATTGTCCTGAAAATGCTTGGTTTTCCTCCTCTCCCAAACAGGCACTTTCTTTTAAACTTCACAATTTCTATAAGTAGGTTTGAAAAGTTTTCTCAGAGAAAGCAAGGCTTGTGGATTGTTGCTTTTTCGATTTCGAGTATCTTTATAAAGAGAGTACGCTAAGTGGGGTTTTTGCTTTGAGCACACAGCTGCCGTTGCACGTTCCCATGATAATGGGTCACAAGTTGCAGGAGCTGACAGGACCAAATGCAAATCCCTTGCTGCGTAGGGCTGAACCCCACCAGGAGCTCAACAAATCTCTAATTTTTGCTGCCTGCTTGGGGTTGCAAAACTTCAAAGTGAAAAGGGGTTGTCAAACAGCAGTCACGCTGTGGCGCTTGGTTAGTGAGAACCAGCACTCCTGACATATGGTTGTCAAGCCTCTGCTTAAAGACCTCCAAAGAAGGAGACTCCACCACACTCCTTGGCAGCAAATTCCACTGTCGAACAGCTCTTACTGTCAGGAAGTTCTTCCTAATGTTTAGGTGGAATCTTCTATCTTGTAGTTTGGATCCATTGCTCCGTGTCCGCTTCTCTGGAGCAGCAGAAAACAACCTTTCTCCCTCCTCTATGTGACATCCTTTTATATATTTGAACATGGCTATCATATCACCCCTTAACCTCCTCTTCTCCAGGCTAAACATGCCCAGCTCCCTTAGCCGTTCCTCATAAGGCATCGTTTCCAGGCCCTTGACCATTTTGGTTGCCCTCCTCTGGACACGTTCCAGTTTGTCAGTGTCCTTCTTGAACTGTGGTGCCCAGAACTGGACACAGTACTCCAGGTGAGGTCCGACCAGAGCAGAATACAGTGGCACTATTACTTCCCTTGATCTAGATGCTATATTCCTATTGATGCAGCCGAGAATTGCATTGGCTTTTTTAGCTGCCGCGTCACACTGTTGGTTCATGTCAAGTTTGTGGTCAACCAAGACTCCTAGATCCTTTTCACATGTACTGCTCTCAAGCCAGGTGTCACCCATCTTGTATTTGTGCCTCTCATTTTTTTTGCCCAAGTGCAATACTTTACATTTCTCCCTGTTAAAATTCATCTTGTTTGTTTTGGCCCAGTTCTCTAATCTGTCAAGGTCGTTTTGAAGTGTGATCCCGTCCTCTGGGGTGTTAGCCACCCCTCCCAGTTTGGTGTCATCTGCAAATTTGATCAGGATGCCCTTGAGTCCATCATCCAAGTCGTTGATAAAGATTTTGAATAAGACCGGGCCCAAGACAGTTGCAGTCCATTCTTCAGTTAAAACTTACTAGCATGCTTTACATACAGCACAAACCCATTCATCTCTACACAGAAGTAGGCCTCAATTAGTTAAAGGGATTTTACTGCCAGATGAGTTTGCAGAACAGGAGTGAAGAAGAGGATCCATCCCATGGGCGCCCTTGGTTGGCCATTTCAATAGATGGGCAGGGCTGTCCATTTGAGAACCACATCTTCACCTGTGAGGAGCAGTATGGGGGAAATGGCCTCATGGGACAAATTAGGATCCATGCTGGTCCTGCTTAGGCCTATGGGCCTGAGATCATCCACCACTGGTATAAAGGACTGCAGCCACAACTGCTGCTGCTGCTGCTTTCAACACAACATAATCTCCAAAAAATAAAACAAGTCCTGCTGTACTAGAGAATTTGTCCATTCTGGAAGCTCATTTTTTATTGCACTTCCATCCACCCTTTCTAATTGCAGCAAATACATCTCCCCCACCATCTTATCCTCATAATAAACCTGTTATGAAATACACGAGGCTGAGAAAGAATGAATGGCCCAAGGCAAGGGGAGATTTGAAGCTGGGACGGTCCTGGTCCAGTGCTGCCTAATCATTACACGTGTCTCTCCAATGCTGCCATATTTTTTTCCTACTCTCACATCCCCTCCTTCCTGCTCCTGCTAACACTCAAGCCAATAAATGCACAGTGTAAAGTGAGAGTGTTCATTTATCTACAATGAAAATAAGGTTTTGGGATAGTCTGGGCAACATTTACTGCATATAAATTGGTCCAGAATGACAGTAATTAATTTAGATGAATTTTTCTCCTTTACAGTGGCATAGAAACCAACATGATAAATGTGCCATTCACAATCTGGATTTGCTGCGTGATTTTTTTTGCTGCGTGGGAAAATCTGGACTAGTCTTTCAGCCTAAAGTATCTCTATAGTATCAGGGAGCATTTACATTGTTTTAAAATTATTCTTAAAAGACACCTTTTTCTCAAAATGATTTTTTACAGGAAGTGTTTTCTATCAGTAGGAAAATGAAGCTCAAATGCTAATAGAAAACAGAGGTATCTTACCTAATGAAGTGACAGCACTTTCAATTTTCCCAGACAAGAAGAGGTTGACTGTTTTCAAAACAGAAAAAAAAATTTTTTTAATTTGTTACAGATTACAGTGGAGGCAGTAAGTAATTAACAAAATTATAAATGGAAAAACACATTCAAAGAAGGTATGTTCTTCCAACAAGCACCAGGGTTAGCTTATAGCTCAGTCAGAGTCTTCATTTTCTTCATGATGCCTTGTGTGTATAATATTTAAGGTATGATAGAACCTAATTGTTTTCTTTTTCTTTTATAGAACAGGAAAAATGGCACAGAAGCTGCTGCTGCTGTTGTTGTTATAAAATTAAATTTGTATACTGTCCTATACCCGCAGGTCTCAGGGCGGCTCACAGGATAAAATTACAATATAAAAGCACAAAATATATAATCAAAATCAAAACCAAATAACCTCACCCCCAGCTGCAATCCTAAGCACATATAGTAGGCAGCAAGCGTCACTGGACACAGTCAGATTTTCTTCTGAGCAAAAATACCTAAGATCATGCTGTGGATGTTTATAACATCTAAGGGATCAGCTGAACACGGGGAAAGTGTCACAGCTCAAGTGCTATGAGGCGTGGGCTGGGTCGTTTCTGCAGCAAACACACACAAGTAAGTAGCCATCTGGGCCACTGTTCTCTCAGCTGAACCCTCCACCTGTAATAGTGAGATACTAGTACTGATCTACTTTATAGAGCTATTGGAAAGTTCACTGGTATCACGTATGTGGAGTGCTCTGAACACTGAAAAAGAAAGTGTTGCATAAATGCTGAGCGTTAGTGGAGAATATGAGCTATACCCAATGCTGGCCGTACTCAGAGTAGACTAACTGAAATGAACATAGGTCCATCAATATCAATGGGTCTACTTTCAGTAAAAATCATTCAGATACAACACCATCAATACATTCTTTCTAGTCTCAGGCCGAAGCAGCTGAAGTTAGAATGTCTTGTTCAACCCAAGAAAGACAACATCATCTGTGGTAGACAGCAGATCAGTATTACAGGAAGAGTTTGATGCTACTCATAGGCCATACAGCTACTCTCTGCCCTTGCACCTCCATCCAAAAGTTTCACATTTTGCAGGAACAGCCACAATTTATATCCACAACAGACTGACTGTAGACATCACATTGATGCAAATAACTGGGCTGTGGATTATCACTGAGCTATCGTTTTTTCTTCTTGTTACAAAACGTTCTGCTATCCCAGCCGCTGACCACTAGGGCAATGCAAGGACAGTAAATGTGGTTGGTGCTTTTTAAAATGATTGCTCCGTAGTATCAACAGTTGGGTTTTACAAGGGGGCATGGAGAGACAAGAAGGGAACCTGACAAATATCCTGTCCCATCTAACAAAAGAAATGGAGGCAGGAAGGGACTGAAGTTGTAGAATTGCCTGGAGACCAGGTAGAAAAGCAGATGAAGATGAAGGCAGCTTCACTTTACTGCTCCCTGCATCTTTATGAACAACCACCAGAATATGATTTTACTACACATTTAATGCAAGGGGTTAGCCTGAATAATTATTCCACTAGTTTCACAGCTTATGCTGATTTCTGGGGTCAATAAACCTCCGGGCCAGGAGGCCACTCCATGTGAGAGACCCACCTCATTCTTAGATACTGCTGTCTAATTAGATCTGCCATTCTTGCTCGGGCCTTCTCTTCTCCTGACACCTGGTTCATGGTGATTGATCATGGTTTGAAAGCAAGTCTTGCTTAGATTGAACAAACTATGATTAGAACGAACCAGGAAAGAGAAGCTACACATGAGAGGAGGAGGAAGAATGGAGACTTTGATGCCTGAACTGAGCAGGCTGACTTAATTTCAAATTTCCAATGGGAGGGAGGACGGGTGGGGGGGGGAGGATGACAGAAGTAGAACAGCACTCTGTGTTTCATGTAATAAAAATAAATCACAACTAAAGCTCTAGGCAGAGCCCTTTTCAAAGGTGAGGTAGGGAAGAATAAAGACTAATCCCTAGAAGGAGGGAGTTCCACGACTGTGGAGCCTGCCACAGCAATGACTCTATCGCCCGTCAACTTAAAAACATGTTAGTGGGATTCCCAGCTTGTGGGTGGACAGCCACCTGAACAGTCTTAAGCAGAAGGCCGCCCCCACTTCAAGATAGTTATGCCTATGTTGTTGGTTTTTGGTTAGCAGACAGATGTCTCAGAAATCTCAATTTCTACTTTGAATAAAGGAAGTCAGCTTGCCAAGGACAGCAGTTATGAAGAAATATACAGAGGGGCCTCTTCCGTTTACGAAAACAGCTGTAATAGTGGAAATTCTTGATCTAATACCATGGAACAGGCAGGGTGTTTCACATCCTTTATTCCAAGGACTGACAGACCAGAGAATACTGTACATGCCCTTCGTTTTCAAAAAAGGAAATCCACATTATGGAACTCCACACACTAGTTAGTTCTGCCTTACACTTCTAAAGCTGTGAGCTGCATTATTCAAGGCAGCTTATAGCAATCAAACATCACAACACCAAAATAGAACAATCTCAGACAAAACATAACAGAGGATGGCATAGCAAGGAAAACAGTGTCTTCAGGAAAAAACCAAAACAAAACATGATTTGCCTGGCAAGGCAAAAAGCTTGCCAGAATATATATATTTTTTAAAAGTATTTACCAGCTGGTAGAAGACAATGGGGGGGGGGGCAAGCACCTGAGTTCCATGGAGCGAGATGTTCCATATTATTGGTGCAGCCCCCAAGAGGGCCCCATCTCTCGTCTAAACAAACTACACTTTCATCATAGGTGAGACACAAAGAAAAGCCTCTCTCCACTTGATCATAATGAATGGGCAGGCTGGCACAGGAGGTAGTAATCCCTCAGGTACCCTGGGTCCAAGCCATTTAGGTCTTCACCTTCAAGTGTCATCACCAAGATGCTGAATTGTGCCTGGAAACAAACGGAAGACTAAAACACAGCTGGTGTAATATGGTCCCACTGACTGACCCCTTTGCTGAGCATTCTGGACAAACTGATGTTTCCAAATACACTTCAAAGGTTGCTCTATGTAGAACACAAATAATCCAATCTAGATATGACTAAGGTGTGTGCTACTCTGGCCAGGTCTCACGTTGCAATAGTCAGTCTTCAGCTTATGTTAGTGCTTCCCTCTTGCAAACCATGTCAGTCAGCAGGCTGTTTGCATATCCCAGGCATCAGGCTCCTTTCAAAAGGCTTTTTAAATTCAGCCCATCTTCTTTCAGGTATCAGCTCTTTGGTAACTTTTCTAGCTCTTCTACTGCACCCCAAATCTCAGAACTGCTGGGGGGGGGTGGTATTTAGTCCTCTTTTACCAACAGAAAAGCAGGAGGCATAAAATGATTAGGTGAGTCTAATTACCCAGGAGTAAGATTTATCAATTTATTTCTTCCTAATGCTTCTTTATATTGGAGGAATAAGAGGATGAAATAAGAGTTGGGAACTTGCTACTTGAATGCCTTTGCTTAAAGACAAGGGGGTCGTGCAAAACTGGTATCAGAGGCTGCTCATACACTCTATCTGCATTTAGCGAGTTAAAACCTGCTGCGAAAGTGAAAAGGGAAAGATTGCTGTAGACAGGAAGGAAAGCGAGAGGCTGAACACAGGGAAAGCAGCAACAAATCAAATTTTTCATCCTGACAATACTGAACAACTATGATCTGGATGAGAATGCTCACTGGCTAAATGCCACCTATTCCATCTTGCATGGATGAGCAGCTCCTTGCCAAATGCAGGGACCAGCATAAGGATGCATCCATACCAAATCTGGTCAAATGTTCAGAGCCGTGTCGAAGCAATAATATCTGTCAACACAGTGGCTTCTCGTAAAAAACAGCAGAGAAAATATGCTCTGTACAGAAACTCTGCATGTGGCAAGCTGTGCCCATTAAGAGTCACAGTTCAAATGTACAGCACTGCAGAGTTCAGACACATTCAAGAGCCCATGGGCACAAGAAGAGCAGAGTTTGTACAGTTTCTCATAAGCATGGGAGCCAGAAACCTTATTTTTAGGTTCTTGCATCTACCACCAAATTTTGTTTGTGAAAAACGGCATGACTTTCTGTCAAGCAGATTGTTCAATTTCCTTGCCCCCCCCAGTGAAAAAAAATCACATTCTAAACCACAGTTGATGTGTCTAATTAAAAGTAAGTCTCATTGGGTTCAATGGGGCTCACTCCCAGTAACCGGGCATAAGACTGCAGCTACATTATAGTTGCATTATGCCTTCTGATGCCTTTATAAAGAACTCCCTCCTGTAAACTAGTAAACCATTTCTATCCTGAAATCATTTCCCATACATATGAAAAACAAGTATTGCTCCTATGTGTCATTAGTCTGTGCAAATGATCTTGGTGTTTATGAAAAAAAAACGTTCACAACCATAGCAGGAATCTTCCTCTCCTCTCCTCCCACCCTCTCAACACAGGGGTGGAATCCATTAACATGTTAACAGCAACAAATCAAAGAAGGCTGTCAGAACAAACTGCACTAACTTGTTTGTAAAATGGAAGTGAGCCACCAACACCACTCCGGGCTTGCCTTTCTGACTACTGTACAGGCTAGCAACTTTGCAAAAAAAAAAAAACCGAAAAGAAAAAAGAAAACCTTGCTGCCTCTAGCTACAGCGACAAAGACAGGGAAAATGATCCTCAAGAACCACCGCGTCCAAACAACTTATGTCCTTAATGCAACCACAGGCCACGGTTCTACCGAGCATTTCCATGCAGAGCATAACCTGAGTGCAGGGAGAGAAAAAGTGCACTCCCATGAGCAAACAGAGCTGATGTCACTTCATTCTGCAGTGCCCTCGCATGAAGGAAAACTCCCAAGTCGGGGCTGGGGCCCTACATGCCAGTATGTGTGTGTCCCGGCTGGGCATACGTATATACTTTCGAGCAAGTTGGATCAAACGGCCTGCACCCCAACACATGTGCTGCCAGGTGTGTAAGAGAGCAGCTTCGCGGCCAGTTCTTGCCTGCAGATCGCCCTCTCTTACAGAGCCTCTCCCGCTGCCACCAGCGGGCATCCTTGTGGGGAGGGGGGTGCACCGTGCATCGGATGCACAGGCCACAACTCGGCACCTGGCTTTGCCTGCAGAAGGCCCCCCGGTTCAGTCCCCGTCGGCAGCACCTCCAGGGACGGGGGGCTGGTAGGAATGGCCTTTTGCTGCCGCTGCAGCCCGTCGCTGCAGGAGACAGGGAGCTGGATGGGTGAGGGAAATCAGCCAGAGGTAGGGTGGGCTGGTGTCTCCCACCTGCTTGCTCCAGGTGGCGACGGGCCAGGAGGATGCTCCGCTCTCTCCCGCCATACCAGCGGAGGAGCATCTCCGCCGGGCCTCTGGCGCCTTGGTCCCTCACCTGGCCGCCCCTCAGCAGAAACAGAGCCAACGGCACCTTCTCCCGCATCCCGCCTGGAGCCACAATAACAGCAGCAGCGACGGCGCTTCCTTTCCTCCCCGCCGTAACGGCTCCGTCCCGCCCGGCCCGGACTCACCCAGGCAAAGGGCAGCCAGCGGCCCCAGCGCGCCGGGCGCCCGGAGCTCCACGGACGACGACGAGGAGGTGGAGGGCGCCGCGTCCATGGCGGCGGGTCTCTTCGCCCTGGGAGGTGCGCTGAGCCTCCGGCCGCCGCCGCTTCGCCCCCTCACAGCGCCGCCGCCGCCGAGCTCGGGGAGGAGGATGAGGCGGCGTTTGCCCCGAGCGACGGCGGCGGCGGTGGCTGCGAGGGAGCATCCCGCCGTCGCCTCTCCATGGCCGCCTCGCTTGGGCAGCTCGTCCCGCAGCGGCTGCGAGGAAGCGGGCAGGAGGAGGAGGAGAGGACGCCGCCGTTTCCGAGGCCCAGCCCCGCGTGACGCGCCGGCTCTGAGGGGCAGGCGGAGGGCAGGGCCGCCCTGGGCGGGAAGGAAGGGGGAGCGCAGCGGAGCGCCAGGCCTGGCAGGGCCGCCTCCTCCTCTGCCCCGCCACGAGGGGCTTCGCCGCCGCCTGCTTCCCCCAGCAACCGCCGCCTGTGAGGGGAAGGGCCGGAAGGGATGAAGATCCCCCAGCGCTTGCTCTTGTTTTAAAGTCGGGGCTCACTCGAGGGCTTGCGGGGTCATGTTTTTAGTATTAAAAAAAGAGAGAAGTTGCCTCTGAGCATGGACAAAGTTCCCCTCCAGCCTCGCTTCGTGAGGGTCACATCCAGTCCTCCTCGTTGCATTGTTTTGGGAAAGGGGCTCCCTGACTGACCCCCATGTGGCAAGAAAAGTGAATTCTTTGGGCTCCTCGCATCCCTAGTATAACTTGGCTTCGTTTTTAATGCTGTGACGTCATTACTTCAAAGTACGGGTTGTGGTGCGTTTCTCTTTTTTTTTAATAGCTCAATAAATCACTCCACTGAAATCTACCCATTTCCTACTCTAACCAGCCAAATCTCTATAAAGATTTTATAGCCCCATGATGGTAAACATGTAGCTGATTGGGTTTCTGAACAGTCGTTTTAAATTATGATCCATGGCAGCGGGGAAAGCTACAAATTCGCAGTAAAAGATAGGTTATTTAGCTTTATTTTCCCCTTTCTGTTTTCAAAAACAATCTTTTCTTTAAGAGAAATTGTTCACCGTGCACTGAAGCTCACTTAAAAACACCACTGAAGTATTGTGATCGTTCGTATATTGATTTTAGCCGGATCAATTCATGCTGCTGAATTATGTATGAGGCAAAAACATTTATGACCTGATAATTTCTCACACTGTCGTCTGCTGTGGTTCATGTGAGGTCGGCTGCCAAGAACGTAAGAACATTAAGGTTGCCTGGCTGGAACAAACCAAGATCTGTCTGATCAGCATCCCATTTCCAAATAACCAGACAGGAACCTCTGGAGATGAAGATGATGCCCTTCTCTTGGCTCTTTGCCATGGCTTGTGGCGCTGCTAAGACTTGGGACTTAAGGTAGTGGAGAGAGCATAAAATAATGCAAGAGCCCTGTTGGATCAGGCCAAAGGGGGCACATCAAGTCCAGCATCCTGTTCTCACAGTGATGGTCCAGATACCCAAAAGGGAAACCCGCAAGCAGGACCTGAGTTCAATAGCAGCAACTCTCCTTACCTGTGATTCCCAGCAACTCATTCAGAAGCATTTACTGCCTCCACAGTGGAGGCAGAAATGCGGCCAGTGTGACTAGTAGCCATTAATAGTCTTAACCTCCATGACTTTGGTGACCATCACTAAATCTTGTGGGAGAGAAATCCACAATTTAGCTATGTGATGTCCTGAAACTTCCAACATTCACTGTCTGGCCCTCAGTTCCTATATTATGAGAAAGGAAGGAAAGCTGCTCTCTGTCCACATTCTTTGCACCATGCATAATTTTATATGCTTCTGTCATATACCCTAATATTTTCCTTTTCTCTAAACTAAAAAGCCCCCTTTCCAGCTCTGCAGTATTAGCTGGGAACAACTGGAATGTGTAGGGCAGGCATGTCCAAAGTCTGCTTCGGGGGCCAATCCAGTCCACCAGTCAGTTTAAAAAATCCCAACTTCAATCATAAAAAAGGGTTAACAACTTTGGTCAGCCCTCACGGCCCTTCACGTCATCAAATCTGGCCCTCTTTGAAAAAGGTTTGGACACCACTGATGTAGGGAAAGACTGGTGCACGTTGAAAGTGCATTTTACTCCCCTTTGCTCTGGGAACGCACTCTTGCTTCTGTGCCATTGTTTTGTCTCAGTGCTATGTGTAAATTGGGCCACTGTAGAACAATTACATTTTTCAAGGCTCACTTTAAACAAATGAAACATTACCCATTTTGGCTTTTAAATCAGTAGAGGACAGGCTGTTGCAAAGTAAACACAAATACAGCACCCAGCCATAAATTGTGAAAACGACTTCAACGACATGTAAAACTGAAGTTTCGCAAAATGATTCTTTGGTAGGAGAGCAGATTTTGCAACAAGCATGTCCTTCTTTTGAGCTAGGAAATGCTGGAGGTTATGGACTTGTTTTTATATGCCAAACCCATTGTATGCCAATGATTCCTGAGATGCAGACTTAATTATCCATCAAGAAGAGAAATTGTGTCAAAGTTTGCAGAAGTCCTAAGACTGTGATTGCACTTTAAAAAAAACCAAAAAAAAAAAAACCTCATAAATCCCAGGGAAATGAATTCAATAAAAGAGGTGTAAACTGGGATTAACGAAAAAGAAATATAGTGGAATTTGAAGAGGAGGATCTAATGACACTGCGGAGTCAGACAAGCAATATGTGCCTGCGCATGATAAGGATCAGCCTTAAATTACTGCTGTAATCCCTGATTCCTTTTGCCTCCACACCATTCTATTTCACTTTCTTTTACTGCATGTGTTGCAGAAATTGTGTTCATGAGGGTTTGCACATAAATTATAAAAAAAAATACTGGCAACAAAAATATGAGAACATATTTTGAGCAATGCTTTCAAGAAGTCTAACATTCCCACCAGCAATGAGAAAAGTATTCTGCGTACTTTCTGACTTGGCTTTATGTTTTTAACATACAGTGGAATAATATGAATTGTGGAGCTATGAGTGCCTTCCTTATGTGAACCCGTCTTTAATGCTCACATTACTGCTCACACTCCATATCCTGTTTTCCAGTAGAACTGAAGCTGTTTGGGGGAGAAATGCATCAAATACAGTATTTTATAAGAAACTGTGGGATCTATGTGAATTGTGGCTAACACTGTGTGAACGTGACTTCAAAATAATGGATATGGAGTTAGTGGTTATGTGAACATACCCTTAGGAGGAAGTATCAGACAAGCTATTCCACTCCCTGAGCTCCTTGTGAGTAAGAAGGTAGGCAGGTGGGGGGCTGGCTGAGGGCAGCCTGAAGTTGGTGGGGCAGTGCCCCATCTACCTTATTGGGCCAGCTGGCCCTCCCTGAGGGTTTATGCAAAGAGAGGGTGGGGTGATTCTTCTAGTGGTGACTGGTCTGTTGCTGGTTTTCCACTTCCCATGATAAGAGCCTGAAAGCTGTAGGTTGCTCTGCCACCCACTAGCCCAGAAATTCGCAGCAGTAGTACCTTAAAGTTGGAGCCTCCTTGGGTGATGCTTTCCCTACATGCAGAGCGGATGCTTACGGCAGGCTCCTTGACAAATTGTGAATATATGATAATGAGCTGTTAGTAGCAGCATCTTGTTCCTGCAAGATGAACAACTGCTGTGGGTTCCTTTGCATACAACAGCTACACCACCACCATCAATTGTGAAATAAATCAGGGTTAAACGTTGCCATTAACGACTTCGTTTCTCTCTAATGCTTTAATTATCTGTGCATGGTACAAGTGACAGGAAGAACATTGTGGTAATTCACATTTAGCAGTTTCAACAAGGGTGGCTTGTTTTTGAGTAAAAGTAAAGAAACAAACAATGGATGGTGGGTTGGTAAATAGCATGTCAGTGATTCAGTGCTACCACTAATGTTTGGGCCAAAGATCTCTTATTCTGTGTTTTGTCCTAAATAATTGGTCTTCAGAAGATAATGCCACGTGTGCTTTTTATTTGAAAGTGCTGGAGATTAGCCCAAGTCCCCACAACAGGCAACAGCGCCTCTGAATTGACACTTGATCTTGCACTTAGCAATTTATCATTCCAACCCATCCAGACTGCAAGAGGCAATTCCTAAATCTGCAAGACTGTTCCTTCTCATGAACTATTCTGGTTATTCCACTGCAGGTTTTATTTTATACAAGGGCTCATTGGCCTTTGTTTTCAGTGCTTTTAAGGTTTGACTCTGGAAGATATTAAGTAAAAATAAGTGAAAGCCCTCTTGAGCCCGGTACAGAGGGCATTGTACAGAGGGTTGTATCCAAAGCTATTCATACTCATGGTAAATCCACTTGAATTAATGGACATGACAAACACAAGTCTATTAATTTCAGTGGGGCTAATCTGAGCATAATTTAGCAGCATACAATGCAGAGTCTCCGTAGAGCAGGAATCAAGGAGACAAGCTACTCGATCAGATGGTGTTGTTTCTAGACAGGCTAGTGGAGACTGAGCCCCACAATCCCTTTTGCTAGAAATTAAGCAATGTTCCACCACCTAGCCAAGCATTTTATATTGTGGCAGGCCTGCTTTATATTAGCAATTACTTTAGAGCAATTGTTTAGGGGAAAAAAATTCATTTCTCCCTTGAAAGGTTTCAGTAGCCTTCGCTAATTGTTACCAAGGCAGCACAAATCAATCTCGTTAAACTCCTTGTAGAAAGTGCATATTGTTAAGATTATCAATATATATTTGCAGGCCCGTTTAGATTTCCCAGCTCCCCTAAGATCACAGTTGGATAACCATGATGGGCTGCATATACACCATACATTTAAAGCACATGCCTATCAAAAAAAGAATCCCGGAACAATAGTTTACCCACTCACAGAGCTACAATTTCCCTCCCCCTTAACAAACTACAATTCTCAGGATTCTTTTCTGGGGGTGGGGAGTGAAATGTGCTTTGAATGTATGTTGTGTACACAACCATCATTTACTGCAGAGCATGTTGAGTTACTTGACATCTCAAACCTAAAAATTTACTTGGAAGAAAGAGCAGAACTACACATCACTGGTTGCCCAAGGCCTTGAAATAATAAAACAAATACCTCCAAAGCTACAATAAAGCATCAGAAGACAGAGTCCAGTAAAAATCAACCAATCAATCTAAAATTCATAACAGATATAATGTTGCGAGATTGGACAGGAAAGCATTAATTCAGACAGAAGTACTTTAAGCCCACCATCTACATGTATTTAACATGTGCGCATAGCAAAAAAATTTAAAAAAGGAAAAGAGGTGGGGTTCTGGGGAAAATGATGTTGGCAGTCCCACCTGTCATTGAACCCAATGGGTTTTGACTATAAGTGATTTTTTGCTTGAGACACATGCATACTTATTGTATTCCCTCAATGGTTGCAGGAATGACTTGCTCACCATGGCAAGACAGCTTGAGCATATAACACCAATCCTGGCCTGACTGCGCTGGCTGCCAATTAGTTTAAGGGCCCAATTCAAAGTGTTGGTTTTGACCTATACAGCCTTTAACGGCTCAAGACCGCAATATGTCAAGGACCACCTCTTCCCATATGAACCATTATCGGAGTGGTTTAACCATTGACTCCTAATTTTCCAGGGAAATGTAATTATGTGAAGGAAGGGGAGGGATCTTCTGACAACTCTCAGCACCCTTAACAATCTAGGTACAATTTGCAGGATCCTTTGGAGGAAGCCATGACTGTTTAAAGTGGGGTAATACTGCTTTAAATGTATAGTGCAGATGGGGCCTTAATAAGCTCATTTTAAGGTATATAAATCTTGCCCTCACATCCACTCCTTGCCCTTCAGCTCTCTGAGGAGTTCCCCAAGTGCTGCTTTCACTTCCAACCAAACAACGCAACAGCTGGGACAATAATACACAAGCATCTCCCCACTTCCCTGTCATTCCTTATTCCGACAACTGATTTATATTGTGGCTTTTATTATTACCCTGATTCAAAAGTCGTAACATGACAGTATTAAGTGATTCTGATCTACTTTAAGAGGCTGCATTTATTGTTTTCTATGCCTGCTTCCAAGCCTTTTAATAGTTAATAGAATACAGACTGTAATTTATTTTATTGCAAATCTCTCCCCACCCACCTGCAAGCCATATAAAATCTAGCCATTGCTTGTTCTTGGGGTGGGGGGTGGGGGGTGTGAGAGAGAAGGGAAATACAGGAAATATAACATGAAGCGATCCCAGTTGTGGTCCATTGAATGTACAGTAGTCAGATGAAAGCGTCATTCCACAATGTTCCATGTGATGCTAGTGATGGAAGCCATGCTTAATAGCTTGTACTATTCAATAAAAGGATGTCATGTTGCATAAAAGTTGCTGTTTTTCTTTCCAGTCTTGTTATAAGGCCATTAATTTGTCTATAAGGATGGAGTTCCATACCTGTGACAGCCAAGCTTCTAAGAGATTTACATCCAGCTCTGATTTCTGTTGCCACTTTCGTTTGTGACTTCTTTACCGAAAGCATTCCCTCCTTGGCAGTCCTGTCCTTTTCAGGAAAAGTACTTGGTGATGCTGGTCTTTGTTTCCAGGGGGTACCCTTCCACAGTGTTGCTTGTCTTTTGGTCATTGACATCTTTCTGGGAAGTGACTTTGTTCCTCCTGCCTGTTTTAATTTTACGTGACGTACCTGTACACCATTTGACTTCAGCAAAGTCCCTGAATTGCACAGTATTTCCTTCTGCCAAACCAACCCTCTGAGAAGACGGTTTGTCCTCATGTTTTTACCTCTCCTTCCCCATCGCTTTGTTCTTTATACACATTCCCAACCAATTGATCTTTGGCATCTTAACAAAGAAAACTAAAGTCCATTTTGAAAATGCTTGCAAAGCCATTTTAAATATGCCCAAAACGGAGAACATACTCCAGAAGTGGAGTATTGCTTCTGTGAGGCTGCTCTGTAGGCAGGAAAAGTGCCAAAATATTCCAGGAATATTGAAGTCCCACAGACTAAATTTCTGCTTCAAGTATCTACACCAGCTTCCTCAACCTCAGCCCTCCAGAAGTTTTGAGACTACAATTCCCATCACCCCTGACCATTGGTCCTGCTAGCTAGGGATCATGGGAGTTGTAGGCCAAAAACATCTGGAAGGCTGAGGTTGAGGAACCTGATCTACACTATTTTTCACAAGGCCCTTGTGGACTTTTCCAGTGCAAGCCACCCAAGTTGTTGTTGTTGATGATGATGATGATGTTGTTGCTGCTGCTGCTAGCATTTACATTCCACCTTTCACCACACAGTCCTGGGGTGGGATTACATATCCTAAGGGTTCACCCACCCACAAAGGCCTGTGGGAACAAGTACATTTAGACATGCCATTGAGATGTGTTCATTGACGAGGTTAGGCACATCTAGGAGGGGAGGGTATTCCACAATCTGGAGGTGACTATAGAAGAGGCCCTATCGCACCCCCACCCCCACTCCCACCCCATGAACTTCACATGACAGTGGAATTTCCCACAGCCCACCACAACCTTGCAGGACTCAACACCTATACAGTACTATCCTCTATGGGAGGAGATCCTCCTTCTGAGACTTGGCGCTTGGTTCATATGGTACAGTAAGCCTGCAACGTAGCATGTGTTATGTTCCGGGGATCACACATAAAGCCAAAACCAATATAGTCACTGGGTTGGATGGCAGGTGGGATTGCCAAAGTCGTTTCCCCCGTAAGCCTGCCCCCTTTCCACCCTTGTTTGTTTGTTTGTTTGTTTGTTTGTTTGCCACACATGTAAAGCTGCATGTGCACACGTTAAAGGCATGTATGTAAGTTGTGGGCTTACTGTAATCACAGTAACCCAGACAACATTTTTACCAGTGGTTGTGTTAGCATCTAAGAAATCATTTACAGTTGTACCTTGGTTCTTGAACAGAATGTGTTCCGGGAGTCTGTTCAAAAACCAAGGCACAGTTTCCGATTGGCTGCAGGAGCGTCCTGCAGCTAATCGGAGGCTGTGGAAGTCATACCAGATGTCCAGCTTCCAAAAATTATTCAAAAGCCGGAACACTCACTTCCGGGTTTTGATCGTTCGGGAGTCGATTTCTTCGGGAGCCAAGGCGTTTGAGATCCAAGGTACGACTGTACTCACTTAAAGCTGCAGTCCTAACCACAGTAGCCTGGGATGATCCCCAATGAATTCAGGACTCACTTCTGAGTAGACATAATCAAGACAGTGCTGTAAGGCTGCAATATTGCCCTTGAGTTATGCTGGTTGGACCAGGGTAAGATTGTTACTAAGCCATCAACCACAGGGCAACCCTAAGCATGGGCATAGCCAAGGGGGGGAAGGGAGGGACAGCTTTCCCCCCAACAATAAAATTAAATAAAAATACATAGCAAACTGAGGTTCTGTCCCCGCCTAACAAAAGGCCTGGCTATGCCCATGACCCTAAGTAATGATAGTACAGGGGAGGTAGGACAGTGTTATGGCGACATAAGGTCCAGTCAGTGCAAGTATCCATTTTTGGCATAATAAGGAGGAAATGGGCAGCTCCAGAGGCTCTGAATGGGAGGATGGGGGAAGAGGCCTGGATAAAGTCTGGAAACCTCACTAAGGGACAAACCTCCACCATCACTGAGATTTGCTTGTGAAAGTCTCAGTGACACTTTCTGACCAGTGGCGTAGCGTGGGGGGTGCAGGGGGGGCCGGCCGCACCGGGTGCAATATCTGGGGGATAGGGTTAGGGGGCGCAAATCCACGGGTTAGGGAGTGCAAATTACTTGCCTTGCCCCGGGTGCTGACAACCCACGCTACGCCACTGTTTCTGACCGCTATCCAAAGTAAATTTCACAGAGTTCCTCCCTAGTGAGGGGGTTTAGGATTGTAACCTAAACTGGATCGACCCTTTGGATTGGATTAATCGACTTGATAAAGCACTTCCTGGCACATATTGATGCATGGCCCTCTGCGAGTTTTCGCCTGTATTGATGACGGCAAGGAAATAAGCAGGGACAGCTGTGGTTCCGGATTAATCTGGACAACTACACAAACACATGACTATAAATAGATGAATGAATGAATGAATGTAGAATGATGTGACAAACACTCTTCCCTTCAAAGCCTGCGTGGTCGGAATAAACAGGATTCTGAAAAACATACCATACCTTGTCAAGTTTCTCTGTGTGTGTCTGTCTTCAGAATAATGCGTCACCAGTGGGCATCTGCTGAGCATCCTCTTTAACATGTTAAGCACCAAGGAAGGAAGCATAAAGGAATAGGAAACATTAAAGAATAAAGAGGGTCATCCATGGGAGCTGGAGGGTGTTTCCCCCTCTGCCTGGCATAGTTAAAAAGTGGCCCTGTTTAAAGGAAGGAGACAGACAGAAATCGGCAGTTCAAGTCTAAGAGGTGCAGGCAACAAACACACTTCCGTGTAAAAAAAATTAAACCGTATTTTCTGCAAGATGTCAAACTACTGCCACACGTAAGATTATTTCTCTCTCTTGTTATGATAACCCATTTTTGCAAAAAGGTGTACATTTACTCGTGACCGTAATCGCAAAGGGCTCGGCTGTGGGTTCGCCCCCCACGTGCGCGCGTGGATCCGCGATGGGGCTGCCGCCGGGGGGGATGGGGCATGGGGGCTGCTCTTAAGGGCGCCTAGGAAGGGCATCGGGCATCCTGCAAAGCGGGCGCCTGGCCGCGAGCCCCTTGCAAAGAGGCGCGCAGCAGCAAAACCTTTAAGCAGCACCTGGAGCGAAGGAGGCGGAGGATCCGAGCGCGCCTCTCTCGCTCTTTCTCCAGCCGAGCAGGGCGGGTGGGCATAAAAATAAGGCCGCCTCCTGAAGGCGCAGGCAAAACAGAGGCGACTCCTCTGCAGGCACCGCTGGGATTCGAACCCAGGATCTCCTGTTTACTAGACAGGCGCTTTAACCAACTAAGCCACGGCGCCGGCCGGTAGGGTGAGCAGCGGAGCAGCCTTCATGTACCTCCGGGAGGGAGCAGGAAGGAGGAGGAGGAAGCGGCTTGCGGGAGATGCCGCCGCGGCTGGATCCGCACGTGGACGGAAGGCGTTCTTCTGCGTTCTCACCCACCGCACTTCCTAAGGATCAGGGACCGGCATCGGGATTTATGTATTGGGGGGGGCGGGGTGTTGAGGGCTTGTAGGGCTTGTCCTTCAGCTCAGCTTTGACTGAGAGAAGCGCTTTGCAAAGATGCGCAGAGGGAGAGCCCCTTGCAAAGATGCAATTTCCCAGGGAGTGGGACCCGCTGAACTCCAGCGGAGCTTACTCTGAGTAGACGTGGGTAGACTTCAATCGGACCCTCCAGCGGCATCGCACTTCTCCGAGGGTCGATTCTGCTAGAATCAGCGGAGCCAACTCGAAAAACAATTTTTGGGGGGGCAGGCAATTCCCGCCCCACACAATCGATCGCATAATGCAGCACACACACCATATTTGGAGATGCCCACTAACTTTTTTGGGGGGCCCTCAAATATTTTATTGGGGGGGAAAGCCCCTCGGCCCCTGGGAGTTGGCTCCTATGGCTAGAATAGATCACAGCATTGTAGAGTAGGGTGATCCAGTCTAACCCTCTGCAAAAGTGGCTTGTGCTCTACCGACTGAGGTGTGTGCAGAAAACTTGCAGGGGATCAAACTTAGCTGGGAGGGCGGGGAGGGGAAGCTCAAGCCCCCCTCCCTTAACAACACCCCCCAAAAAAACCAGCCTTGCACAGACTAAGGAGGCCATCACAACAAGGAAAGGCCACAGGGAGAGGGTGTCTCTGGAAGGACTAGGGGCCTCAGCACCCCATGGGCCTGTGCTTCTGAGCAGAGATGGTGGGTTGTAGCCAGGGTTTGCCAGAGACATTTTGGCACTTGAGGCAAACCCCAAAGTGGCGACCCCTCCCCTTCTCCACCATGGAAGGAGTAAGTGGCGATCTACATAAAATCAAAACGTTGGAAGGGGACCCAAGAGTCATCTAGTCCAGCCCCCTGCAATGCAGGAATCTCAACTATGGCAGATGGCCGTCCAACCTCGGCTTAAAAACCTCTAAGGAAGGAGTGTCCAACACCTCCCAAGGGAATCTGTTCCACTGTCAAACAACTCTTCCTAATACAGATAGGTAGCCGTGTTGGTCTGCCATAGTCAAAACAAAACAAATTTCCTTTCAGTAGCACCTTAAAGACCAACTAAGTTAGTTCTTGGTATGAGCTTTCGTGTGCATGCACACTTCTTCAGATCCCCTGAAGAAGTGTGCATGCACACGAAAGCTCATACCAAGAACTAACTTAGTTGGTCTTTAAGGTGCTACTGGAAGGAAATTTGTTTTGTTTTAACTCTTCCTAATGTTTTAGTTGGAATCTCTCTTCTTGTAACTTGAATCCATTGTCCTACCCTCCAGAACAGGAGAAAAAAGCTTGCTCCATCTTCGATGTGACAGCCTTTAAGTTATGTGAAAAGGGCTCTCAGATCTCCTGTTGGTCTCCAGGCCAAACACACCCAATTCCCTCAGGAACAAAAGGGGAATAAAAGTCTACGTTGGGATCTGCTGCCAGTGCCACTGCGGATCCTGACGCCTGAGGCAGTCACTTCACCTTGCCTCATGGCCCTGATTGTAGCAGCATCTATCAGTGGTTCTCAAACTTTTTTGGGCCATCAAAGTTCCATAAACTCATCTTCAGTGCTCCCTACCCTTTCCTACAAAAAGCATTATTCAGAATAGCGGTTTGTTCCCATGTTCCTTAAAACTGGCAGTCTACATTTATACACATATGTGTATCTACATTTGCAAATGCAACCAAATATGAACACACTTCAAAGATTCAAAACGTAGAAGTAGCTATCTTGGTCCATAAGAAAAATCCCAAAACCTGTATCGGGGCAATGCTTTTATTGGGCCAACCAAAATGTCAGAAAATTGTGGTCACACTTTCAAGTTCTCCAGAACTCTTCAGTTCCAAGGAACTGATTATTCAGCGTGGCAGCAACTAGTCTCTAATGCACCTTTGCTGTATTATTTCTGGCACCTGCTAAAGGCTTTTTGTTTAGGTAAATCTTCCAGAAATAGTTTTAAGATGTACTTTTATGCATTTTGATAAATTTCAGGTTAACTTGCTTTTAACGTTTGATTTTATCAATATTTTTAACAAACATTTCATATTCTATGTAAACTGCTTAGAGGTTATGTATGATTAAACAGCATATAAATCCTGTTAAATAAAACAATAAACAATATTAAATCAGGCTAAAAGATAACCTAAGGTGGAGAGGAGGAATAAACTTGGTTGATGTTGAAATTCATGGGATCTGCAACTGGTGAAAATCTCCAAGACTGAATGTGAGAGGCATTCAAATGACGCTCTCTAAATGATAGAAATCAAACCTAACAGAGCTCCTAACAGAGCTTCCCTTGAATGTCAGCAACCTTCTCACACTTTCCTTTTCGAGGCTTTGATCAGATTGAAGCTTCTTCATGGCTTGCACACTATTTTGTGACATTTTGATTGCCCTAATAAAGGTATTGCTCTAGTGTGGATTTCAGAATTTAAAAGACCGCAAGTTTCACCTCTCAGCTGGACTGGTGTTGCTTAATGGCGCCCATGTTGTTTAATTGTTCCACACTAGATTGAGATTCATACGACTTTCATTTCGCATCACTGGGTTACTTTTTCAATTACATTTAAGAGAGGGCCACAGTGGAACTAGAAGTTGTGTAAATCCACTTGGCAGTACTTATTTTTTTATTTTACGCTTGTGAACCAGTAGGACATAGTAGTTCCTTCAAATGACTCTATTCCATAGGAATTTCAGTATGTAATTAAAGACTAAAAAAACAGTTCCGAATTCTGTATATGCAGGCAAATAACTTTTATCGCTTAAAAAAATTCCAGCAATGGCCTGTTGCTGATTCCTTTAAAAATCAGGAGGCAATGGAGGCAATGGAGGGGGATCTGGCAGAACACTTTCTTTGTAACTTGCCAGCCGACAGAAAACACAATTGATTTCTACTTTGTCTTCATCATTGTGGAAGAGCAGGAAAGACTTCTTACATTCTTCACACTAGATTTTTTTATATAGAAAAAAATAACATATAAGTGGTTCAGACAAGAGGAATTTCCATTCTAAAAACAAACTGACATGCAGACCCATTTTTGCAAATGCTAATGAATGCTTAGCAGAAATCACTCTATAAGAGACATTCAGCACGTGCTCCTAATTTTTTAGTAGCATTTTACTAGGTGACAGACCATATTGGGTTCACTTAAGTCCCATCAAAATGAGTGGGGCAAGATAAAAATGACTTAATTTCTTGGTTGCAGTGTAGTGCAATCCTGTATGCGTTCAGTCAGAAGCAAGCCCCATTGTGTTTAATGCTGCTTACTTCCAGGAAAGAACAGGATTGTAGCCTTACAACTCAATCCTAACCATGTGTGCTCAGAAGTAAGTTAAGACTGCAATTCCATCTGGAATCAATACATTGTTTCGGCAACCGTATTGCATCCTGCATTTGAGATGCACTGCAGTCAGTCTGTGCAGGGATGACGATGTACCCAGACACATACATATGCAAGCTTGCCTACCTTCCCCCCAAATTTTTGTGCTGCCATAGGAATGCTATGTTGGTAGCTCTTGTTCCTGTAGGAAAGGATGTGGAGAAAGCACCAGCTGGCTGCTGGGAGTTATAGTCCAAAAGATCTGGAAGCAGGGATGCACTATGGGATATGCAGCTTCCTGCTATTCAGATGTTCTCCTTTATGATGGTTTCCGATATTCAAGTGTGACATTCAAAACCAGTTCCAGATTTCATCCCTGACTTAAATCATGCTCTGCCCTTCAACATTCTTTGATCCAAAGGCTGTGAAATGCACCTGTGGCTCGCAGAATGGACTTTAGAGCACATAGGATTCTGAGGTTGGGGTTTGCTAAAAGGAAAAGGAGGCAGCATATGGACATACAAATAGAGGGAAACATTCTTGTAGGGTAGTTACATCCAGGAGAGGAATAAGAGACTGACCTTTGCTAACTTGGAGCCTCTTGTTCTAATGGCCTGGACCACCACAGGGACTTCATGGGCATCTGCAACGTCCCAAACTCTCAAAGTACAGTCCTGAAACAATGGAAGGATTTCTATCAATTTACAGCAGGGATGGGTAACCATTTTCAGGCCAAGGGCCACACCTTTGCATGTCATTGTGGGTGTGACTGAAATGCAAAAGTGGTCGTGGCCAATTTTTAAATATTTAAAATGGAGGGGATTGAGGTGTGGGTGGGTGTACAGTTACACATATTTCTTGGCACCACAGACTCAGCAGGAGGTTCATGAGAATGGTCTTCAAGGTTTTCTCTTTTTTTAGGACAAATTTGTCAGGGTTTTGAGGGGCCCACAAAAACCTTATGGGATTGAAGTATCACAATGCAGTCAGGAGTGGGAGGAAGACAGCCACTGAACTAAGTTTCCAATTATTTAACTAAGCTTACTGATGATACCTTTGAGGCAGATACAAGCCACTTCTTGTTGCTACTCAAGGCAATGTCTGTCACCCAACCTGCATGACCCTGCAAAGAAACAGTTTTCCGATTACACAAAAATGGGATTTTGTTCACCCTTAAGACATTTGTAGAGAGCCAAGTCCTACTGAACTAAGTGCAACATGCCTCTGAGTAAGTATGCTTATGGTTGCACTATTAGTTTCATTGTTATTTTATTTCAATACTACCGAAGGCCTTTTTCTGTTGTGAACGTCACAGATGAAAACTGCTTAGAGGTGCATTATAAGATGTATTCTACATTCAAGATATTTGGGGTGTGAGTCTTTTGTGACTCTCTGGGGGGGGGGACCCCATCTGTTTCTGGCATAATCTAATCAATACTTTGTATTTTTTCTTAAGCGCTTACATACAATTTTAATATATTATTTTAAATATAATATCTTCCACAGAACTTCATAGTGAATAGTTTTAATTACTGTTATGGAAGAACTATGGTTCTGTTTCCCTTTTCCGGCCGATGCATTTGTCATTCTGTCCGTTATGAGAAGGGGAGCAGCCCTACAAGAAAGGGGCCTCCTGTCAGGGTGGAAGTTCTGTTCTGATGCACACAAACATTGTCACCATTCCCTCCCATGGCACCCACGTGTGTCAGGGTTCAGCCCTGCACATTTGTTTTGTTTCTATATTGGCCAGAAAGCGAAGCTTCCACTCCCATGTGGTGCTGAGAAACATTGACAGGAAAGGGAAGGGAGAAGGTGGAGGCTGCCTTTTTTAAAAAAGAAAAAATATGGGACTGTCCCACTGCCTAGGAAGCTTTGAAGTGGGGAGTAAAGCAACTGGAGATGCTTTGCCTGTGAGTTTTAGTGTGTGTGTGTGTGTGTGTGAGAGAGAGAGAGAGAGAGAGAGAGAGAGAGAGAGAGAGAGAGAGAGAGAGAGAGAGCTGTGTTACATTTTGTTTTCTGTGTGGGATTTGTGTATTTCATATGTGCGTGCTTTCAGGGAGGGGAGGGGAGGGGAGTTCTCTGAGCACCATCACTTTTCCTTCCACGAAGTTGAATTGGCTTCTGGAGGCAAATACGTTTTGGCACTTGGGGCTCAGACCCAACCTCTGTCTTGCAACTCAGTTCCCTGGGCAAGTTATTTTCCTTTTGTGGCTAGCCAGGCTGCAGGGCAGCCATTTCTATTGTGGAGGTGCCCTACCTCTGGGCCGGTCCAAGACATTTGGGCACCTGAGGCGAATCGCAAACTGGCACTCCTCCCTCCCCAGCCACCAGGGAAGAAGCGAGGAATGAAGATCTACACCAGGAACAAGGAAGGAGTGAATATCGACATCAAGCACAGGGGGGGAGTGTCAAAGCATCTTTACCCAAGGGTTGAAGTCAGAATCAAGGGGGCATCACAGGGGATCTACTGTCCTTGCGGATCTGGCAACCCAAGGCAGTTGCCTCACTTTGCCTCATGGGTGAGCCAGCCCTGCCCTGTCTGCAAGAGTTTATCAAATTTTGAACTGTGCCCACAGCCCCAAAAGAGGCTGGGGACCTTTAACCAACCTCAATCATTATTGAATATACAGGCCTCATGATATTATGGTTACTTACAAGTGAAAAGTTAAAGCTATGGTTTTCCCAGTAGTGATGTATGGAAGTGAGAGCTGGACCATAAAGAAGGCTGCTCACCGAAGAATTGATGCTTCTGAATTATGGTGCTGGAGGAGACTCTTGAGAGTCCCATGGACTGCGAAAAGATCAAACCTATCCATTCTGAAGGAAATCAGCCCTGAGTGCTCACTGGAAGGACAGATCGTGAAGCTGAGACTCCAATGCTTTGGCCACCTCATGAAAGAGAAGACTCCCTGGGAAAGACCTTGATGTTGGGAAAGATGGAGAAGGAGAAGGGGACGACAGAGGACGAGATGGTTGGATAGTGTTCTCGATGCTACCAGCATGAGTTTGACCAAACTGTGGGAGGCAGTGGAAGACAGGAGTGCCTGGCATGCTCTGGTCCATGGGGTCACGAAGAGTCGGACACGACTAAACAACAACACAAGTGAAAATATTGGGTGTACAATTGCTGTTCAAAAAACTGTGATGTTTGATCATGAACCACCCTAGGAATTATGGTTTAGTTTCCTAGCAACCACAACTCAATGGCTTAGTACCAAAGGTGGGAATGTGCAGAATATGGCTTCTGAATTGCACTATCAGGAGATATGTGGGCACTGCTCAATGGATCAGCTATAAAAGCAGAGAGATTGTCAGTGCTTTAAACATTGTTACTGGATATCAAACATGACATGAAGAGATGGAGAAAAAAAGAAACACCAATTTAATTATTCTTATAGAAAGAGCATTTTAAGAAAAAATTATCTTTCATTTAGGAACTGATCTTGCATAGTCAGTTGAAGTTTCACAGCTAACTTCTGCAGAAGCAAAATTAAGTCCTCCTTTGCCCAGGCAAATGCTTACACAGTACCTTTAAACATAGCTTTTTATATGCCTCTCGCGAGTCCCAGATAACGATTGTTTTGTCATAACCTCCAGACACCACAAGCGATGCTGAAATATAAAATTATGCCTTGTGCTTTGTTATTAAATAAACTAAGATTCATTCATGCAGGAAAAAGTGAATGAATATTTGACTTTTAATACAACTGAAACACTGCATTAAGAATACTAAGCTAGATCTTTCTATATAATAAAAATGTAAAAATGTCATCACGCAGCTCCCATTGGGAGATTTCTAGGCCACATCACAGGCCTGGATTTGCAGGAAGTCATGGTAGGGGAGGGGAGCAAAAGTGAAGGTGTGTTGCAAAACAACTGCGGTAATGGCATGAGAGCGAGAAGGGGGGGAAGTGGTGGTTTAAAACAATGGCAAGCGTTTGAGTAAAGTGAGGATGGAAGCATACTGATACGGGGAAAGTGGCTATTTTAAACAGTGGCAGAGGTTTGAATGGAACAAGCAGGGGCTGACACAGCATCATAGAGCTTGACATTTTATTTCTCTGCTCAGACATGTTCACCTAACAGTAGATCTTAATGAGCTTATCAATTAAGGAGTGCTCTAGAAGGCTGACTGAACAACAATCTACCGTAAGTCATCAAGTTCAGTCTACCTCAATTAAACGAGCAACCTTTTAATCAAAACGGAAAATCATTTCATTCTGAAAGTTGAGAACTTAATTAGTGGTTTGAGCATGACCCCTGTGACTCATCTGAAATAAACACACTTTTCTTTCACATTTATACATTTGTGTAGAAGGTGCCATTATACGACATTTCACATTACTCACCATCCTTACTAATATCACAGCAGCCAACTATTCCTATGTGGCCCTGATCCAAAATAATGGGTCCATGAGAACGGAACTCCCCTGTCCTGATATCCCATAACTTTACAACTTCATCCCAACCTGCTGTGCACAAATAATGGCCATCCAAGGAGAAACGGCAATCTGCAATTGCATTGGTGTGTGCCCTGAAAAAGATGTGCAGATCACTGCAGCAGGATACCATCAAATTTACAGTCTTGACTCTTCTGTAGGGCACACTATTTGACCTCAACCCTGGTACTGCAGAAAAAACCCAGTTACTGGTCAGTTGCTGCTCTTTCTGGCTATCCTCATAACTGCAAATGCTTTTTGTCCCAGGCACACAATGCACTCCAAAGGCTAGCTTTGGAGAATCACCTGTGAAGTGCAAGTAAAAGTAACACTAGTCTGGACATGGTAGATAAGAAGAAAAGATGAGTTGGGGCCAAGGATGTTCTGAGTACAAACAGACATACTTTTAAAAATGGACTCCTGTTTCCTTTCTTTCTCAGAAAAACGGTTTGGCTTAAAAAGAAAAAGAAAAAGTGCTATGAAATTAATGAAACAAACACTCTTTCATTAAAGGACCATTTTGTTAATATTTTTTAAAATTATGTCTGGAAAAGCATTAAAAACGGATAGTGTGGATATACTGAGCTGTGGTAGGTTCAGCTGCCTGATACGTCACTGCCAAAATCAAAATAGTACTTTCTGAAAAGCACATTAAAATCTTTTGAAAAGCTGAACTCTCAGCACTCACAAGTGGGAAAACACAGGAGGGTGACTATTATGTGGATGGGCCTCCTATAAAATGAGTGTGAAAAGTAGATTCCAAAATTAACATCTAGTTTAGTGCAAGTGGCCACATTACCCATTTAACTGCTACAGATTTTACACTAATAGGAAGCAGACTTCACGAGAGCCACATCAGTAGCTGCTTCACTGTCTCTTTTACCGCTCAATTGTGACTGTGGTAGACTGTGCTATAATATCCCAGAATTTTAAAGACATGTCAGATGACACTGTAGCTATTCGTTGGTTCTGAGGATCAAAACGACACCTTCTCACTGTGCTTCTGTGATACTCTGAAAGAAAGAAACACTCCAAGAAACAGGCTGCAAGCACTTTGGACAAGGTTAGAGCTACCAGCTAGTCTGATGGTTACTCACATCTGAGTTTCAGCTTATTGTCATGGTTTTGTTTTTTTAATGTACGTCTCTATAGTTCCAAAACACAGCAGGAACTGAAACACTTGCACACACAATAACTAAGCATCTAAGTATGGGACAAAATGTCAGTTTAATAATGCTGAAGTAGTGACAGTAATACTGGCTTATTATTTTTTTGGAGTCAGTTTACCCACCCGCCCACCACTTGATTCCCAATTTATTCAACTTTTAGCAATTTTACACATCAAAAACTAGCCTTAGAATTCACTCTGTTAATTCAATTGGCTCAATTTTGTGCCATAGGAATGTGTCCTCAGGAGATATATGTGGTGTGTGGTGGGTCAGCCTGGATGATACCCATTGGTCCCTTCCAAACCTGTGATCCTGTGCAAGGTTAGAATCTACAAGAGGAAACCTGGTAAACTGGTCAGACTAGTTCCTTTGTACAAAGACATGCTCCTTCTAGGGTGATATGTAAGAAATCCATATATACTCTAGATTCAGGTAAACATGTATCAATATGCAAACGGGCAGCCAAACAGAATCGTATCCTGTACACGTCCCACTGAAATGAGAGGCATGTGTATGTCTGGGAGTCATTCAACAGGTATAAAGAAAAGGATCGTGACCAAGTTTGAAAAATGTTACCTCTGACATATGCCACCTTTTTCGCATCTTCTGCACCACAAATGAATAAAGCATTTTCCAAATCTGAACTGGAGGCGACGTATTTGCCATCGTGAGAAATATGGCATGAAGTCACAAGGCCATCCTGCTCAAGAGTCCACTGAAGAAGAGAAGAGAAGCCCTTGAGGTTATGCTTTTAGGGTTAACCATTCGCCAAGGACCAAACTTATACGCACATGAGCCCAGATGCAGCTCAAGTTACTTGTGACTGAGACCAAGGCGACACTCCCACCATGTACCTGGCAGTGTGCAGAGGGCAGACTGGATCACGCTCACGGGTTTTTTAAAAAATATATTTAACTCACTTCTAAGCATTTATACAAGATGTGACCGGAAAGTTCGGTGAACGGTCACAGAAATCGGACAGCGAGAAATACTCAAACATACAACCAGCATCAGAAACCCACAAAATGCTCAAAATTGTGTACAGAGATGAAGCTGTAACCTGAAAGACAGTGTATGAGTGGTTTAAGCATTTCCACGAAGGTCGGCAAACAATCGAAGATGTCCAAGCTGCTGTGACAAGGGAACTGAAAGCAGTATGAAAAGAGGACTTCTCCAGAAGTTTCCAACAGTTCTACAAACCTTGTCAACGCTGCATTGTATCAGAGGGGGCCTACTTTGAAGCCCTGTAAGCTGTGTATGTTCGAATATTTCTCACTGTCCGATTTCTGTGACCATTCACCGAACTTTCCGGTCACACCTTGTATTTATGCCTCAGAACATTCTGAGATAAGGCTATGGTTCACGCCCGCCCCAGTCCTGTTTAGTAGGAACAGTAAGTAAGTACTGAAAGCTTAATCCTGGTCAGAGCCAGAATCCTGGACAGAGACAGAAATCATATATGAATACATGAAATGCAGCACACGTTTATCTTTTGCTATAATTTTTTTTAATTGTTTTGGTTTTTTAATCACATGATCAAAATCTGTACCAATTGAATTAGACCATTAGGGTGGAACCAAACATTACACACAAAGGAATTTAACCCATTCTTATGGAAGGCCCTCCACATGAACGCTTGCTTGACACCCATTCAGATATGTCATGCTGGTTGGTGCCAAAGACCTTTCTGTTTTCCCAGGACTTTCACTCTAAGATGTTCTGTCACTGGCTGCTGTTTTCACACAGTTTCTGACTGTATACTTAATTTTTAAAATTATATTTCTGATTTTTGTTAGCTTATCCTTGAAATCCGTTTGAAGCCCAGGCAAAAATCCCCACAGAAAAATCAACGTTTGTTCGAGAAAAGTCATTTTGGGAGGAGTTGATTTGCAGCAGACAACTGCTGAGATTACTGTATTATTGTTATTTATTAAATTTATATACCAACCTTTATCTGAAGATCACAGGCCGGTTGACAACATAAAAACACAAAATGCATAACATAATAGTAATAGGAAAAACTATAACCCCACTACCACCAATTTTCACTGCAAGAAGCTTCACCAAACTATTCCCCCATTGCAAATGACTGCATGTGTTTGCAAGGATAAACATTTGAGTAAAAGGGAAGTTTAGTTTCTAGTGGTTAAATAGGGGGATTTAGATAAAAAAATCAATACATACAAGCACTTTCCCTGTTTCAGTATCCCAGGCCCTTAGACTTTTATCATATGATGCTGTTATCAACCTAAAACATTAAACACACTTACATGTTGAAAGACAGCAAAAACATTTGATTCATGCTAATTAATTATTATTATTAAGATAGCAATAACGTAGCTTACGAATGTGCTTTATGCTCTTTATGAAAGATTCATCCTCCATCATATATAGTGGTACCTCAGGTTACATACGCTTCAGGTTACATTCGCTTTAGGTTACAGACTCCGCTAACCCAGAAATAGTGCTTCAGGTTAAGAACTTTGCTTCAGGATGAGAACAGAAATCGTGCTTCAGCGGCGCGGCAGCAGCAGGAGGCCCCATTAGCTAAAGTGGTGCTTCAGGTTAAGAACAGTTTCAGGTTAAGAACGGACCTCCGGAACGAATTAAGTACTTAACCCGAGGTACCACTGTATAGTATTTAGTGCTCGTCCACACTTCTGCTTGTTCCCTGCCTCAAAAGCATGAGTTGGAATGGTTTTCTGCTTAACTTGGGATTTCTAGGCGTGGGTCAAGCGGTTTCCCCCTTGCCCAGCTCCTTTCGCAGGGAAAACCTGCTCTTTAGTGCAAAATAGGAGCAAATGTAAATCTGGATAAAACCGAAAGACACTATAGATGTGTCTTCAAATACTACAGCTCCATTTTGTTCATTAGAGTTACACTCAAACCGGAAACTGGGATGTTCCACATTTGCAAAGCAACTGGTGCTCTCTCTCTCTCTTTTATGTGATGTGCTTATGGAGGAAGCAGAAAACCCTGGGAAGCAGGAAAATACAAACCGCTCACTCGGCTCATAAGATATTTAAGGGGGGGAATCATCTGACTTAGTTGTGGCCACTGGGTAGGATGGAATTGTTTCTCAAAATCCCAGTGCCAGCCCACTTTTAAAGTGGCAACAAAAATGTCTGCCCCTATAGCAATTAAGGAGCCGAGCCAGGAGGAATGTAACTAATGAGGAATCCTATGTTCTCTGGGGCCTTGTTCCTTCCCCCTGTGTAACATTATGCAGAAGCGGCATACATTAAATATCTCCCACTGCAGTTAATAGACAGCCTCAGACAACCACTTTTCTCAGTCCCACAGCATCAGGTAAAGGTACCCCTGCCTGTACGGGCCAGTCTTGACAGACTCTAGGGTTGTGTACTCATCTCACTCTATAGGCCGGGAGCCAGCGCTGTCCGCAGACACTTCCGGATCACGTGGCCAGCGTGACGAAGCTGCATCTGGTGAGCCAGCGCAGCACACGGAACGCCGTTTACCTTCCCACTGGTAAGCGGTCCCTATTTATCTACTTGCACCCGGGGGTGCTTTCGAACTGCTAGGTTGGCAGGCGCTGGGACCGAGCAGCGGGAGCGCACCCCGCCGCGGGGATTCGAACTGCCGACCATGCGATCGGCATGGTGGGTTTTACCCACAGCACCACCCGCGTCCCTACAGCATCAGGAGTCCAACTAATTCTGCAAGCCTCCACAGCCCATCACCACATGATTGCAAGGTGCCTCTGGAGAAATTGTACCTTGTGTATTAAGGCCTGCTGAATGGAGCCACATCACTCTCAGAGTCATACAGGTAGACTCCATAAGTTACAAGTCTGTGCTGTTCCATTGGCCCATGTTCCCAAGTTAGCTCTGTTTGGCTGTGCCCCTGGGTGCTATACACAGTGCTAAGAGAGCAGGAAGGCTGGGATCCTGGGAGGCTGATCAAGCCAGTCCGCCTTCTGCAGTGCCTATGTGGTGGTGCAGTTGCTGTCTGGAGCAGTCCTGCTGTGCCCTCACCTAAAATAACTGCTGGTAGAGCAACCTGGCAGGTAAACTTTGCCTTGTGGGAATCGTTTTTATGACCTCCTGAACTGAAACTCAAATCCAACCTCGGTGCTCTTTCACACTAATCCTCCCGGAAGCTTCTGGTGCTGCTCTGTATGAGTTTACTCTATTACAGTGGTACCTTGGTTCTCAAACTTAATCCGTTCCAGGAGTCCGTTCCAAAACCAAAGCGTTCCAAAACCAAGGCACGCTTTCCCGTAGAAAGTAATGCAAAACAAATTAATCCGTTCCAGACTTTTAAAAACAACCCCTAAAACAGCAGTTTAACATGGATTTTACTAACGATACCATTGATCCATAAAGTGAAAGCAATAATCAATGTACTGTACTATAAAATAAATAAGACAGTATTGTATATGATAAAAATGAAAATTTATTTTTCTTCTTCTCTGCACTAATGATACTCATTGTTTGGGTGGGGGGCTTTTTATCCATTTCTGCAATCAATCAATCAGTAGCTGAACTGGGTTCCACACAGTCACAAAAACAGATTAACAGAAATAGCCTCAAAAACAAAAAATAAATAGCAAAAACAAAAGCACCAAACTTAATCCATTCCAGAAGTCCATTTGACTTCTGAAACGTCTGAAAACCAAGGCACAGCTTCTGATTGGTGCAAAGGCCCCAGAAACAACAGCCGACAGCTGCAATGGACGTTCAGCTTCCAAAAAACGTTCAAAAACTGGAACACTTATTTCCGGGTTTTTGGAGTTTGAGAACCAAAGTGTTTGAGAACCAAGGCATTTGAGAACCAAGGTACCACTGTATAGGCATTTCTGCTCTTCCTTGACCATGCAACCATCTCCTCTTGCAAAGAATATAAAATACTCTGTTCACACAGAGACACCCAGCAGAATGGGAGTGGTTGGCATGGTCTGATGATGAGTGTTTTGAGGAAGCATTTGGGCCACAGCAGGTCTTGAGCTTTCTCCTAGGTAGACCTTGCACTTCCCGTGCTTGTTTCCCACCTATTGTGCTCTGAAGCTGGCTGGGAGTTGTGACTGGAACAGTCCTCCTTTCTTCCCTGTTGGCCTGCTTGGCAAAAGGCTAGCTGCTGCAGACGGCTTGTGTTTGCGCTGCCAGACAATTTGTACCCATGTCAGACAGCCTTGGAGTCTGTGGCAGCTGCCCTGCTTCCAACTGCAACACGGTGGAGAAGCAACTGCGTCTCGTGCTGGTTGCCTGGTTTTCCGTGCATAGACTAGGCAAAAAAACATTCAAGCTTCACCACATCCTGCCTTATATCATGGGGTCATTCAGCTGTCGCCCCCGCATGGCTAATATAGGGTTGTCGTTGGGAAACGGGGCAGAATTGCCAGAGATGCAATCTCTGCACTGTTGATGTTGTTGCTATTATGGCTTTTGTTCCTATGGTGACTCTTGAAATGTTGCCTCTGCTGCTGATGGCTGTGCACAGAATCCCAACGATGGAGTGATGGATGCCTGATGTACTGAGACCACAGGATTGAGCTGTCATTGGACTCAATTTAGAATTTGTGTGCTATTCTGATTATGAGGTTTTCTGGGGCTAGCTTTCCTGTGCATTTTCCGGCAGCTGATGTTGCTTGGTAACTGCTCTGTCATTGACACAGCAGTAAAAAAAAAAGCACTAAGGTCCATTATACAACAAAGATATTCAATTATATTTATTCCAAGGTGGATAAGTATCTATATTTGTCTCCCACGGTTTATTTTTCAGCACCCTCCACTAGACCAAAATAACATTTTTTCTTGACTAACCCAGAACGTAAGCACTGTTATCCTAATGGCCTTTCAGTATTTTGGCAATTAATGCAGTGGTCTGGTCTGTGCATCCTTTTAAACCATAAGAGACATTTCGCTCTGGTGTAAGACGAATGAGCAGTGAGCTGGTTCATGTAGCTTAAAAGTCCCAGCTACTCCTGGCCACACAATGCTATGAGCAAAAAACCGCAAAGTCTTGACTTGATGTGTCATCTGAACTCAGGCTCAGCCTGTGAGTTATTTTTTCTTCGATGAACAGTAGCCCAGGTTTGTTCTTGGCTTAGCACTCATGGGTTGTTGGGGAAAACAAGCAGCCCAGGTTCAGATGACAGGACAATGCGAAGTTCATGATTTATTTCAGCACAGTCAGGAGCAAAGGAGGAGCAAAGCAGGGATTTTTGAGCATGCTGGGCATTGGCGTGAAATTGCAGTTAAACATTAGGTATGGTTTAACGTGGCATGAAGATGATTTTGTTATCATGCTTGTTTGCTTTCCTCTTATCTATAACCAGTTTGGATAGCTAATGTCTCTTCTAAATTAATTAGCCATAATGCAAAAGCATTGATTTAATTGGATATATTGTACTGATTTGCATCGCTGTTGTCTTTTAATGAATAGAGTTAAAAAAACAAAACAGTGGTTTATAGAAACTCTTCATGCTTCTTAGCTGGCTCTCCACTCAGTTCTGACAACAGCTGCACTGGTGTCTTAAATTCAGCAATGTGGCAAATAAATGTGGGAGCAAAAGGAGGATTAGCTTATTTCCGTCCCTTGAAGATGGCTCTGCAAAACTGTACATCTCCACACAGAATTTTCTTCTCCTATCAGCTGCACTCACTGAATGCATCTGATCTCTGCAAGTGGCATGAGGATGGTGTCTGGTGAGACCCCAGCCACCCCACCATCTTCCATTTGTCCCAATATGAACTCATGGAGTAGCCCTGCAGATATATGCTCCTCTCTTGGCTCCTCCACATTGCAGCAGCCAGACTCAGTGGCAACACTCTCTCCCAAGGAATAATTGTTACATCTCTTGCAGCAAATACAACAGTTTTGTGGCACCTTAAAGACTGGCATCTATAACATGGCATAAGCTTTTGCGGACTTCATTACATGTGGTAGTAATACTATATCAACACTGAGTTAAAATCTAATTATTCTATTTACTTTTTTTAATAAAAAAGATTCAAGTATTTTATAAAGATATATATAACAACACAGTAATATTTTTTCTTACTGGCTTTCTAAGGCAGGACTGCATTGACCGTTCTGTTTTGTCATCATTCTTTTCCCTGTTCCTATAAACCCACTTTGCTGAATATAATTAGTTCCTTGGCTTACTAATTAATATATAAAATGCAACAGTGTTATCACCTTTTATTATCAGGACTCAGGCAGCATTCAGAAATGGGCCCAGTGTGCTCACCTTCAAAGGTCTGAATACAGACAGCACCGGCAATATCCTTCAGGAAATAAAGATAAACTTGGTTATTCAGTAGTGTGTTCAGACTGAAAAAGACAATGAAGGCTAATTCATAGCACATATTTTTTCACTTAATTATTCTAAATAGTTTTGCTTATAAGCTGCCTGCAGAACTTGCGTCCGATAAATCAATTACCTCTGTTTACCTGATGAAGCCACATGATACACTGGCTGCATGATACATTTATCTCTTCAAAAATAACTATTTTGGGCTATTTGAAGGCAAATGCAACCACACAGGGCATAAATTGTATTCTTATTCTCTGCCCAGTGTCTCAGGTTCAGAGGTACCCACAATGCAAAAGTGGAATGTTTTTCCCACATTTCCATTTATATTATTTATAACTTCTAACCTTTCTACTCTTTTTTTAAACATAATATATACCGAACCATCACCACACCCTACAAAAATGAGCTCTGTAGGCCAAGTGTTCATTGTGCAAGTGGTGGGAAAGTTACCACTTTAATTTGGCAACTAAAATTGTGTCAAATACTTTACAGTTCAATCCTATATATGTCATTTCAGAAATAAATTCCACTGAGTATAATGGGACTTACTCCAAGCTGAGTGTGCAAAGGAGCGCGACCTTAGAGTGTATGTTTGGTACTTTCAACAATGATTCACTTAACCTTTGTGCTAATATGATAAACTACGGTTTAGACTTCAGAGCAATATGATCAATTAGATTTCTTGTTTCAGGTCTGTAACAAGCTTACCCAGAGTTTCACTGTGCTGTCATAAGAGCCTGAAAGAACTTTTGTTTCATCAAAACAGAAATGACAGGAGGTCACAGCTGCTGAATGTCCTTTTAAAATTTTAAAATGAATCTGTGAAAGAACAGAGTATCTCATGTTATCTTCTGTCAATGTTTTTTTGTAGATACACCAGTCAAGAACAGGGCTGTACAAAGTGTAATTAGAAATACCTTCTGTTCTGTCAGTTTCTCTCTTGCACGTCCACTGAAGCCAATTTACATGAATCCTGAGCAAATGGATCACTGGAGCAGTGGCGTAGCGTGGGGGGTGCAGGGGGGCCCGGGCGCAATATCTGGGGGTTAGGGTTAGGGGGCGCAAATCCATGGGTTAGGGGGCGCAAATTACTTGCCTTGCCCCGGGTGCTGACAACCCACGCTATGCCACTGCACTGGAGTCTATTTTAAATCTCTCCACATGTGAATTGGTTCCTGGTGGCTGCTGATGGTTGTGTGAAGTGGCTGCCACTGGCTTCCTAACATTTTTATCTGGGTCTGAAGAAAGGTGCTACATGACACCCCTGATACTTTATCTTAACCAGAACTGCAATCCTAATCTCATTTCCCAGGGAGTAAACCCTACTGAATGCAATAGGTCTTACTCCTGAGCAGACATGGTTAGAATTGCACTGAGTGACTTTCAAGAGATTTCCTTATCAGGTGACTACCAACATTTCTTAGATGAAAATAGGGATGTCTCATTCCATAACGATAATTTTACTATTTATACTGCCACACATCTTACTGGGTTGCCCCAGCTTCCAACATATATAAAAACATAATTAAACATTAAACAATCCCTTCTCTATACAGGATTGCCTTCAGATGGCAGGGAGGGTTCAGATAACGCCATACCCTCCAACATTTCTCCAATGAAAATAGGGACTTCTTATGGAAAAGCAGGACATTCTGGGATCAAATCAGAAACCAGGACCGTTTCTCTAAATCAGGGATGTCCCTGGAAAATAGGGACACCTCCGCAGTCCTACTCAGGATTAGATCTATGGGCGTAGCCAGGATTGGGGGGGCAGGCCTTTTGTTGGGAGTGCAAAACCTCAGTTTGCTATGTATTTTTATTGATTGGGGGGCAGCTGCCCCTCCCTGCCTACGCTCATGATTAGATCCATTGAAATTAATCAGCAGGACTAATTTAAGAGGGGTCCACCCTTACAACAGGACTAATACCATACCACCCAATGATGCACCGCTTCTTGCAGGAACGAGAAGTCGATGTTAATCAAAGAAATAAATCCACTGACAGGTAACTTGCGCCGCCCCATTATCACGCGGTCCTTACAACTCGCCCCACCCGCTTCGCCTCCGCCACCCCACCTTGGCCAACTTCTCATGGTCCCCCTCCCAGGCCTGCGGCGAGCGGGTCTCGGTGGCCAGGGGGTCGTCCGGGCAGACCATCGGCGGAGGCGCCATCTCCAAGGGCGGGAACCCTCCCCTCCCTTCCCCGACGGCGGAGGCAGCTACTCCGGGGGTCGCTTTCCCTCCTGCTCCTCCGCCGGCGGCGGCCTCCCAAACGCTTAGCAACCGGCCTGGCTCGCGGCTTCTCCCGCCAGCCCCTTCCTCCTCTCCGCCGCCTTCCCCCCGTGCCTCCCCTCTAGGCCTGAGGCGAAGCCGTACGCCCGGATTCCGAGATCACCGAGCGCTTCTCGGCTTCCTTTCCGGGAAAAGGCTCGGCGCCGCTTATGGGAGCAGAGTTTGCACCTCTGAAAACAAATCGGGAATTTGTACTCTGCACAAGCCCTGGGGCACTCTCCTTGACGGCTCAGAGCGCAAGGTTTTTGTTTTTTTTTTTAAAAAATCATATTCATTTAAAGAAAAAAACAAGTATTTTGAGTACAGTAAAGTACTAGGTTTGTCAAAAGGCAATTACAAACCTAGACAGCATCTTAAGCAGAGACATCACCTTGCCAACAAAGGTAACCGTATAGAAAGCCATGGTTTTCCCAGTAGTGATGTATGGAAGTGAGAGCTGGACCATAAAGAAGGCTGATCACCGAAGAATGGATGCTATTGAATTATGGTGTTGGAGGAGACTCTTGAGGGTCCCATGGACTGCAAGAAGATCAAACCTATCCATTCTGAAGGAAATCAGCCCTGAGTGCTCACTGGAAGGACAGATCCTGAAGCTGAGGCTCCAATACTTTGGCCACCTCATGAGAAGAGAAGACTCCCTGGAAAAGACCCTGATGTTGAGAAAGATGGAGGGCACAAGGAGAAGGGGACGACAGAGGACGAGATGGTTGGATAGTGTTCTCGAAGCTACAAACATGAGTCTGACCAAACTGCGGAAGGCAGTGGAAGACAGAAGTGCCTGGCGTGCTCTGGTCCATGGGGTCACGAAGAGTCAGACACGACTAAACGACTAAACAACAACAACAGAGTACAACGCATGTGCATAAACACACGTATCAAAATCAAGAACATTTTCTGGGAAGGCTAGAAAGAAACTGCTACGTATAAGGTGATAGACAACAACCCACCAACCCCAAAATAAAGTGTTTGCCCCTCAGTAGTGGATATTTGTAATGCAATCTTAGGCACTTCTATTCCTGCTGAGTTCAGTGGCGCTGACTTGGAGGTAGGTGGATCATGGGACAGCTGAAGTTAATAGCCCAGTAGCTTATTTGCACTTAAGTTTGATACACAAAACACAACAAAAAAGAAACGTCAGCTTTTATGGCCCAGAGCAGGGAGCTGAGGGTTTGCTTTGGGTCACACAACTAATCACATAATCACACATCCAGCCATGGGCGTAGCTGCCCCCCCATCAATAAAAATACATAGCATACTGAGGTTCTGTCCCTCTCCTCCCAGATCCTGGCTATGCCAGCAGTCTCCTCTGTAAACTAAGTCTTGAATCACATCTAAGCCTACACTTCTCTCTTTTTAAATGCTAGTGTTTTTATTTAGATCTCATTGATGTACAGGCATGCATTTTTGTATAAATGTTTTTTAAATTTAATTTTGATATATATAAAAGGAGGGAAAGAGCAGAAAAAGTCCACGTCGATAATGTAGGTATAATAACAAAACCCAACAGTAAGGAAAATGGATCACATCATGCTGATCATTGTAATTTAACAAGGGATCAAATCAAGAGTTTGCTGGCTGTTGCAAGTAATGTTTGCCAAAGTATGTTACAAAATCTCAGCAAATAGTGGGAAAGGCGTCAGGTTTAGCAAGATCCTACAGTGCCTGAAGATGGAACGTAAGCTTTTCAGAAAGAGCCATGTTCCACACTTTTTGTACTACACAAGGATGTCCATGTTTTGTAAAGTTTTAATTTTTCCACAATGGTCAACTCAGGCAGCTACCAATAAAGAAAAGCAAAATATATTGAAACAGAACATCTTGGTTACGGTATTTCCTTTGAAGATGGAGAGAAGGGCCAGCTGCAGTCTCATCTAAATTGCTCCTATTATTGCAGTCCTAGGTCTCGAGGCATTTCCACCATCACTTTATTTATTTCATGAAATTTATACACTGCTTGAATGCAAAAAATTTTTTTAAAAATTAAAGGGGTTTACCAAAAAAACAACAATAAAATTATTATAAAGTGAAAATAAGTACCACATTCGGGGGCCACATTAGACAAAAGACATTTGAACTGGGGCTCTGTCTCACTTATGCCAAAGTTTTAACGCTGTTTCCCTAGTATGGACTGAAATAGATTTCAATGGTTTTTTCCATTCATATTTTATCCTACTGTCTTACCTTCCCATAGATTTTTGTACAGCTAAAACCCTTTATTTCCGTGAACTAGGGCCTTTCCAAACCCCATATTTAAGATGATAGCCTCCCAATCTTGCTGGAGATCTAGTGTGTGGATCTGACCACAGATGGTCTATCTGATATACTTGCATCTATCCTGCATCCAGGTCACCAAAGTCCAGATGAAGCTGCTCCTGGGTGACAGGAACATCATAATGAAAAAACACACATTATGATATAACCTTGTTTCCCATTTTGACCCTATGATAAGGTAGGATCCAAAACAGGAGTAAGAGACTGCAATGTGGTCAGTGGTGAGTAGACTGGAGAATTAAGAACTGTGACATATTCTCCATACTGGAAATGTACTCATACTAAAAGGGTTTTTAAAACAACAACAAACCACAACCATATTACTATTTTGAATGGTAGTATCCACAAGAGCCCCAGGTCTAGCACATTTTTCCTCTTAAGGCTGTCCGATGCTTGTTTTGTCATCAAAATAGGGGATATTTGGCAAACCTGGAATGCCCCATAGTACAGAGCAATATTGTAGGGACAGGCATTTGTCAAGGTCTTGTGCTGAAGGAAAAGTATTGGACTCAATGCAATTCAGTGCCATATAACAGAAAACACTTTTTTTGGATGTGTGGGGTAAATGTTGTGTGGGGCTCATACATTGGAAGCTCAACTTTCTCCCTCCGCTCTCTAATGTGCTGTAGTGGTTATAGGGTACAAAACTTTTCCATCCTTCCATAAAACCCCTCTAAATCCCATAGAATTTCTATTACGGCACAAAAGCAACTATCAATATGCACGACTTATGGTACATCTGGCACTTGAATGCAGGTAATTCCATTTCTCCCCTCCCACACTGAGGATGCTTTCTGCAGCTATTGAGCATGCTCAGTCCTCTTTGGGCCATCCTCTCCCCCCCCCCCCCACTTTTAGTGGTTTCCTCCTCCTCCAGGTTTTCTGTACCTCTGCAAATCTTGGGGATCTCTTGCGTCTACTGTACATGAGCGATGGCACCCACACAACCTAAGCATCAGAAAAACAGGAATAATGATAACTAGTGGAGCATTTCTTCGGCAAATAAGGGTTGCTGGGTTATGTAGCAAGCTCCAGTCCTCAAAGAAATGTTTCCTGGGAAAGATGGGCTAGCACAAGAAATCAAATTCACCTTTGCCTGCTCTCTCCTGCTTCCAACCAACTGCACTTGTCTCTTAATTGCAAACAATTTTTTCAGCCTTTTAAACCATCGTGCCTGCAGGGGGTTTGGATGCATAAGCAAGCATGAAAAGCCTGAATAAGACAAAAAAGCCCCGGTCTAAAGAAAGCTAGTCACAAGCCCCATCGCCATGAGTTTTTATTTAGAGTGGGCCCCCAAAATAGTAATTTTTAAAGGAAAGACTGATTTTCCCCATAATAATAACGGAACACTGCTATACTACTTCAGTGGTCAAAGATTTCAAAAAAGGCAGCTGTTGGTGAATATTAACTGCTTTACAATATTCTCATATTTGTACTTCAGGCTTGAAAAATTATTGTAAGACATTAGGCATAAGATCAGTAAATTTACTTTATTAAAATTTCTTCATGCTCATCCTCTTTAAAATGCATAATTTCCATGATTCCTTTTCATATTACAATAAAGTTGAACAAACTTCTCTAGCATAAACCACATTTCCTTTTATTTTTAACTCTGAAATCATAAATTCAACTTGTATGTTTTTATGCTATCAAAGCCAACATAAATACAGTATTTACAGAACATTCAAATATGCTTTGCACTGTTGATCTGCCATCATAGAGGAGATCCATTTTGAGACCAAAAGATGTTTAAAAATCCAAACTATCGCTTCACAAGTGGAAGATGTTTCAGCCTAGAAAAAAGCAAATGGGAAGGACTGAATAAGTAAATAATGGAAATAAACATCTAGAATTGAACCATTATAATCCATTTTTATATCAGCTACTAACATTAGATAATCCAGAGTCTTCAAAATATTGAAAATATTTGATATTGAAGAAGTCCAGGTATATTCTGAGCTAAACAATGAACAACACATCTGCTACTGTTCCCCAATATAAACAAATCTCCCCACCCCAATAAATAAATTTGACAAAAAGTCACCACTTAAACTAGCTGTTCTCTGAAATATTGTGGTCCAATATTAGTGAATGAGGTAAGCAAAGAGATGCACAGACTGAAAAATGAGTCAGACATCTGATCCAGGGAGATTTTCCTTATAATAGGGCAAACACTGTAACTGCCAATAAAACCTCTGAATGATGGAAGGAGACAACTGTGGTATTGATTTTTCCAGACCTGATAAAGGTTTATCTTAATCACACACATTCCATTTTTGTTGAATGTGAAATGGAACAAGATCAGAGCTATTGGGAAATTAAATTTAGACGAGCAGACTTTCAATTTTGTATCTAATTTTTGTAGTGATCTATGGAAGAAAATGGGCAAATATATCTGCCAGAAAAAATAAACATGTTTTAACTGAACTATGCCCCAGTGATTACGATGAAATTAGATGTAGAACGCTAGAATTCCTGGGACTAAGACCTATGAAACTTGGTGGGAATTGCTCCTGAGTAGACATGCCTAGGATAGTGCTGTAAACTTTGTTGAACAACTCGGGAAGCAAACAGCAACTACTTGTTTATTTCTTATACTCACTTTGGATAAAGCATCTCAAATAGATCTATCCCAATTTAGACAATATCTTAGTCTGGCTCATCATGGGCAAAACACTGTTTGATACGACTGTCAGTGATGTGCTAAATCTTAAAATAAGGTACTCCAGGGAAAAGAGAACCAGGTCAGTGATATTGTTGCTAACTAAAATTATAGATGCTAAATGCCCAAGACAAGTGCTAATGCTGAAGTCATTAAGAGTTTCTGAACAGCCTGATTAACAGTCTCAAAGTCTCAATTTTCCCTTTCCTCTGGTAATTGTTGCCTTGACAGCTTTTAGTGTCCAGACCATAAAAGACTGGGATGCAGGTACTCATATTAAAGTCAAGTGTTCTGTTATGGCCATTATAATTTGCCATTGTGAGTTTCCAGTAGGGTTCCTTTCCCTCTGCTTGCTGACCTGTTTTAGGTGAATTTTTCTGAGGCGTGTATATTCTGCAAGTTGATAGTGCATATGAAGCTACCTTACAGGTAACAAACTTGGGGGGGGGGGGAACCACTCCCAAAATTCTAGAACTTTCTTTTAGTAAATTCTGAAATGAACAAAGCCATAGGTAAGCAATGCAAAGGACAATGTAGGCTATATTGCACAATTTCTTTGGAAGCAACTTAAAATACAATCCACTGGGACAGATTTATTAACCTTTGAGAAATTAAAGCACTTTTTCTAAAGGAAGTGTAATAAATAAACAAGAAGCCTTGGTAAGACTCAGCTAAGTTGTCCAAGAAAGTTTACCCCCCAAAAAAATCCCCAAAACAGTAAACTGTTGAAAAACCTGGAGCCTTATCCCTTGGAAACAAGCATTTGAAACTAGGCAAAGGGCAATTTGGAGGCTTCGTGGGGAGAAAAAAGTTGATTATTTCCTCCCTACTACAAAATGTTTTCTTCCTAAGGGATTTTTTAAAGGTATCAGGATTGTTACACATATTTGTGGTGATAAAGAACCCTGAAGCACCACTACAGGGAGGCTTCCCACTCAGTTGAGTTACAGATGGGGCCCAGATAAGGTTCAGTTGCTGCCGCAGAGGCAGTCGGGGGAATACAGCCCTGCACCAGAATCTGCTGAACCCAAGAGAAGAACTCCTGGAACAAGGCCAGCCTTTCAATGAAAATGGGAGAAGGAGATGCCAGAGAGGAACCCTGTGTTCCCTTCAACCCCACCGCCCCAGGAGAAGCCAGGTCCCTTTGAGGTCTCAAGGCCACATGTGGCCCCAGTGGCCAAGTTCTGGAGCTGGTCCAAGACACTCTCATCACCTCCTGGATCACAATCTCTTCCCTGATGGGAGGAATGTTAGCCACTGGGAAGATGCACGCACCACCGTGGGTGGCCTCTGCTCCCCAAATCTTGTGATCTGAAGGGTCTGCTGAAAACAAGGGCTTGCCACCCTCTGAGGCAAGTGTGCCATTTCTAGCTGACTAGTGATGTCTTCCTTCTAATCTCCTTTGATGAAAAAAGACCAAAGCTTGTTCAGTACAATATGGGGTAGGGTAGCATTCTCTGTCACTTGACCTGCACAGGAGAGCCAGGAAGGAAGGAACTGGTGGAGCAAGTGGGAGGGACAACCCACCTGAGGATCCCACCCCCCACTGGAAAACCAGCCCCTTCATCTCTTTACCTTCTGAGAAGTTCCTGTGGTGGGATTTCTGTGGTCTCTTCCTCACTGTTGCTGCTATCAGCTGTGTCTGAGCCACTGTTTCTCTCCGAGTCACTGTTTTTCTCTGATTTCTTATTCTTGTGTTTGCCCTTGTGCCTGCTTTTCTTGTGTTTCTTTTTCTGCAAAACAAGTTCCAGGACTGATATGATGCACCTTACAAAGAGAAATTCGAAACTCAAAAAAATGAACTTTTTATAGTATGAGCATGTATGAGATGACACAATGGCTATTCTAAGATAAAAGCTGGAAGAAGCTCAATAAGGTTAGCTTGATGACGTTTGTCAGAAAATGAGCCCTATCAACTTCAGTGGGTTTTACTCTTAAGAAGGTGTTAGCCAAAATGTAGCAGAAGAGTCCCCCTCACTCTGAAGTTACTAATAAATAACTACATTTAACACCCTCAGTTATTCCAAGCCTCCAGTCCTTATGGTATTTACCCAATGAAGGCATGTCAACACCAAGCACAGAATTTACATAGGGCCAGAAATTCATGCTTGTACAGGAACTGACATGTGCAGAATTCAAACAACTTAAGTGCTATTTCTATCATCTGCACACCACAAGCTGTTCAGACTAGATCCACACAGGGAAGGTTTATGCATAAAAGCTGAAGCCCCAACAATGAAACATTTGCAGGAGGAGGAAGAGGGACTGACCAGTGTAATTCTGTTCAGTGGAAAGAGCTGCACAGCATTTCCATAGGACAATTATTATACTGTATGCATTTTCTATGGTTTTGCATAAATTCTACACCCAAAACGTCAAATTGAAAAATCACCTTCTCCTTTTTGTGTTTGTGCTCTTTCTTGGTCTTGTGTTTTTCTTTGCTCTTTTTAGGTTTTGCTTTCTTAGCGGCTTCCGGAGAACTTGTAAGCTGGATTTCTTCATGCTTCAAAGGAGTGTCTAAAATCAAATCACATACAGAGGAAGTGCCTGATCAAGAAACATCAAAAATATTCAAGGAATGTCAACGTTTAGTTTTTGAAGTCCTTTTAAAGAACTTGACATCCTACTAAAGCTTTTATATCTTCATACAAACTACAGGCTTAGTTAAAAAAGTTCTGTCTCCTTCCAAATCTACTGATTCTGGAATCTGTACAGGGCCTCAGCAGGATTCAAATTTTCCTTGCTCAGGAGCCTGTGGTTCAATGATAGTATTTTCAATCAACTTTCAAATATTTCACAAAAATGACAGAAACAAAGTTTGTTACATTCTTAAAAGTAAACATACATTTTCTAGTGAGAAAAATACTTGTGAGGTAAGAAAATTCCTAGGCAAAAAAGGCCCTATTTAATATCATAACCCCCCCCCCGAAAAGGGATCTCTCCCCCACTCCCAACTATGCTACAGGGAGATCCAGGTGCACTTAAATAATAAAGGATCTTAAATGTGTTTCATTCACAGGATACTGCATGCTCTCACAATGGAAGAAGTTGAACAGGGAGGGAAATCCCTTAATACTGTGATGACATTTCGTGACTCTACCAAAAAATCCTTTTGGTAGGCATGATGTTAATACAAGCTCAAAGTTGCCTACACAACTAGTTTGCCTTCACATTTAACTCCATAAAGAAAGTCCTCAATATTCCTGTATGCAAACTTTTATTCATACAAAGTGTTCTGCAGAATTCACACGTTATGCTGAAATGTATTTACCAGAAGCAGCAGCTGGTGGCAATCTTGGTCCAAATTCCTCTCCTGGATCAACTATGTCCATTGGGGGTGGAGTTAAGGTAACGGAAAGCTTGGGTGTGATTACTTCACTTTCTTTAATTGGAAAAGCACAATTTAAAAAAAAAGATGAAGAGGCGCTTTGATAATAATGTCTCAAGTATAATACCACAACAAGAATCACCATGCTGAGCCAAACATATAGCCCTTAATTTGTTGGTCCATTCAGAATCCCATCTCTGACAATGATAAGGTAAAAAAGGTTCTTATAATACACTTCTATGAGCTTGTGCCACCTCAGAGCCTTTTCTCTTAGTTAAAGGGACCTTAAGGGTTTCTGTTGACAATTAATGTACTGTTGGTCCAGTAAACTTTATCCTATCTCCACTTCTACTTACAGGGTATATCAGAAAGTGTCAAGATTTCACCAAGGTCTCAAGACCACACAAGAGTTCTTCAGACACTTTGGGCTGATTCAAACATAATACGCAACACAAAACCATCCCTGTGTGTCCCTCTTCTCACACTCCATCAGTTGCTTCCTTTTTTGCAGAAGCCAAAACTTGCTAGGATGTGACAGCAAACTACAGCCCGCACTTGCCCTCCAAATCAGTATGATACAATAAAGTTCAAACCATGGTTTTCAATCCTCGTTACGAAGGAAAGCACAACCCCCATATGGACATAGTGGCAAACTACAGTTTGCATCAAACTGGAACTACCTGAAGCACTATGTATTAGAAAAGGGAGTACAAGGCTCACTACCATAGCACCAAAGCACAGTTTGATGCCGTCCTGGACTAGCCACTGATTTTTACCTTGTTCGTGAAGTGAAGGAGCACTTGGCACATCACAAGGCTTCAGACTTTCAGAATCTGGTTCTGTCATTGGTGTTGTTTGCTCTTCTCCGTCGCTCTCTTCTTCAGATGATTTTTCATCTGAGGAGCTGGCAAAGATGGCCTTAAATAAATCCATTGAGGGCCTGCTTTCTTCTGTTTCTTCATTCTGACCAGTACTTTCACTTAGTGTCTGCACAAGAGAACCAAAAGGAAAGAGGTTTACTTAACGTATTTTGCTTTAAATGTCCCAATATGAATGTGAGTAGCAAACACAGGTTTCCTAAAGATCAACAGACTACAGAGCCATGACCACAACATTTCAGACACTGCTCTGCTCTGCTCCACACAATGTTAATCTGGCTAAAATGGCAGAAATAAAATGCTTATTGTAAGATTTATGTTAGATACTCATCAGAAGCGCTTAAGCCCCTGGTCTTCCAGATGATTTGCTCATCTGGAGATACAGTTCAATGTCTTGTTTAGAGCAGATTTCTTCCCCTGAGAAGGGGCCACCAATTCATCAATTCATTCAAATTCCAGCTATAGCTCTCTTAACTGCTTGGCTTTTGGATGAGGGTGGCTGTTGCTTGCTCTTGCTGAGTCTGTGCTTCCTTCAGTCTCATGCTCTTGACCTTTCATTTTAAAGAAGAATCCACTCCTGTATTACAACGGTCTACAACTAGTTGTAGCACATTTCTGCCTATACTGGGCACTGGGACAAAGGGAAAAGCAGTGACAAGGAAGTACCCTAAATGCTGTGTGTACAATCACTTGGCTGCATCCCCACTTCTTCACAAGGAAGATCCATGTGAAGAACATACAATGAAAGCATCAAAACGCTAGTACTACTGTACCTTGTTAGAAACAGCTCCAGTACTTCTGTTTTTGTCCTTTGCTTCAACCAGTGCTGGTGACTGTGCCTCCTGTACAACCTTTGATCTAGCCACGCTAATGAACTCACTAATGGCATCATTTTTCTTCTTCTCTTTGTCAGATACATCCCATCTAGATGGTTTCTTTAGCTCTTAAAAGATACAAACAAAATTCCCGGATTTCTTTAGTTTTCTAGTTATATTGATTTTGTCATTACTGCTTATATTTTAAAGCATATTTGATATTTAAATAGCAGCTGGAGGTTATTGTTTTTCTTTTGCTATTCATGCACCAGGTGCTTGGCATTCTGCATCTGTCCTGTTTGATTCCCCTCTGTTGTTCCTTAAAAGATAGCTTACTATTTTGAAATGCCTCAAGTATTTTAGTGGCCTGAATCTTTTACTCCCAAGTGATAACAAAATGGACTACTTACTGTTTGAAGCATTATTTTCTTGCATTCCTGCTTTTGTGGGTTGGCTCAACATGCTTGATGTCGCATCTGGTACAGTCAAGAAGTTGAACACAGAATACTTGTCACGTTTCACTTTGGGCAGTCCAACAATACATGACCTGATGAAAAATTTAAAAATGGGGTTTTCACATCATTTCTTTTACATAGAAATAAGATCACACAAAATGAGAAACAAGCAAGCCGTTTACAAGTGAAGCATAATTTTAGACATTTGTGGAAAATAACTTATTGACAATAATCAAGACTAAAATTAACAATGTGACTAAGAAGGCCTAAAGAAGAAGGTTTTCATATGGAATCTACATTTTCTAAAATTAGCTTTTTCATATCTGTTCTTCAGCTATTCAATGCTATTTAGAAACTTAAGCAACTTACTCTGAATAGGGATCGGGAACATTAAACCTTTTGCACAATAATTTGTCCGGGTGCCACTCAAACGCCTCTCTTGTCAGCTTGCCAAACATCTTCATCTTTGCAGCAGCCTCTTTGTCACTGACAGCTGTCTAAAATAATCACAAAGGGATTAGTATCTAGAGTGCTGGAGGGGAAAAAATGTACTAGCTACAGTAAAACTACTGACTCTGAACTTAGTCGCTTCCAAACACAATTTTTTTAAAATTGAAATTTATGAAAAATAAAACTTTGGGAATGATCCTAAACAGAGGAGCTTTGTGGAGGTGAATACAGGTCATCACAATTCACTGGTTACTGAAGGACTGAAGCAGAACAGACCTCTTCATCACGAGGAACTTCGACTTTTTCTGTGTCATCTTCATGCTTTGCAGTGGTAAACCTTGAGGCCAAAACAGAGCTGGAGGGCTTGTAGAGCAGGGCAGCACGAGAAAACTCATCTTGCTCTCTTCCACGCTCCCACTCGGTCATACTGTGATCTAAGCAGCTTTCTAGCACATCTATAGGAAGATAGGAGTGAACAGGAGCCCATAAAACTAAACTAAAAACACAAAAACAAATGAACCTTGTAAAACACGTATACAAAGCGGAGTGCATTTCTTATCTCAGTCAAGTTGTTCACACCAATAAATGGTACACAAAAAAAAGCATAAACAAAAAGGAAAACTACAAGACAACAGCCTCAAAAGAAGCACTAAAAAGCCATGAACAGCCAAAGTGTCATTCTGGTTCTAGGAAACAGAAAATTGTATGGTTGCATTAAAATACAAATTCTAAGTGAATCACTATCATACAACTGTGCGATGACATCACATAAGATTTCCTTGCTCCTGAAGATGGTGTCAAAATGTATTAGACATACCAATAGTCAACATCATAGTAAATTTCTGTATATTAGTACCAGTTTGACACCCTGCCCCTTCTTTGCATTTTGTTACCCCTCTGCTTATCACAAGCACAACGTTTGGATCCAGATGTAAAACCTATTTCATAACAGGGAAGAAGAGCTGCATGTGATTTTTCCAATTACCTTTCTTTCCATCTTTAAGACCTTCTATGTAATTTTCGTATCTCTTTTGTTTCTCTGGATTTTTTGCAAATGGTTTGAAATCACTAGATCCAGTGGTGGCCAACTGGGTTCCTAGCACCAATTGCCACCTCTGTGGAGTAACAGGTAACACAGGCACCTGGGATTTGTCAGGCAAGGGCCCCTGAGGCTGGAGCGCTGGAGCTTTCACTTGCTGCTCTGCTGCCTGTTTCACTTCTCGGATTCTTTCTTTGTCTTTCTCTGACAAATATTCCAGAACGGAAGTCGCTGGACCTAAAAAGAAACATTATGGTGTAAAAACAGGACAACAAGAAAAACTTTTGTTTTAAGAATCTAAACAGTACAGTGCTTTAATTATATTTGCCAATACTTTGAATTGCCCTTGGAAAGGAAGTGGCTAAAATAGCATCCCAACTTGACAAGCATGACAGCCTTCAAATTTAGCCTATGGTTAAGAAAAAACAAACAAGTGGGTACACTGACTTTCTCAATGAGATTCCAACACTGAAGAGCATGTGAACCTACTGAGTAAAAATGTATGTGAAGTCTGAAAAGATTAAGTGTGTGCGTGCGCACACACATACAGAGAGAGAGGGACCAGAGTAAATACAGCCCAGAATATCTGTGCTTGTTACGTATGATTACAAGGGGGATACCCATTAACCCACTGGGTTAATCAATGTTCAGTAAGGAGAGGTCTGATCAATAAGGAGGGGACTGCTGTAAACTTAATAAATGAATGCCTTTAATACAAATTTGCCAATAAAACCCCCCTCAAAATGGTCAAAGTAACAGGAACCTACAATAGAAACATGTGAAATGCAAGGAAATATACAGCATCCTGGGTACCTTCCAGACTCTTCTCGCCCAACAACTCCCTCCGCTGAGCAGCAGTCTTCTGGTGTCTGCTTTGCAGTGCTGCATCACTCTCAAGTTTCCCAGTGGATTCTGCTAATGTCTGCACTAAATGAGAGTTTTCACTGCTAACTTTTAGCACAGGTCGAAAGTAATGGACTGGTCTGTAATCCCTTGGCAGGTCAGGAGGAGGATAAATCTTGTAAAGGAAAAGCAACAGAGAACATTGAATATTTTGTAGACGTGGTCTCATTTTGATTACTTAAGCTTTAAATATATACAATGTCTCTATCAATCACAGGACACTGTCCAAGTTTGAGACTGAAATCAGGTGTACAAACCAGTACACAGAATTAGGTCCTGCTCATTCTGCAACATTTCAACTGTAAACAAAATCCCTGATAGCCACAGACCATCAGACACCATCACATGGCACCAAGTTGCCCTAATACATCCACAGCTTCTCTTGTTTTCATAATCTTGTCAACCTCTGCAAAAACGCCACTTTCCATTACAGTGGTACCTCTGGTTATGAACTTAATGCGTTCCAGAGATCCATTCTTAACCTGAAACAGTTCTGAATCTGAGATACCATGTTAGCTAATGGGGCTTCCTGCTGCTGCCAACGTGCGATTTCTGTTCTCATCCTGAGGTAAAGTTCTTAACCCGAGGTACTACTTCCAGGTTAGCAGAGTCTGTAACCCGAAGTGTTTGTAACCAGAAGTGTTTGTAACCCGAGGTACTACTGTATATGGCAAGTTAAATTGTGTCTAGAACTATGCTACTTAATCACTGGAAGAATAAACCTTCTGTGTCATTTCCCCCGGCAATACATTCTCAGTTGTCAGGATCAAATCAGGGCAGTGGAATTCCAACCAATTACATCTTCCCTGCCTTACTTTTAGGGTAGAGAAAGAATCAAGAAGTATTGAGTCTCTACAGAAAGTTTGTGAAAACCTGATAAGCTGTATTGGAGAGATCCTCCTAACTTTTAAACAGAATTAGTAAGATGCCTGTTTGGGTTAAGCAAGCAAGAATGAATTGATCCTGTTAAATTGTTTGACCAAAATGCTTTTTGGGTTTTTTTGTGCTGTGGATTTTGAAAATGAAAAATAATTTATTTTGTTGGCAATTTAACAGATAAAGGAACTGATACCACTAGAAGCACTTCTATTTATACAGCTAAGCCATCACCAGCATAAATAGGGAGGTAGTTGGCAGTTGAGTTTCCTACCATGAACCATTAACATATCTCCTGATCTCCTCCTCCATACCAATTTGAGCAAAAATCTGCAGGTATGTAGGGAAAGGGAGCTATCTTATGAAATGTCTTGTTCAGGGGGAAAATATATTAGTTTACGTACCTTTTGAGAAGTTACAGACTTAGATGCTGGTGAGAAACCATCCAAAATTTTCCCAATGTACTTATGTTCTCTCTCTTTTCCTATGAACAAAATTAGAATCCATAAGTGGTTTCAAAGCAAAAACAAATGGGAGCAGAGCTGGGCAATATATGGCAACCTCCTCTACAAGACCCTCCCTCTAGGAAGTTTCAGATGAACAGGATTTGGGGGCTCCAGAAATTCCAGATTCATACCCTGATTGCTTCTATACTGCTTAGGTGCTGTCCATCCATACAACCCATCTCCGGGTTCCTCATCTTTTAGAACGGTATCATATTTAGAAAGTGATTCAGTAGCATAAATGTCGTCGTCTTCATCTTCTAAAGCTCCTACACCAAAAGCCTAAGGAAAACAATATAACATATAATGGTTACAACTGATTATTTCAACAGCCCATTAATTGTTTGTCTTAAAAAAATGCACACGGGGAACTACAGTTAATTTTAGGATGCTAAACTTATAACTGTGTCAGGGCCCCTATTGCCACCCTGGCACCAACATGGGACAAGGTCATATACACACAATTCACAAGGAGGTCAGTGCACTCCCTTGTTTGGTTTTACCTGACTGCAGGCTATTTTGCTTGTCAAGTTAGGATGCTATTTAGCCAATTCCTTTCCAAGGACAATTCAAAGTGTTGTCAAATATATTCAAAGCACTATACTGTTTTAATCTAGGGAATCTAAAAGATTTACATTCTCTCATATGAACCACTCTAGTTATTGAGGTAACCAACAGAGGCCTGGCTCCATGCTCCACCACACGTGGAATCAAAACTGGCAATGGTTCAGGACAGGGCCTTTTCAATTACAAGCTGCAAAAGCTAGTGATCTATAAGAATTAAGCAGAGCTCCTAAAAGAATTTATTACACACATCACCTCAGTACACTTCTTTATCCTTCTAGCACAATATGTCATTACCTGCAAAAACTCTACCTAACACGAATGCAACTATGGATAAGTCTGCCTGAAGGATGTATGGTGCTACTTATTTCCTGATATTTTTACATGAACCATGTGCCTGTTATACCAGTCATGTGTCTTGCTTCTGAGAAACCACTTAAGAACTCACAGAAATGGAAATAAAGATGTGGACGAGCTTCCACGTAGCACACAGGCATTTACTAAAATTCTGCAAACAGCAAAACTTCTGTTCTGCTTTAAATGTACTTTGAGCTTTTTCATCAACAAGCATGACTGGCTCCAGGTTTTTTGGGAGAAGGGGCCTGGCAATGTGCCAGTGAGCGAGTACTCAAATCCCACTCCATGTAGGTGCAACAAACGTCAAAGAAGGGATCTTCCTTCCTCAGGACAGAGGGCAGACAGCGATGGCTGCTGCTAGCAACAACCATCAGTTTCAAGCAGGAGAAGACAGGCAAGCGAGTGATTATACCTTTTGCTCCTAGGTGCCATTGCTGCTCACTCAGGTGGGTGGATGGGGGAACCACCATCACTGTTAGGAGGGATTGGGTGGGGGCAATGAGCAAGTGGCACAAGCTTCTGCTCCTCCCACCCATTGCCGCTCAATTGTTCACCTAGAAAATGAGTTGCAGCTGCCGATTTTATCCTCTCCCTTCACAGCAGCTGCTCCTGCCTCCCACCGGTCTTGGCTCACATACTAGCAGGTCAACGGCAGCTTCCCTCAACTTCTTAGGCAGGGGAGGGTAGATGAGGGGTTGTTTCCAAGGGCAGCAGGCAGGCAGAAGGGGTTGGAGGAAGAGATGCCAGACCTAGTGCCACTGTTGCTGCCATCCAGGCCCAGATGCAAGTGGGGGCGGCTACTAGTGCAGCTAAGTGAGCATACTTTATGTATAGCAGTGTGTCAACACACAAACGTGACAGCTGCCCAGTGATGACCCACAACACTGGCCCTGCAAATTAACTGCACAAGACAAGTGGTGAGATTGATATCATGACACACAAGGCTAGGTACACTGTATACATGCACAAACCCACACACCATCTATCCAGAATTTAACTCAAACTCTGCAGCAAGATAAGCTGAACTGGGTAAGCAATGGAAGTTGACTCCCCTGCCCTCCTTCTCCTAATCAGTGGTGAATAATAAGTTAGGCTGGGCACTGAAACCACCCATGGAAATCCTCTTTTAGCTTCAAACATTTTAACAGGCACCATCCATTCACTTACAAGCCCATCTATCTTCACAGTCACAAGGGTGAACAAACTTTTAACCAGCCGCGTTTTACCTGGCCTGAAATGCCAAGCTTCCGTCCTTTGCTTTGGTGCAGATCTCCAAGATTTGAGTTTTCAGCACTGGGGTTGAAAAGGTCGATGTGTTCTTTTGAAGAGCCAAATAAGGCTTTGGTGGGATCCAAGCCTTTGTACCCAAGACCATGGACGTTATCTTTAGGAGTCAGATCTACAGGCACTACATCTTTGGGTGCAAACGTCACGTTTTCTGGGCAATATTCATCCTCTTCTTCCTTTAGGAAATTAACAGACATTTGTAACAATGCATTGTTATTGAGGTCAGCAAAAAGACCTTGCTTGCATTCATCCCAATAATCCTTCCTCTGCTGCAGGGGACAACAGTTTTGTGTACGGAAGCTACAGGCTGACTGCAGAGCTGAATCCAGTGGAGGGACAGGCCAGAACAAAGGTGAGCCTCTGCTCTCTCCCCAACCCCATTTCTCTTCATCCAGAAGGCTGCAGGTACAGATAACTCTCATCTAAACTGACCACTTGTAAAAGGCTTTTGAAGTTAGGCCAATGGACTCATGTGGCTCCAGGATGCCCTGCTCTGCCCCATTGTGAGTTATTACATTTGCAAGCTTTTGGGAGCTGAGACTTCTTTTTGGTTAGCTATGCTATCTAGTAAACGTCTACATACAGTAACAGTAATCTCAAAAATTGGACTAACAGTCTAAGAAGAAAGTTAATGTCATCGGAAATGATCCTTTGCGTGCTTTGCACAACTGCAGATGAAACAAAAAAGTGGCCCCCACCCATAGTAAAGTGTTCCACAAGCAATACCTCTGACTCCTCAGATCCAGGGGGCAAAGCACAGCCATATATTTTCACTTCAGGCTCTGCAACCAAGTATGAAGACACAAGGTTAAATTTCTATCATTCTTCATTATCATGACCATGCAAAGGGCAACGTGCCCAGAATCTACATTGCTGTGGCTCCACTGAAGTGGGACACAATAAGGTTGACATAGAATGGAATGTAAGAGCCAGTTTGGTGTAAATGGTTAGAGGCTTGCACCAGGGTTTGAATTCTCACTATCCATGAGGATTAATGCCAAGGTCACTGGGCCAGTCACAATTTCTCAGCCTAATCTAACTCACTGGGGAGGGGAAAACCACCTTGAGCTCCTTGGAGGAAAGGTGGCATATAAGTGTAATAAATAAATAAATGGGGATTATACAAACATCTTTCTAGTAGACTGGAATAGACAGACCACTTTTTTATGTTGCTGAGTGATACAATACAAAACATTTCATGGAATATACCAGGCTTCTGCTTCCGTGGTTTCCTCTTTACTCTAGGCCCAACTCCTTGTCCATCTTTCCAGCCCATTTTTCGCAACAAGTCAATACCAATGGTTATTCTGAAAAGGAAATTTATTAATAGTTTTTGTAACCACATATCCTAAAAACTTTGTGTAAACAATACCTGCAAACATCAAGCAAAACACAGGCCAAGTTTTCAGAGCTCTAGATTTCGCATCAGTGAAGTGTGAGGAGGAAAAGCTGGCGTTGCTGAGTCTATGTCCCATTCCCCAATTTTAACCCATTATCAGTTGTATTGCCTTTTACTCATTAACACAAATAATTTTCCATAATAGGTACTTACTTTGCAGGTGCTATAAATTCATCCAACACAGTGGCTCCAGGGATTGGGCCAACAACTCCTGCAAGTTGTTTGGCCTTCTCTTTTATTTTATCTTTGCTTTTGGAAGCAAATTCATTTGTAATTGAAATTTCCTTTGGTGCTATCCCGTGTTCACCAAGATCCTTTGGAGCAAGGGGAGAAAGTAAGAAGAAACAAATCAAATTAGAAAGGATTCCTCCTCAATCCACATATTAAAACAATTATCTTGAAATGAAAACAAAGAGCAGCTTCATTGTAACATAAAATGTATTGGTTCTTGGCAAAACATACTTCATATTTATTGTGCATTGCAGAAATAACACTACATACATATATACTTAAGACTAATGAATAACTAGAACACAGACACACACATCCCATTTACGTGGAACTTCAAAGGATTATGACAGTGTTTTATTTATTTCTTTAAAATGTATTATTTGCAAATTTACCTCTTCATCCATAAAATCTTCTGGCCCCAGAACTGTTTTTTCTGCTCTGTTTTGACGTGATGATACAAACGTTGACGGTGCCCATCCTTTAAAGACAATAACAATTCATTCTTATAAGGCATGAGTAATTAAAACACTAACATAATGTTTCATAGTGGAAATGGAAAGTTACATTTAAAATTACACAACGTTACCTTGTCTGTAATCCTGTCCACATTCATAGGTGAGTAAGTGCAATCGGTGGTGTTAACCTCTGAGTAAACATGCATAGTATAGCACTGTAATTATCCAGTGCTAATAAGCTAGCATTTACAAGGGGCCCCTAAGGCATTTGGACCCAATTCAAGATGCTAGATTTACTCTATGAGAGCCCAAATGACTTGGGTCCTTCATACTGTTGCAAATACCACCCTCACTTTGTTCCATAGTGATCTCTACAGTGAACAGAGCAGCTTTCTGGCTGTGCCAAAGCATGGGCTGAAGGTGGGTGATACAGGGGCCTTGCTGAAGCCAAGCAGTTCAGGTCACTGCTTGGATAAGGGACTGTCCGGAACCCCATGCAGACTTCCCTGAGTTCATGATGGAACAATACAGATGTCTTTTAAATGAAGCAAGCCTGAACCACAAGAGGATTTGAGAGGTACTCCAAATGTCTATAAGAACCAAATTAAGTGTTGGTTTTTTTAAAAAAGGAAATAAATGCCAACAAACTGGAGCCATGATAAAAAGATTAGGATAAAAGCTAGTCACAAAATATTTTTATATATCATATGTATTTACATTAATGTAATGGCCTCTAATAGCAACTAGAAACAAACAATATATATCTATTCATATCCAAAGCTGAAGAATATCAACAGTGTATAATGAAAAAATATTAGCAAGAAACTGAACAAATGTAGGTTATATTTTAACTGTCAGTGGCTTTAACTGGATAGTGCTTTATCATATTCATGTATTTTGTTCTAAAATCTTTTTGGAAGTCACATTGCAAGGACAATGTGCCACAAAAGTCAGGGTGAAAATATTCAAATAAATTTATAAATATTTTAAATATCCCATTCTTCCTTCAAAGAGCCCAGGGTAGCATAGGTGGTTCTTCTTCCCACCATTTTATCCTCAAAATAACCCTGTGAAGTAAGCTCGCCTAAAAGGTAGCCCAAGGAGTTGTGTGTAAGATAGAAAGAAAAGAACTTTTAGACATTAGTAATTACCCACCTTCTTTTGAGCCCACTGTGTTAAAGTAGCCAGCAGAGAAACCACCACTAAATGCTCCATGGAAACGTTTGTACCGTCCCTTCTCATCTTTGACAGTCTGCTCTTGGAGAGGAACTGGTTTCTTAATCCGCTCACCTGTAATTATTGTTTTAAGAAGCATAAATTAATCAGAACAGTGAATGAAAGGTGTAAAGAGGAGGGATATGGGTTTGCTATTCCACTATGAAAATTAGTTCGCACCCTGCCCAGCAATGCCAATTTATCAAGGCAGACTCAGGGGAGAAAGGGCCTAGAAGCCATTCCTCTCCTGGTTTATGCACAGAGGACAGCTCCTTTATATGTTAGCTCTCTTCCCAAATTCACAAAAACAAGATGAGACAAGGGGGGGAAAGTCAACAAACAGGCTCACTAACCAATATGATCAAAAGGTAGAAAATACAGTGATTTTCACTTACTTTTCCATTCCAACTACACCCTACCTCTAACATGCACTTCTAGCTACATATGGCACCAGTGGAATATGTACTCTTTCAGTTTAGGAGTACTGAGCTAGACAGAGTATCACAAGTATTAGGCTGGTTTCGTATGATCAATTTCTTCAGCTCAGCCACTTGCTTAACAGTCTTATGGTGCAAGATTATGGATATCTACTGAGAAGCAAGTACCATCAAGTTCAATAAGACTTATTCCCAAGTAGAACGGCAGTCCTAATTCCTACCGCATTTGAAAGCAAGAATACCTGAACCAGTGTGAGAGGAGATCTGCACATTAACTGTGGGAACATTCAAGGAGACTACACATTAGGAAGAACTTTCAGAAGGTGGTGGACCCTCTTTGGAGGCTTTTAAGCAGATGTTGGGAGGCCACCTGTCAGGGGTTCTTGAGCTGCAATTCCTGCATTGCAGAGGGTTGGACTAGCTGGCCCTTGGGGATCCCTTCCAGCCCTACGATTCCATGTGTCCATCACCCTTCAGCCCCAGCAGCCATCACCGGCAAAGACATGGGCGTTTTTCTTAGGGTGTATGTGTTAAAAAGTGTTTGAGCTTTCTTTGTGAGATCGCCCCAAAAATGGCTGAGCTTTTTTGGGGGGGCGGGCATAGACATTTCCTTTAAAATGTAAAAATACCACCAAAAAGAGGATACTACGGGGGGAGGCTTCTGGTTTTTTTGGGGGGGGGTTTCTTAGGTATTTTTTAATGCTTTTAAAGACTTCGTAAGAATTTCAGGCCTGCCCCCCACAGCCCCACCAGTTGGCTACCCCCAGGATTAAAAAGATCGGGTGCGATGGAGTCTGGAGCCCAGCAGCATCTGGAGGTGTGTACCCCACCTGCCCACCCCCGAAATAAAAGGGCTGGCACATCCTTCCAGGCAGGGTGAGGGTCCGCCCCCCCCATAGCCAATAAGCACCACCCTCCAGCCTGTCTGATCCCCTTTCCCTGGGACCCTTCCCCCAAACAAGAGGAGCCCATCAGCCTCCCCGCCCCCCCTCTCGCCAGTGGACTCTGTGGGGCGCGGGGTCCCCAGCACAGGCGGTGCTCTCCCCTCAGCGAGGCCCCGAGAAGAAGTGGGGGGAGGTGGGCCTGGCGGCCACCGCCGCCGCCAACTCACCCTCCTCCAGGGGCTCCAGCGGCGTGCCGAAGCTCACCAGCTCTGCCTCCTCGTCGTCGTCGCCGCCGCTGCTGCTGCTCTCGCCCGCCGCCATCTTGCCGGGCCTCTAAAGGGGCGGAGGAGCCCCGGTGCCGCCTCTTCCTCGGCCTCCCTCAGCGGGGCGGCGCCTTCGAGCTCAGAGCCGCGGCCTGACACGCCTCGGCCGGCCGTGCGGGCGCGCGGAGGAACCGACGGGGCGGCTCTCCTGCTGCTGCTGCTGAGGTGAAAGGCAAAACCCCACACCGACCGTCGGCTCATCGGCGACGGTTGCACAGAAAACGCCATAGCGTCTTCACAACCACCACAACGCCAGTCAGCAGGCCATTTAATAGACTCTTTTATAACGACGGACAATAGCGTGGATTTTTTCTTTCTTTCCTTGTTTTATTTTACCCGCCCCCTCACCCTAAGGTAGGTCGTGGAAAATAAGCACCTCGGGTCTCAAAAAAGTCCGAGGGAAACAGCGCTTACAGCACCTTTCGGGAGCGCCCTCTGTTAAAACACGTCGATATAACGGGAAGACCGAATTGTAATATTACAATGCTAAAACTGTAGCCTTTGCAGGCCTTGCTTTTATTATTAGCAATAAAGCTCTTTCAAGTCCAATACAGTGAAATGTGTTGCAAAACCACGTCGATATAACGGGAAAAAAATGAATTATAATGCTAAAAACAGGTCGATACCAGTCTATCCTCAGCTATTGTTATCGTTACTATTAGTAGTTGTTGTTGCGTTTTTATCTCACTTTTTCTCCAAGGAGCTCAAGGAAATTCTCCCTCTCATTTCATCCTTGCAACAACCCTGTGAGGTAGATTAGTCTGAGAAGCCATGACTGGCCCAACTACACCTAGTGAGCTTTATGGCTGAGTAGGAATTTGAACCCTGGTCTTCCAGGTCCAACACTTTAACCACTACTACACCAGCCTGACTTCAACAGACTTCAACAGATAGGCACCTAGGATGCACCTTGCACCCCATCCTACAACAAAGGGTCCATAGAATGAACTCCACTTGTATTTATGTCGTCTTTAAATCACGTTTGAAGTACAGTGGTACCTCGGGTTAAGTACTTAATTCGTTCTGGAGGTGCATTCTTAACCTGAAACTGTTCTTAACCTGAAGCACCATTTTAACTAATGGGGCCTTGCGCCGCCGCTGCACGATTTCTGTTCTCATAAAGTTCTTAACCCGAGGTACTATTTCTGGGTTAGCGGAGTCTGTAACCTGAAGCGTATGTAACCTGAAGCATATGTAACCCGAGGTACTACTGTACAATTTTTGTCCTTGAATAATTCTGGGCACTGATTTGTAAAGGTTTGTTGAGAAATGTCTCTTTATGACAGATAAACTACAATGCCCTGAACTTTTTGATTGAAATAATGTGCTTCAAATATATACTTTGTATGCAAGGGCCAGGAAGTCAGGTCAATTTCTTACACACCCACCCACCCCAGTATTCTCTGACACCTGAAAGATTAACAGTGAAAACAAACAAGGGACTTGTGGCACATTGAAGGCTACCAGATTTATTGTAGCATAAGCTTTCTTGGGTTAAGAGTCCACTTTGCCAGATGCACGATGCATGCATCTGATCCTTAGTTGGCTGGTTTATATGTGTATGTGTGATTTTCCCCACCCAAGTTTTAAAAGTTATGAGGCCGTTAACCCCATGTCTCTGAAGAACACATTTCTAAAACCTGTCATACATTGGCCAGAAGAGGTCAGTCAAGGACTTATCATCAGTGTCTAGATTTTGGCGTGAAGAATTGCCAGAAGGGTTGCCCTCTCATTTTGATGCAGCAAGTAGAGTAGGAGCACTCTAGTGCCACTTTTTACAGTCATGGCTTCTTCCAGAGAATCCTGGGAAGTGCAGTTCATTAAGAGTCCGGGGAACTGCAGCTCAGGGACAATCATCAGTTTCCAGGATTCAAATGTATGACATGGATGTGATCCAACTTGGGGCACCTTAAAGACTAATACATTTATTATGATATAAAGTTTCAGAACTATAAGCCATTGCATCAAGGATGTTGTCACTGCACTTTTCCCTCTGGCTCCCTTTAATCTTTAAAGGTAAAATGGTATCTATATAAAACATACTCAAGCATAATTTCGGAATTATTGAAGAAAAGCGGTTGCTGTTGTTAATTGAATTTATAGTTTGGTGTCCATGCACAAAGTTGGCATGAAGTATAACAACAGTAAAAACTCATGTAGACCAGATCAACAAGTCCTAAAGATGTTTCCAACCAACAGAATTTGAATACAAAAAACTACATCAGGTTGAGTAAAGATAAATGACTTAAGGCTGAAAAAACAAAATAAAATTGCAGAAGAGATTCCATATAGAAATTCAAATGCATGCACTAGTTCATTGGACGTGTATTATTGTTTAAATACAGTACTTAAAAGATCATATCACTCCATATATACCCAACTAATCATGGCACTTCACAGGAGAAAGCCTTCTGCAGATACCATTGCACCAGGAGGTCCACTCTGTAGAAGTAGGAATCATGTTCTAAGTGTGGTGGTTCCTCCCCTTTGGAACTCCCTCCTGTTATGTATCAGACAGAAACCATCTCTGGTGTCATTTTGGTTCCTGTTGAAGACATTTCTTATTCAACAAGACTTTTAAGTGGATATTTTTATCCCAACCTGCATCTGTATTGGTTATGATTTTTTAAAAATGGAATTATTTTGATTGTTTAATTTGTAGTTTTTTATTATTTATCACTTTGAGATATTATATAATAAGTGATTTATAAATGCAATGGGATAAATACAAAAATAAATAAATACTGTACATTTAGTGTTGTTAGAGTATGTAGCAGGAACCCCCCCACCCCAATCATTCTGTTTGTATAAACTTCACACTCACACACTACATACGCCACATTTCTGTTATAAATTCATAGAAAATCAACCATACATTGGATTTGCACTGTTCCATTTTTATTTTTACTCCATATGACAAGAACTAACAAAGGGGGGTGATTTAGTCCTGGTCAGCCAAATCCCTTCACTGTCTCAGCACATAAACAGGAGCCCTGCCCATGCCAACCCTGATGATCCCAGACAGAAGACAATCAAGATCACAAAGAACCTGCATATGGGAGTGGATTCAAACAAAGGACACTGATCAGATCTTCCCTCAGGGGGCAGGAAACTGCAAAATCCCCTTTGTCTCCTAGAAATTCCTGGAAGGGGAGGGGGAAAGGAGGAACCAGCCAGGTGACAAGACACTCAAGTTACCACCAACTCCTCCCTCAGCCCCTCCTTTCTGTAATATATGCCTCCCACAACCCCTCCTTTCTGTGATATATGCCTCCCACAACCCCTCCTTTCTGTAATGTATGCATGATGTTTCTGGGGGTGGGCTTGATCTAGAGGAGGGGAATTTCAAAAGTTTTTATAAGACCTTGCACACTATTCTTCGGGGTCTTTCCTCTCTCCTGCACGTGAGGGGAATACCCTGTTGCAACAGTTCAATAAAGGCCAAGCCTACAGGCTGCTGTTTTGCTCCAAGTTATCCTGGTTGGTGTCTTTGTTTTGTCCAAGGGAGCCCTCGGATTTTTCCTGCAACAGTTGGCGACCATTCTCAGGGACACTTGGTTCTCCTGCAAAGGTGAGAGGGGAGACAGAGGGGATCGGGCGCCACTGGGCAACCTTAGCCCAGGGATCCTTCTTCCTCTCCCTGCTTCCTCTTTGCGGGCGGTAATCAATCGTCACCAAAAGCCTAACCAGGGGGAGCAAAGGCGAGGTCAAGCCGGCTAAAAAGAAAGGATCCCGGGATCCGCGGGGGACATCTTCAAATGTGAGTATGGTTTGAAGTAAATACATTGGGAGGGGGGTGGAGAAGCAGCGTCCCCACGACAGCCAGACTTTCCTTCTTTCATTTCTGACGTTCCCTCCCGGGGTCGTCCAGGAACGTCTTAAACTCTCCCCTTTTCTCCCCCGATTCTCCCCTTTCGGAAAGTGGCCAGGGAGGTCGCGGAACTTTACTGTCTGACGTTCCCTCTCGGGGTCGTCCAGGAACGTCAAATCCTTTCCCTTCTCTCCCCCAATTTCTTACGCGGGACATGACCGGGGAAATTGTGGTACTTTTACTGTTTTCCGACGTTCCCTCTCGGGGTCGTCCAGGAACGTCTTAATCTCTCTATCCCTTTTCTCCCCCGTTTTCCGTCTTGGCATTAAGTCCGGGAAAGCGTGACTCTTTACTGTTTTCTCTGACATCCCTCTTTCGGAGTCGTCCAGAGGGGTCCATCCAAGCCTTTTCTCTCTCTCTCTCTCTCTCTCTCCTTTCTTGTCTAAAATGCAAACAAAGCTGCCCCTGCTGCCTGGCGACCTTTGTTAGGGATGACCCGGGTACGTCAGAACGCAAGGTTGTTTGTTTCCTTTCCAAACCTTCATTTTCTCGGGCCTTAATCTGGCATTGCACTGCGCAAGCGTCCAGTAGGGGTTCCGAACTTAGCCTCAATGGCTAGGCAGGAGGCTGTCGTGGAGGGTAAAGGGGGGAATTGGGGCCCCACACTAGGATTATATATATATGCAGGAACTTTCTCGGGCCAAGGTGTCCCGTGGCAGACGGGCCAAGGTGTCCCGTGGTTGGAACTTTCTCGGGCCAAGGTGTCCCGTGGCAGACGGGCCAAGGTGTCCCGTGGCAGACGTTTGAGCTCACTCGTAGGAAGCAGCGCTGAGGTAAAGGAATTCCGGGTAGAGAGAGAGACCCGTGGTTTGAGGTTCCGGGCAGAGACCCGTGGTTTTGTTTCAGGTTCAGGTTTGAGATTTCCAGAAATTAATTCGTGGTTTATAGATAAATAGGAATTGTGTTAGTCAAGGGTACTTTGAGTACTGAAAGGATCCTTTTCTGTCCCCCCTTTCTTTCCCATTGCCCCTCCTCCCTTGTGTGTGTGCGTCCACTCTTTCTGTCTTTAGCGTACTTCGTTAATGAAAAGAAAAGAAAAAGCCTAATAATAACATATGAGAGAATGGGAGCTCACTAAACACCCTAGCTGGACTCCTCCTGGCAACAAGGCTTCCATGAAGCCTTTTTGCCCCAGAGAGGATTCTAATATGCGCCTCCAGCTTGTCATCTCCAATTGAAAAAAAAAATAATAATAATAAAATAAAGGGGCAAAATGGTCTTTCCAAGTACAAAGTACGAGACCATTGTAACTTTTAGTGGGTGGCTTAGGCCCACCACCTGGAACCCAGGGCACAGTGGCCACCCCAGGGATCCTTCAACAAAATCAGGGTTTGAACCCTTAGGGAGAGCTGAACACATCAAATTTGTGGTGTTAAACTATAACCTAAAGCTAGAACATGAAACCGTAAATTTAATGGTGCTCAGAAGGCAGTAGATATAATAACAGCCCAGCCTGAGAGCCCACACATTAGGGATCTTAGTTTTCTCTTGAAAATAAAAAAAGGATAAGAGATGTACTCAAAGATTTGGAATATTAAAAGTGTTTGTGTTTACATTGGCTCCGGCATCCACAGACTGTTCTTAAATGCACATAGTTTTAAATTGCAAGCTTGCTTCAAAAATTTTAAATCTAAGGAAGCCATGTTGGGCCTTATCAATCTTAAACAAGACAAAAAAAATAAATAAATATTTTTTCTTTGAAAAAAAAAATCATTAGAATGAAGTGTGCAAATGTTTGTTCTTTGAGAGAGGCTCAAAGGAGTCTTCCTCCGAGTAGCTTGAGTGAGGAGTATGATTTTAAGTTGATGGTAGATAATGTTATGTTGCAACATTTGAGTTTATGAGTTTATATCCGTGTTCCAGTATTTTTTTTCCAGTATTTTGAAATGTGCTGTGAAGAAACTAATGTTTCTGCTGCAAAAGCCTAGTAGAGCCAACTGCTCTCTCAAGCTAAAATGCAGTGTATGTATTTCATTAAGCATCTGCCTATGAAAATGTGTTCTTTCTAAGAAAATTGGTATTAAAATTGGTATTAAATGTAGAGGCTTCCATAGCCAGCAAAATTGTCTGAGTCCAGTCCTGATATCAGTCTCTATAAGACTTCCTGGCCTCTTTTCTTAGAAAATGCCCCCTTGTTTCATTCTGTCTCTTTCAGGGTTTTTTTTCCCTTCTCCTTCTTACTTCTGGGCCAGGTAAATTTACTCCCAAGTAAGCTTCCTTCAAAGGAAACTGCAGGGGGGGGGCATAGATTAGCCTTACTATTCCTCTGCAAGTTCATGAAAAAAAAAAACTGTCAATTTTGTATTCCTTTTAAATCAAATCTATGGCTGTTTTAACTATGTTTTATAAGAGATCCTCTCCCTCTTAGGAAAAATGTTCACTTCAATCTTCCTTTAAAGATAATTTCTCTAGGAACTTGAAGGAAGCAAATTCACTCAAACTATCTCAAGATCTGCTAAAAGGGTTCTGTGTAAAGTTGGGTACTTTTATTTTCCTCTTCCTTAGTACATGATAGGAGCATAGATGTTTCCTTTCCCAGTTGAAAATCTGTATTTAAATGTATATGTCCTTTTGGTAGTGCAAATCTTGCTTTGAAATCTTGCTATGAACACTGTATTTAGGGTTCGACTAGATGACCCAAGGGTCCCTTTTAGCTCTCCCAATTTGTGGCTGTGTGGAGGGCCATGTGTCTGCAAGCATGTGATGAGTTGAAATTCAGCCCAACTTTGCTCTTTGTTTTTCTTAAAAAAGGTGAGAGGTAAAATCCGTGATGTTTTGAAGCAAAACTGGTAATTTCAAGCATTTGAGTGATTACAGTGTATCATTTTCTCTACTATTAAAAAAAATCAAACTTCAAAGTCAATTCAAAGTTTAAGCACATAAAATACATATGAGTCTTGACCATTTATCCTGTAAATAAAGGGCAGAAAAAAATTTGTCTGCAAATGGTAAGGCTGAAATGACTGAGAATGTTAAAAAAATCCTATAAATTCTGACTCTCTGGCCATTTTTTTCCCCCATATATAAGGGCGTGGCATTGTTCCGTGAATGACCAGAGGGAAATCACACAAAATGATAGCCCTTTCCTGTACATAAAGGAAGCAGTCCTTTTTGCTTGGGCTACAATTGCTAACTTTATTGAATACTTTAATTGCTCAGTTTCTCTTTTTTAGTTTTTTTTTTAAAAAATCTAACAGTATTTTTAAATCTACTCCTTACCCTTCAAATGGTAATTTAGCCAAAGGTTTCAAGATTTTCAATAGTATAAAAGGTTTGCTGAGATATGAACTCTGCACATGCACAGAGGCTAAAAGCAGCAACAAAGGGGGGGAGAGAGATAGAGAGAGGAAGGAGGGGGAACTGTAGGGAGTGAGAGGAGCTTGGGCTGAAGGGGGAAATTTATCCTAATTTCCTTATGTAAAACTTGGAGCCACTGAGGGAAATCACCCTTAATGTGTCCTTTGCTCCAGGGGCTTCGCAAGACAAAAGGTGTGCCAAGTTTCAAATCCTAACATGATTAACATGCCAAATTCTTTTCACAGGTAAATTTCAAAGCACTCCCCCCCCCAAGGGATTTAAATCACAGACTTTGTGTGCATTTTAGGAACAGCATTTCCTGACAGGCTTCTCACATGAAATAATTTTTTCCCTTTTAACAGGATATGTGAACCCCAATAACAAAGGTTTTTGTCCCTTCTTTTCTCCCACAGCAACTTTCTTTCCTGTTCTGTGAAACATGTCTGAATCCCTGCTGTATTTGTGACTTCCATCTCTTCGTGCCTTTGACGCTTTAAGTTACAAATAATCTCTTTTCATTTATTTAATCAGTTTTTCCATGATGTCTACGAAATTAAGCGAAGCACAACCTAACATTGTTTGTGGAATGGTATTTGTTTACCCTTTGCCTGATCATTTCTTATTAATTCTTTCATTTTGGCTACTTCAAGGTACTTGCACAACTTTAAATTGCCATTCATTTTCTTGGTATTAAGTCATTTCCCAGTATTTTGCTATTAACATTCTGACTGATGTTGTCACATCAAGAAACACTCTTTTATTTTCATTTGGGACATTAGAATGCCAAAACAGGTTACTTCAGGTTTCTTAAATATTGTGTGTCTTAGCATTTATTTATTTTTGGTTCCTCATAGGTCATTGTATGTGTGTGTTTTATTATTATTTTAACTGTGTCTTTTAAGTCCACCCTGCCCTTACAGGATATCACTTCTACAAGTGTGTTACTACAGATCCAATGAAAACCTTCGCCACCACAACAGAAGACATCAAAGTTTTCAATATGGCCACAGCTATCTCTTTCAAAGGATATAGACTGCCGGGGAAGTGGGGCTGACAAAGGGGTGGAGTTGAATTACAAGGACATTTGGAATTACAAGGACATTTTCTGACTTTTGAACCTCAAGATACATGCGTAAATATATATATATATATATATATATATATATATATATATATATATATCACAATTGTCTCAAGATATGTAACTGATACTTAATTAGTTTGTTTTGTATTATGTGTTATTGTGTAGGAATGTTGAAATGTGTCTGACAGTGTGTTATTTCCACAAATGGGGGGGGGGCTATTTTTGTGACTATTTTTGTGTATAATTGTTTTTATGTTTAATGTCTTATTCCTTACACCCCAGTGGAGGATTCTCATACATTTTATGCTTTTTTTACAGATCAGGCTATTATGTAGTCCAATGTCTAGAATTAGATAAATTTATAACCACATTTAGTTGTTTCACCTGGCGCTCTGCCAACTTCCCTACCCATTTTAAAAATGTGCTAAAAAACTCACTTTACCAAGGAGAAGCTTCTAAGATACATGAAGGTGGATATGCTTTGGTTTAGCAGGAATAATCCCTTATAGAGTTAAATTGACTTATTTGGACAAGTGCCCTTTTAAGAATGGTTTTCTTTTAACAGATTGGTTTGAAAAGTTGAGAACCATGGGGCAAGATAAATTCAAATTGGACTCAGTTTGAATTGGGCAAGTGTATCCAGGCTGCAAGTAGCTTTTTGGTCCTTGAAGTGCAAGTCAGCAACTTCCCATGATTGCAAGACCATAGCCAATAATAATAAAATCCCATGGAATGGCCAGGCAAGGACATTTCACTCCTGACGTGCCCAAACCTGTGCCAGCTGTGATGAGTGCCAGGCAACATGGTCAATATGAAAGCCCTAAGGGGATTCACCAGGGATTGCTAAGACTGTTACACCAGGCCGGTGTGAGACCACAGAAGAACTACTTTGACACCTGAGAACACAAAAATGGTGGGGGGCAAAGCAAACTGCATTTTTCAGTCATTAGTGGACCTTCCTGCTAAATGTAAAGCATATGCCACTATTGAGAGAAATATTTATTCCAAGGTGCTAAAATACCACAAGTAACTGAGCAACAAAATTTTAATTTTACGCGATATCCTATGTCTAACTATGTGCACTGTTACACTGTTATATTTCTATACAAATATCCTTAAGAAGCATGACATCCAAGTCCCTTTCAAGTTCACATGGACACACGCATCTGGGACGGAGAATAGCAGGTTAATATTTACCACCTTAAATTGTGCGGAGAAAAGGATTGCAAAGTAACCACCTTTGCAATCTTATCTCCGAAGGGGGGAACTGTAGCAGGAACCCCCCCACCCCAATCATTCTGTTTGTATAAACTTCACACTCACACACTACATACACCACATTTCTGTTATAAATTCATAGAAAATCAACCATACATTGGATTTGCACTGTTCCATTTTTATTTTTACTCCATATGACAAGAACTAACAAAGGGGGGTGATTTAGTCCTGGTCAGCCAAATCCCTTCACTGTCTCAGCACATAAACAGGAGCCCTGCCCATGCCAACCCTGATGATCCCAGACAGAAGACAATCAAGATCACAAAGAACCTGCATATGGGAGTGGATTCAAACAAAGGACACTGATCAGATCTTCCCTCAGGGGGCAGGAAACTGCAAAATCCCCTTTGTCTCCTAGAAATTCCTGGAAGGGGAGGGGGAAAGGAGGAACCAGCCAGGTGACAAGACACTCAAGTTACCACCAACTCCTCCCTCAGCCCCTCCTTTCTGTAATATATGCCTCCCACAACCCCTCCTTTCTGTGATATATGCCTCCCACAACCCCTCCTTTCTGTAATGTATGCATGATGTTTCTGGGGGTGGGCTTGATCTAGAGGAGGGGAATTTCAAAAGTTTTTATAAGACCTTGCACACTATTCTTCGGGGTCTTTCCTCTCTCCTGCACGTGAGGGGAATACCCTGTTGCAACAGTTCAATAAAGGCCAAGCCTACAGGCTGCTGTTTTGCTCCAAGTTATCCTGGTTGGTGTCTTTGTTTTGTCCAAGGGAGCCCTCGGATTTTTCCTGCAACAAGTACGTAACAGGAGATCTGTATTCAAATTCATGATTGGCCACAAAACTGTCTGGATGAGCTTGTGTCAGTCAGCCCTTTTCAGCCTAAGCTACCTCGCAAGGTTGTTCTGTGGAACATGTTGGCAGCCTTAAGAGAAAAGTTCTTATCAACATAGTCATCCTAACTCACTCACCAGAGTGCCATATTAGCTGGACAACCCATAAAAAATTCTGCCTGACCTTTAGAACTAGAGTTTTGCATTCGTCACTAGCATCACACACACATAAATCTTTTTACAATTGACAACACATTCACCCCACCTAGAGTTTATAATAGTTAAGATAAACAAGCTGGGATTGATCAAACATACCATATATATACAGAATCATGAGCTCATTATGTCTTAGTGGTTTTCAAGTGGTTTGTGGGGATGGGGGGAGTTTAGGAACCACCGCTGCAGGTATAATCAATAATTGTTGTGCCCAGTAGCAACTAATTTAGGCAGACCTGTGCACACTTACTGACGGATTTAATTTCTATCTGGCCTTTTGATTCTGATGGGCTACATTTAAACAGGACAGTCCAACATGTTGCCCAAGGCCCACCTCAAGGCCTTTTGTGTCAACCCACTGGAGCATTTGAGGAGGCACTGGTTTTGGGAAGGAGGCATGAGGTCTCTGACAGGGTCCTCGGGTCCTCCAGTCTCCTTCCCAAAGCCTAGTTAGTGCTTTCCCAGCATTAGGAAGAAGGTGGTAGGGCTCTAGAATTCTGCCAGAGCCTCGCACCTCCTTTCTAAAATCTGGCACCTTACTTATCTGGCTTTGGGAAAGCAGCATGTGGGGTAGGGGACAAATTTTGACCTTGCTCCCTCCTCCTGTGCAACAAGGCGATGTACAGGCCATGGGTTCTGTGTTGAAGTACTCTTGAAGCCCACTGGCTTCACCACCCCCTGTAGCTATGGCTCTGCCTTGATGTTACTTTAAAATGAATAGAAAATTAAATTCACAGCTTTTTAGAATAGTAGGCTTGGGTTTTTTCCAATAATAACACTACACAAATAGCACCTGTCATCTTTGCCATGGTTGTTGCAAAAGCCTTCCTACGTGCCTTTCTATTTTTATAGACTATCAATAATGTGTACTTCCCACTGACCGGAACACCACTGGGTGTTCAAGAATGCTGGGTCTGTTGCAATTCATCCTGAGACCTTTTTTTGTGAATGAACAGCATTTTGGAGCTGCTCCCCACGCTATGGAGAATGACTCAGTCATGAAAGAGGGAAGGGTAATGAGCCATAGTGACCACATTATCTCTTGTGTTGCAGAAGATAAAGCAAAGCAATAGAAAGAAAATTCTTCTCCAGAAATAGAGACAAAATGATGACAAAAGAAGCAGCTCTAAAACACCAGGGAGAGGAAAGCTTCCAGCAGAGAAGTGTTTCCTGGCAACTAATTGTTTTCCTTTGATTCACACAGCTGCCACTTGCGATTGTCTGCCCATGTCAAAGAGGCAATGGAAAGCTTGCTCTGAATTAACTTCAGAATTAATGTTCTTCAAAGATTGTAGCTGACTACTCATAAAATGATTCATTCTACAAAACACTCGACCAAGTATCAACAAAAAGTGTACAGTATATGGAGAACTCTTTCCGCAGGAATTCACAACCAAGGAACTTGGCAACAGGTGATGCCAAAACTATTTTCAACAAAATATCTCACCAAAGAATCCAGAGTAAGCTTAGCACAGTCAAGGAATAAGAGGATACATCCGTTTGTGGGTCAGGAATTGGTTAAGTGGCAGGAAGCAGAGAGTAGGAATAAATTGACAAATTTGCTTATTGTGTAATTTAAAAAAAACCCCATAAAATACTTTGTTCTAAAAAGAAAAAAAAAAACCTCAATTGGCTGGATCTGTGGGCAGGTGCCCACTTTGGCAAACCACTGAACTGGAAGTGGCACCTTCTCAGGGAAAGGCATTCCAGCCCCCGACTAACTGTACCTGCCCAAACTGGTCTTACTGAACTTTGGCATCCTTGATTGCTTTGGTTGGTAAGTTTTGGTGCATATGCAGTTCTTGACTTGCTTTGGCCCTGACTACTGGCTTATTGTGCAGCTGCTGGTTGCCCTCTCCTGGTTCATCCCCTCTAGCTGATGCCCATGGCCCACCTTTGACAGCTAGGCCGGTCCCACCACTTTTAGTGTTATCTTCAAAGGCGTTGGGGATGGCATTGTGGACATCCCCTTCAGATGCAAGCAAATCCTGGCCAACCCTTATCAGCACAAACACTTCAGAGATTTTTTTCTGGCACACACAGACATGGGGGGGGGGGTCCTCCAGGTGACCTTTTTATTTTGCATTCATTTGCTTGCACAAGACCTACACCTACACACAGATTATTAATCTATCTCTGGCCTTTATTGAGCATCTGTTCTGATTTGTTTCCAGGGAGTTATTGGACAAGGAGCCTTCCTCCTGATTTGCCGGTGGAGTGTTTATACGGCACCTCACCTCCTTGTTCCTCATTCATTCACCTACACTTTTCAGTGCCTTTTCTCATCACTTTCGAGACTGTAAAACATCACTTTATATTTTAAAAAGTGGATTTTTTTATGCCAGGGTGAGGGAGCACTGCCATTCACTCTGTGTCCGCCTAAATATCCAGCACGTGCTTAATTCCCTCCTGCAAAATGCTGACAGTCTGGAGGCAACCTGGTTCTACAGAATTCAGAAGGACACAAATAGTGTCGCTTGGGGGGTTGCGGAATCGGGTTCCTGGCTGGTGTTTCCCCAGAGTTTTGCATGGCAAATCGGCTGCTTGAATCTGCGTCACTTTCGGTAAAAACTCTCCTTGGCGCATCAGCTGAGGAGCCTCCCTCTGCCTGTTGTTAGGGAGAGGAAAGCTGCCGCTCCCTGCACACCCCGAGGTGTCTCTGTTGACTCTCCCAAGGGCTGGCTCAGCTGTCCTGATAGCGCCGTTGCTAAGAGCGGACTCCGCCTGGCTCCACAAATACACAGGAGATCCGAGGAGGCGGTCCCTCCCTCCCTCCACCCCGATCTCCCGTGGGCTTCCCCAGGTAGAGGTAGAGGAGGAGGAGCGACGGAAGGCGAGGGGATCGAGAGTGCAGACGGGATCCGGGCTCTCTCAGACAGACATTCATCGCCTGGACGGTGCGCAGCGCAGCGCCGGCGAGCCAGACTCCGCGAGCAAGGACGAGGTGGGAATTACTCCGGACTCTGCTGCTCTGGCTATGACGGACGCGTTGTTGCCCTCGGGCTGCCGGGCGGCGGACCAGAGGGGAGACTGCTACTTTCGAAAGGTAAGTCGAGGCAAAAGCATCGCGGCGACAGGTGGGTGGGTGGCAGGCATCGCGCACCCCCCCCCCACGGCTCTCCGTAGGCAAGGCGCAGCGCGATTGAATCTGTCTGCCACCCCGATCTATACTTTGCGCCCTGATGAGCCCTTTGCTCCGCCAGGAATTTGGAAAGGGAGGCGGTTACGCTGTTGCCTGTATATAGTCAAAACTTTTATTTGGCTTTTTGAAGGGTGTTTTAGGTGTGGTGGGGAGGCTCGGGGGGGGGGCTTGAATTGTGTGGTTGAATGTATTAGCTTATCTGCCTAGAGCAAGTTGATAATAGCAGTAGTTATCTTATGGAAACATAAATGACCGTGAGAGGGCAATTAGCAGTTGTTGAAATTGTTGAAGACATTGCTGCCTTCTGGAAGGAGCGTGCATAATCTTTAGAGTTGCTGCCGTTTTCCCTAGCAGGGCTACCTTGTCCATAATAGTGTCTCATAGCTGTCAACGTTTCCCTTTTTTAAGGGAAATTTCCTTATTCGGAATAGGATTCCTCGTAAGAAAAGGGAAAAGTTGACAGCTATGAGTGTCTGGACATAAAAAAATTCAACAGGGACAGATGTCCCCAGCAGGGAACGGTTATGCTGGGAACAGCTGTTAGCTCTTATCAGAGGAAATACAGAGAGAAAAAGAGAGCACAGTTCTACATATGTTTACTCAAAAATAACTGCCACAGTGTTCAGTGAGGCTTTCTCACAAGTAAACATATATAGGATTGTAGCCACAAGTACATAGGCATAGCCAAGGGGGGCAGGGAAGGGCCCTGCCCCCCTAAATAAATAAAATTCAATAAAAATACATAGCAAACTGACATTCTTCCCCACCCCCAACAAAAGGTCTGTCCCACTTAACAAAAATCCTGGCTACGCCCATACACAAGTAACTGCTAACATTTACCAAATGAAAAAATTATTTGTTTGTATCCAACCAAATCCTGCCTTCTATTTTTGTTAGCGCTTGTGGAAGTTATTCACATTGAACTCAATAGTACCTACTCCCAGTTTTTATTGGTTGGGAAGTTTTTAATGTTTGATGTTTTATTATGTTTTTATATGTGCTGGAAGCTGCCCAGAGTGGCTGGAAAACCTACCCAGATGGGTGGGGTATAAATAAATAAATTGTTAATTTTATTGCAATAATAATAATAATAAACTCCCAGTTTTTAAGTGTACATAGGATTGCAACTTTCACCTTCATAACGTATTTTTTTCTAATGCCTAGAGAGCCCATAGTTTTATATTTCAAAACTGTGTGTGTGAGAGAGAAATCTATTGCCCTCAAAATTTCAGAAGGTAGAAACTCATTATAGCGTAGGATTTATTCAATCCTATTATAAAACAAGGAAGCTGTTATTATACCATCCAAATAGGTACAATTTGATAGTTTGCTGCAGTGTTAGGTACTAATTTGGTACATTCCAGCGCTAGGTACATCTAAGTAAGAAAACAAGTAGTAAGCAACCTCTTTAATAGATTGGATGGCATGGTGTATTCCTCCCATTTTGGAGGCTGCTGCAATTATCAGAATCTGATGCAGAAGTGACCTCTGACCTTTGCTACTCTTGTACTTTTAGATGGGAATCACAGCCTCTTTAAAAAATGTAGCATTGTCTCCACCACCACCTCACCACCCCTTGCGGAAAATAAACTTGGCAGAGATTTCCAGAAGCCAGCTCAGCTTAATTTTTTACTAAAGTCTGCGTGTCTGCAGTTTGCAGACCAAACCAAGTGGGTGGTTTAGGGAACTAAAGTAAAGGTTTCTTTAATGCAAGCAGTTGTTGTTTTTTTAATTAAGTATTGCAGCCTACATTTCTAGACTAGCCCTCATGCAGTGGGATCCAGTGGCGTAGAGTGGGTTGTCAGCACCCGGGGCAAGGCAAGTAATTTGCGCCCCCTAACCCATGGATTTGCGCCCCCTAACCCGTGGATTTGCACCCCCTAACCCTAACCCCCAGATGTTGCGCCCGGTGCGGCCGGCCCCCCCTGCACCCCCCATGCTACGCCACTGGTGGGATCCACAAGCTGTTTCAGCAGGGGCGCTGGGGCTTAAAGCTGAGCCCAGGAGATGCAACTGTAGGTCAGTGGTAGAGCACTAACTTTGCATACAGAGGCACACAGGTTTGATCCCTGGCGTCTCCCGTTAAACTGGTCAGGTTTGTTGTGTGTATGGGGGAAAGACCCTGGATGAAGAACTGCTGCCAGTCAGAAGAGACGATACTGGGAAAGGTGGACAAATTATTTGACCCTATTAAAGGTGGCTTCTTGTGTCCCAGTCTGGGAATGTTTGAAACTCCATGATGCAGCCTCCACCTTGAGGCTAAGCAGGTCTGGGTCAGGTCTGGTCAATTCCAGGATGAGTTCTATGGAAGAAAGATGGGTTATAAATAAACAAAGTGGATCACAACTATAGCTTTGGTAAAATGGCTTGCAAACTTGATCACACCCCTTCCCCTCAAACATTCTTCTGACTCTGATGGGTTGTGAAGCTGGTCTGAAACTTGAGTTAACTTTAGCTAAAAACAGCTAATAAAGGGAACTGCTGGCCCCAGGCTTGTAAAGGGAAAGCTATTCAAAAGGAAACGCGATAAGGCATTTTAGATTAGGGCATTTTTCAGCCGGCTAAGAGCCTGACAATACAGCAGCTAGCCCCAGGTGAGTACTTAAAAGGTTTGTAAACCTCTCCCTGCATATCAGATTACCCAGGTTAAATTCAGGGCACTTCTGAAACTCTGGCAGCTCATTTTGTGAGCTCCCAACAGGTTTCATCAGGTGCCTCATCAGAAAGTTATGTAAGTGCTGCTATATGTGCGTGACTGAACCCTCTGCCCTTTTACAATGATTCTATGTAACATACCATCAGACCTAATAATGTGTAGATAGGGAACAATTTCCATTTTAAATAGTGGTACAAACATCAGAATTCCTGCATAGAAAGCACTTCGGTCTAGGAAGATGTAGGTAAAGGTAAAGGTAAATGACCCCTGGATGGTTAAGTCCACTCAAAGGCGACTATGGGGTGCAATGCTCATCTCACTTCAGGCCAAGGGAGCAGCTTTCCAGGTCATGTGGCCAGTATGACTAAACCGCTTCTGGTGCAACGGGACACCATGATGGAAACCAGAGCGCATGGAAACGCCGTTTACCTTCCTACCACCTATTTATCTACTTGCACTAGTGTGCTTTCAAACTGCTAGGATGGCAGAAGCTGGGACATTTCCCTGTAGAAAAATATATCCTACCTCAGCCCTGGGCAGATGTTATTTTCTAGTAATTGGGGGAGGCAGAGTTCCGCCATCTTCACATATTCTATCTTCTATTTCTTCATGAGAGTTGTGGAACCTGGGGACAACATTTTAGCCACCATGTGTTGTATTGAAGCATTTAACTACAAAGACCCAAGTTCAAATCCCTGCTCAGCCACAGAGATTTGATGTGGGTTTTCTGGGAAAGTTCGAATTTTAACATTTTCAATTTTCACCTGATTTTTTTCATGCCCTACAGCAGGGGTGGGAACAGGATCCCATCTGTGGGCCAGATCCTTATCTTTCGCACCCAGACAACTTTGAGGCCATCTGCCTGTCATTCACCTGACATGATAATCGTGGCTGACAACTGTCAAAGCTTAATGGCAGTGGTCATACCTGCCAGTCAGCTGAACCTCATTCAAAGCCTTGCTTTCGCCAATCAGCTGCATGCATAATCGTTAGCAAGGATCATGTTAAAAAAGAATCTAGGCTGATTTGTTTGTATATCTCATTAGAATCATGTATATGACAACTGAAATGATGCAAATGGCAGAGGTGGTGTTCTTGCTTTGGACTGGGCAGAGTCTTTTCATATCCATCAGAAGCAATCCTGATATTTGGAAAAAGAAACTTCCCCACCTGCCTCTTAAAGTAAAGCATGTGTAGTCATTTCATGTTGCACCAAATGGTCATAACAAAAATATTCGAGTTTCAGAATGGTAGCAATCAAATATAAAAATTTTCAGTAGAAACATTTGCATCAATAGAACATTAATATCTGTATCAGTCATTGCATAGGAGAAGTCTACAGTCAGTTGCGTATTGGGAAACTTTGGTCAAAATTTAGCTATGGTTCATGCAGAGCTAATCACTGAACTGATGGTGTCCTTATTAGGGTCTTTGAAGGTGGTAAAAGTTAACAGAGGAGGTGAGCTTTAAAGAGTTATCCAGAAAAAAAGAAACAAGTGCCCAATAAATGTTGAGATAATCTTAAAGGCAACAGTTGCATGTTCTCATATGGCAAAAAAAAGTCATGCTTTTAAAAGTAACCTAGTTTTGTTTTTCTTATGTAGATATGGTTGAGTATGAGATAGTTGGGAATTTCTCTTCAGGGGAGAAATTTAAAATCTATCTCGCATGAACTTTCAAGCTTTGGCAAATGTAGGCAAGAGGTGCCACTCACTGCAGCCCTGCGCCTGTTGGAGCAGATAGCTGAATGATTAATCACAGGGCATGACATGGCTGCATGGACAGTAGCTCCACTATGATGTGCAAACACACTCACCAGCAAGAAGCTGGAGCTGCTGACTTCCTTATTACTAAGTACGCAGCTATATATTTAGATGCAGGCAAGTGAGAAATTGACTCTGGAGAATGAGGGCTTTGAACATTTGTGACCAGTCTTCATCTTCACGTGGACAGTGCATGTGCCAGTGGGTGGGAAATGTTGAGTGCATTCCCCACATTTAGAAGAAAAAGAAAACCTGCACAAAGGAAAACAAGCTTTGGCTCAAATTCTGTTTGACTTTCTTATTTGCATTGCTCAGTTGAAACAGCTGGCAAGTGATCTTATTAACACTTTTCTTAGTGTGGATTCAATAATTAAGACACACTTTTTGATCACATTTAATTCCACCTTCATTTTTCCTGTGGCTTCTTTGCATTTGATTAAGTACTTGGGGAAGACTTTTAGAAATTTCCCTTAAACCCCCTATAAAGGTATGTTGGAATAATACTTGTTTTCCTATAGTGTTCCTCTTTTGAGCTCTGGAGGAAGCAAAGACATGAGAAAAAGGAATTCTTTCCTGATTTTTTAAAAGTCACAATGTTCCCTTTTACTTATAGAGCAGAGTATCAACCAGATACTGCTGGCAAAACAATCTCATGTAAGAAAGAGATGGAGAGAGAAAGGTGCATAGTTCTACAAGTTATAAAGCAAAGATTTCTAGTGAATTGTGTGTGACATATTCAGGGTGGGTGGCCTGCGACAAATCATTCACTGTTTTCTTTTTATTATCTGTGAAGCAGTAGTCCTAGTGACCTTTCTCACAGTGGAATTCAAGAAGAGCCATGTTGCATTGACCCCCCCCCCTCCCAGAGGCCTGTATACTCCAACATTTCTCTTTCCAACAGCAACCGGCCATATGTTTTTGGAAAAGCCCATGAGCAGGACGTAACTGCACCCACTTCCCCTGCTTCACCCCTTCCCAGCATCTGACAGACACTTGCAGAGGGAAAGTCTACACCCATAGGCTTCCTTGGAAGCTGGACCCTGTGCAATCAAGCAACCAGCTTCCATGAAACCTTATAGAGAGATGTGCATGCATAGGCTTTCCTCCTTCTGGTATCCATGACCAATGCGTGGACATCAGAGGTGAGCCAAAGGAAGCCATGTGACTCAGAGTTGAGGTCAGCAGTGTGATCATTGTCCCTAGTAACTATGTCAGGACCCCTTCACGTGTACAATGTGTGGAGCGGTCTAAAATATTGAAGAGATTCAGGGAACAGGTGCTTTAGTGTAGGTTGAGCTGCTGCAGGTGGTGCAGAAGCCCAAACAGAAATGACCCAGCTTCATTTTAGGAATGTGTTTGTTTGTCTGCTTTTTGAAAATTTTGAAAAGGAGAGAGAACTTTCTGTCCTTGCCCTTGTCAATGATTATACAGAAAGTGGAAGCTCTTAAATGGACCTCTATCTTTTTTTGAACATCCACCCATGCCTTTAAAGATGTAAATGTCAGCATACCTGCCAATTTTTATTTACACAGTCTCATGGAGTTTTCACACTTTTTATCTAAGGCAGGAACAGGTAACTTGTGGTTCTCTAGATATAATCATAATAAATTTTTATTTATATCCCGCCCTCCCCAGCCGAAGCCAGGCTCAGGGCGGCTAACAACAATAAAATAGCACAACATTCTAAAATCATTTCATTATAAAATTAATTCAAATCAAATTGATGGCAACCATTGGGCTAGAGTTCTGTGAAGATTGCCAAAGGAGGGAGTCATAAATGGATTACAGTTCCCAGCATCCCTAGCTATTGGCTAGGCTAGCTGCTGGGGCTAGCCTAAAAGTAGCTTGAGAGCCACAGGTCCCCCATCCCTAATCTAATAGGATCCACCATTGGTTCCCCCCCCCCTTTGCTTAAGGGCTCTCTGCTTGTCTAATTTTATGTGAATAGCGGCAGCCTGATAAAAGTGTGCATATGCAAACCATCTTACAGATTCCAAGCTTTTCCCAGCCTTTCTGCCTGGGAACCTGGAGGTATTCCTGCATTGCCTCTGGTGATTGATTGAAAGGCTTTTAACAGGCCCCAGTCAGGCTACTTTGCTAAAAGCTTGTGTTGGTAAGTTTGCCTCAGGCCTCTATGCTATGATCCACCTTCTGGCTGTCACAAATATGTATCAGATTTATGTAACTGTTATGTGCTGAGTACACACAGAAGGTGGTTATATATTAACTGCTGATTTTTAAATAGCCATTCAGCCCAATTCTGCTTGTACACAGAGGTTCCCTGTTATGTTCAGTGACACCATTCTGTGATAGGAATACATTGTCTTGCTGGCTCAGACTGAGGTCCATCTAATTCAGCATTCTTGTTTCAAGCAAGATGCCCTCTTGGGCCCAGGATATTTTGTTGCCTGAGGTGAAAGACTAGATGGCCCACCACCACCCCACATACAGAAGCCCCACAGAATGAACTGTAGAGTTGGAGGGTGCCCCGCAGGGCGTTAACCCAACTGTATGCTTGATGTAGGAGCTCTATAGCTGGACCAACTATAGAGGTGGCTGTCCAATCTCTGAAGACACCCAGGAAGGGAGAGTCCATTGCCTTGCTATGTAGCCATTCCTATGGTTGAATGAACAGTCTGCTGCCTCCCATAAAATTGTTGGACCCTTCTGTTTTTTAAAAGCCATCCAAGCTAGTGGCAATTGCCACATTTTGGGTTAGTGGAGTAGTATCACTCTGGTCGCATGAAGAATCAATTCCTTTCATCAGTTTCCTTGAATGACTGAAGTTTTCAACAGACATGGGAATGTAGAGGATACAAGCAAAGGGGTTAATGGAGCTCCCTGTTTGAGGAAACCTTTTTGTATTTGGGAATATTTGCTGTTTCAGTGTTTGTTTGCTCTGGAGGTAGGACAGTAACACAGGGTGGAGCAGAATGCCTCACTTTAACCATTGAGGCACACCCAGATTCAACTCTGTTTCAACTTCTCTGTGCCATTAACATGCATCTCAGCTTATCAGTTGTCAGCTTATAATGACATCATTTGAAATATCTCATCTACCAGCAGCACTGAATACATTCAGTACTGTACCTCTTCCGCTGAATAATCTGGCAATCAGAGCTTTGTTAATGATGTCACAACTGCAGCTTCCAATTTTGAAATCCAACACTGTCAGTGTTTAATGGAGAGTCTGTGTGGAAGTGGATGGGTATATCTGGCTTCTGTTTATACTGTGTAAGTACAAGGTGTTACATCTTTTGCTTTTCCAGATTTGCTAGCAGCACCATCAATTATCACATTATGCAGTTAAGAGTGGGATATTGCCTAAGCAGGGTCAGCTTATTGCTAACTTCTGAGAGCCCTGGCTATGAAGCAATCTGTACACTTGAGAAATAAATATGAGAATACTGGCGGTTTATGTCTCTCTCTCTCTCCAGGTGAAATCAGTTGCACAACAGCCAGACTCTTCCCTCCTGCCCCTGTTTACAGAATAAGAATCTTAAGGGCAGCTTTTAAGTATTTTGGGCTGCTAGAATTCCAGTATATATCCATTCTTACAATAAATGTGGGATCTACATCAGGGGTGAGGAATCTGTGGCCCTCCAGGTATTGTTGGAAAGCCAGTGCCTCTCAGTGCCAGGCAGCCTGGCAAATGGTCATATATGGTTGTTGTTGTTGTTCCGCAACATCTAGACTAGGCTATAGAGACACAGGGAGATCCTTATTCCGCCCAGATGCATCTAAGCCCAGTGCCACCTAGTGATTAAAATCTGATTACCCTTTCCTCTGAGGCATTGCGGGCAAGGTCACCAGGAAAGTTCTGGTGCCATCACCGTGATGGTGGCAAACTGCTTCCCCACCCTCTTTTTCAGATAATGTTAAATAGTAAAGGTAAAGGTAAAGGGACCCCTGACCATTAGGTCCATTCGTGACCGACTCTGGGGTTGATGCGCTCATCTCACTCTACAGGCCAAGGGAGCTGGCGTTTGTCCGCAGACAGGTCATGTGGCCAGCATGACTAAGCCGCTTCTGGCGAACCAGAGCAGCGCACAGAAACGCCGTTTACCTTCCCGCCGGAGTGGTACCTATTTATCTACTTGCACTTTGACATGCTTTTGAACTGCTAGGTTGGCAGGAGCAGGGACCAAGCAACGGGAGCTCACCCCGTCATGGGGATTCGAACCGCCAACCTTCTGATCAGCAAGTCCTAGGCTCTGTGGGTTAACCCACAGCGCCACCTAGTAGTTTGCTGCTATTACAGAAAACTGGCACAGGTGCTAAGCAAGACCTGGAGTGCCCACATCACTACTTTGCTTTGCAGCTAGCAGACAGTTGAGCTGGGGTAGGCAGCAGTGGCATACAATGATTTGTTGCTGAATGGAGGGATGGGGGAACACAAGCCGCTGTGCCTCCCAGCCTGCTGCCTGAGCCATGTAGCTTCACATTGTTCATGGCAGGGCTGGCCCTGCTCACCCTGATCCTTCTCTGGCTAGAGATGTTGGGGATTCACTTGGGAAAGTGTCTCTGCCAGTGAGCTGCGCTCCATTACCTATGTTGAAATACATACAGCAGAGCTTGGATTCAATATTGCTTTTCTCCCTACAGGGCAAGGCCTGAGCATGTAAACTTGAGATTTTTATTGGGTTGAGATTTCCCCCCTGGAAGGAGCGCCTCAAGCAGGCCCACAGATTTTGCATTTCCACTCTCCCTTGTACTTGGTTTCAGAGAGCAAAGCTCATCAGTAACAAGAGATTAATTCACGGTGACATGTTGTTCAGGCAGTTTGGCAAACATGAAGCTTCCTAGAGATGATTATGCAAGTTTTTGGGCCAATTTGCATACATACTCCAACCGTCCCTATTGGTCAGGGACGGCCCCTGTTTTCACAAATATGTCCCTGGGAAAACTCTGCTCCTGTTTTCCCCACTTTAGGGACACATCTTATTGAGATTCGGTTAGTGTGAGTTGTGACATTTGGCATGCTTCAGGTCTGTGGAAGTTAACATCTCTGTGTTGTATTCAATTGACTAAGTCTGGATCCACCTCTTTGAATTAAGGGCATGGATGTATCTGTGTGTCTAATGTGTGCATACATACACATGTGAACTTTAAGGTTCCTGTGCTGGTGAAGCTCAGTTTGAAATGGCAGGCAACTAAATGACCAAACATCTTACTGGTTTTGAGAATAGTCCAGGGCATTCTGTTATAGAGTAAATAAATATAGACTTGAGATTTAGAATGGAAGAGCCATAGTTTCATGTGATGAGAATGAGCCACGATGAGCCCCTGGCTCATGTATTTCTCTTCTTTCCCACCTCCAGCCCAGCTGTGAAGAGGACTTTGAAAACTTTTGCTTCTGCTTTAGGTTTAAATTAACCGCAACTTGTTTTGTTGCCCATGCTATGTTTTTGCATTACATCCAAATGTAGTAAATGCATAATTTGGAATTAGGCAGTAATCACTTGCAATTATGATGGAGGTGTTGCTGGCTTGCTCCTCTTTTCATATTTGCAGTGTTGGTGGGTGTGCTTTTCAGACTTCATCAACATCACAGAATGAATTAGTCCCATTAATGAATGAAGAACATCAGGTGATGCTTTTAGTCTCAACGCCTACGATATATGTTTCTTCCAAGAGCCCCAGCATTTGCTGAAATTGGACTTCATGTAGAGGTTTAGAACACTGTGTTTCCTGGAGAAAAAAACTGTTGCAGGATGTGTTGGTGATTAGGCAATTATTCTGTCATTGGGTTAAACAAAGACATGATTTAGACTTAAGACTTTGAATGCTGAACAAGTTATGGAGACAAGGTGCCTAAGCAACCCACCGGTCTTGTGAGAGAGTTATCCTAGGTACACATCCAAGAAATTGCAACTTAAGCAACAATCCTGTGCAATGCTGATAGCCAGGTTATCCTAGCTCTTCGAAATGTCCATTTTTTCCTGAAACACTATATATCATGAGTGTTACTAATTTCAGCTAACTCCAGCTCTGTGGAAAGGAAGCAGACTCACCATGAGACAGGGTTGCCCATCCACTCTAGACAATATTATTTTTATGTAAATATTTATAAACTGCACTTTCATAAAAAATACAAGCATACAAAATGGTAATAAAACACCAGTAACAACATAATACTAGCTGGTAAGAAGAAATCAACATTGCAAAGGCCTCCTTGAATAATAACATTTTTAGGAGACATCTAAAGGAAGGCAGGAATGATTCTTGCTGAACCTCTACCTGTTTCGGGAGTTCCAACAGGACAGTCCTCAGCCAATCTTTCTCGCAATATCTGCAATGTAGTGTCACTCTGAGGCTTTATGGGAAATTAAACTGTTTGTCTGATGCTGCCAGGTTAGACCCACAGTTGTAAGCCCATCTGTGGGGCCTTGCTGGAGGACTTTTGCTATGGGTCCTCTCGAACTGTTCCAAACAAGGCCCCTAAAACTTGAAACAAGCATCAGATACCAGCCTTTTCTTGGTCTCAAGGCCTTGTTCCCATGACTGGGTTTGCTCTTAAACAAACCCTTTTAACTTTGTTCTGCAGTCATAATAATATTTGAACTTCTTATCCACCTGTAAGAGGATTTTGACCACAAAAATGAAAACACTTTATCAATATAGCAGAAGCGGAATGCCTTCTGGTTTTCTTTGTGAGATTGCACCAGGAATGCAAGCAGATGTTTCTTTTTAATCTAATCAAAATTTTGTAATTGAACGTTGAAGGAAAACACACCCCGTACTGAAAGTCCTTATGAAGCTCTCATATACACAGCCATGTTTTCAACCATCTGGAAAGCCAGTAATGGAAAGAGATTTCAGATTTCTATTTGCTAGCATTTTGTTTTATTTAAATGGATTGTTGCTCATTGTTCTGAAAACTTTTGGGATGAAGGGTGGGATATAAATCTTAATAATATTAATACTAATGACCTCCTATTGCTTGAACCTGCCCACCAACTGCCTTCCTCTTCCAATGTATTCTATTGCTAAGATGGGTGTGGTTGGCAGGGACTGGGAGCAGAGCCTTCTTTAGCATAACCCAAGAAAGAAATACAGTGGTACCTCGGGTTGCATACATTTCGGGTTACATACGCTTCAGGTTACAGACTCCGCTAACCCAGAAATTGTGCTTCAGGTTAAGAACTTTGCTTCAGGATAAGAACAGAAATTGTGCTCTGGCGGCGCAGCAGCAGCGGAAGGCCCCATTAGCTAAAGTGGTGCTTTAGGTTAAGAACAGTTTCAGGTTAAGTACGGACCTCTGGAATGAATTAAGTCCTTAATCTGAGGTACCACTGTACCAGCAGACTTGTAGGCACCCCAAGGTTTGCAGAGCTATGAAATAAATCTGTGGAAAAAGACAACTTCTAAGGGGGGGGAATAGAAACCCCCAAACAACCCTCCAACAGAGGGCTGACTGTTGGAGGGTTTGGAAAAAGAAAGCCAGGAGGGCAAGATGATAGAATGCAATGTCCTGATCACAAGCTCCACACGCTGCAGCATTTTGTTGCAGGCTCCACTTGTTACTGTGTGAGGCATGCTTGGAGTCACAGAAGTATTTGTAGAATATTTATAAAGGACAGAAGCTACTGGCAAAGGCTGTAGAGAGATCTTGGCTTGGGTCAAAGATGCAACTCCCCTTTGCTTCCTCTTTAGCAAGAGGATTGGGAAACACTGTTTTGGATGACACATATGGTTTTTTTTTATTATTTAAAAAATGTGGAGATCAGGGTTATCTGCTTAGGGAGGTGTCCATTCATTCTTTAGTTCTTTGCTCATCCACTTTTGATAAATGATGTGTGCTTCTGTAATCCAGGGATGCAACCCTCTTGCGGAGACTGGACGGAGCAAACTGCAGAACCAAAGAGCAGTCCTCAACCAGCAGATACTGAAGGCGGTGAGGATGAGAGCTGGCGCTGAAAACCTCCTCCGGTATGTTCCCACGACTTCCCTCCTCCCTCTGCCCACAGCCCCAGAATGCAGCCTTTGTTCTATCCAACAGGAGCAGCCTCTGATTCCCAGCCAGCTGCCCAGGGACTCCCAACATCTCACGGAAGAAATTGTAGCTGGGAATAATCCTGCATGTAGACTCCATGTAGTATTTTTAGACTTTCATCTATCGGAAATCTGTCTGCTCTAAAAGCTCTCCCTTGCTTTTCTTTACACATGTTTTGTTTTGTTTAAAAGAAATCACATTTATTTATGTACTGCCTTTCCATTTAAAAGAACTCACTCAGTCTTTACTCCAAACTGCATAACAGAAATAATGAAAAAGCAATCTTAAACAGATACAACGTCAGCATTTCTAACAAACACAGTAATGGATAATTTCATAACTATCTTTTGATGCCATAATAATTAATTGAATAAAAATATTTTTTTCAGCGGTAGGGAGCAGCTAGGATAGCTCAATACACAATATGATTTCAATATTTCAAACAATTCATTTCATAAATGTAATGGCTTGGGTTCTAAGATAAAGTAACTTAAGAAAGTTTGCGGAAGGAAAGTTTCTCATCCGTTCCTTCTTCATGCAACCTGACTGGAGGTTTGGCGGCCCTCATTTGCTGAGCAAAGTGGGATCAGGCACAGGGACCATCCCAAACAAAGTGGCACAGAAGTGAGGTGGGGAGACATTCCTTCCCCAAACCTTCTTAATTTAACTTGGGATCCAAGCAGACATCTGAAAGCTGTGCATGTTGCTGTTTGCTAATGGTGTTTGTTAGCCTTGTTTGTTGCTTGTTACTCAGCAATTTCCAGAGAACTTGCGGTACATTTTAATAACATAAGTATACATGAAATACATTATCATGTTGACACATTCATACAAAAACCTATGCAATTAATTTAAAATATGCAAAACAGTCCTTTCCCCAGACAACCTTGGAAAGCTTTGACTACGCACGAGCAGCATTGTCATAGTCCATCAAAAGCCTGTAAAAAATGTAGCTATTAAAATGACTCCCTTTTATTAAAAGGTATCTAGTTCAGAGTTTTGAAGCTGAAACCATAGCAAAAATATGAGCTAGTCCTGCCTGGAGAAGGTGAGGAGTTTGCAGATTTTAGCTGGGCATATTAAGCCTAGATTTGGCTGTGTATATGCTATGCCTTTCAAGCACATTCAAAGCACATTCACCCCCAAAGAATTCTGGTCATTGTAGCTTACCCTTCACAGAGTTAAATTTGCAGCAACGCTTAACAAACTGCAATGCCTGGAATTATTTGAGGGGTGAAATGTGCTTTAAAGTTTAAAGTATGATGTGTGTGCAACCTTTGCTGCTAGCAACTCCTCTGATCCATGCTGGGTCCTTGTACAAAGCCCAGCCTGGCACCATTTTGAAAGAAGTAAACCTTTCACTAAGGCCCTACCTTTAGAGAATGAAGCAGCTGCTCCAGGTGGGAGGGCAGGGACAGCAGAGAACTGCTCTTCCTGGGGGTCCCTGACCATTTCATCCTGATGGAGGGCTAAGCTGTTTGTGCTGTCTGGCTTGCCCTGTACTCTCTAAACTCTAGCCTGCTGCCCTCACATTCAGTGAAGGAGACAGTCCTGTCACCAGGGTTCAACAGCTGTTCTGGTAGAGTTGTGTGGGCGGCTACTATCTTGCCCTTTTTACCTCAGGTAGCAAAATGTATTGGGCAAACCCTAAGCGACAGCTTGAAAAGAAAAGAAAAGTGAGGGATAAATTGTAAGTTCTCTCTGCCACTCACCAACACTTGACGACCTGTCAACTGTATTTGTGGGCCTTGGCTACAGTGCTGTGGGTCAATGGAAACCATTGCCATTCAAAACCGCAGTGGAATTGTTAGGCAGGCCTATTGCTTTGTTTGTCTTCATCGGCTTAACAGTCATAACAATAGTATCTGTGCCACGAATATTGTCTTGAAAGCCATTCCACATTCTTTTCGTTTGGCAGTGGGCCATATCAGTTCTGAAACCGGAGTTTTTTCATGTCTGTTCTTAAGGGGGAAATCTCAGAAATGTAGAGAATGCCGGTGAGGCCCATTATACAATAAAGAGGCTGTCCTCAAAAGCGTTCTCAAAGGTGCAGCGCATAGTTAAACTATGTAACTAGCTCCCACGGGAGGCAATGATGGCCACCAGCCTAGATGGCTTTAAAAGAGGATTGGACACATTCATTGAGGGAGGTTAAGGCTATCAACAACGGCGAAACACTTCCTCCACAATAGGATGTAGCAATGCTTTTGAATACCAGCTGCAGGAAGCCGCAGGAGGGGAAAGTTCCCTTGTGTCCGAGTCCTTCTTCCCTTTGGGGTATCTGGTTGTCCTCTGTGAGAACAGGATGCTGGACTCTATGGGCCACTGGCCTGATCCAGCTGGCTCTTCTGGTGTTCTGACGTTCGTGTGTGCCTTTTTCTTCCTGGCAGGGCGACAACCAGCAACAAGGTGCGGGAGCAGGTGCTACTGGAACTCAGCTTCGTCAACTCAGACCTGCAGATCCTTAAGGAGGAGCTGGAAGGACTCAACATCTCTGTTGAGGTTTACCAGAACACAGAGTGAGTGGGGGAGGAGCTATTGTAGTATTGTTCCCCAGACAAGTATGCTACCTGTGAATGAAAAACACACACACAAAAACAAATATTTGTCTGGGGGGGGGGAATGCAGAGAACAAAGGTGCACAGGAGAGAGGCGAAAATATTCAGTTTGGTCTGGCTGTTGACTGAGGAGATTACAGCGGGTATTTACCTTCCTCCTTGGGAAAGGTATTAAAAGCAATTAATTCTGATCCCTAATCCTCAGAAATGCCTTCGAAGAGCTGGCTTGAATGGGGAGTGGCAGAGAAGGCCAGAACTAACTTCTCCTCTTGGTATTAAACTGCACAAAGCCAGCAGGCAAAGTGGGGCGCTGATTTGCAGCGAAACATTTAAAGCCAGGCTTTGCTCTTCTTTCGCTTTTCATAGTTATTTGTCCCTCTCATTTAATAATTTCTTTCTCGCCTAAATAAATAAATATTCCTCCCAGGGGTATACACTTTAATTCTCTTAAACTTCAAGCCCATTGTCAGCACTGTCACAAACATATATCCCAGCCTGCTTTTTAAAGACAATATACTGTAGCTCTGTTGTGCACCCCCATGCTTTTATTGCTGCTGTTGCTTTGCTTGATTGATCTTAACAGCCCACACTTTAGCATAGATTTAAGGGACATTTTGAAAAAGGTTGTGTGTGCTGCCAGTCAAAAATTGAGAAGTTTATTATTTCTCCCACTATGAGGTTGGCATTTCAAAGGGTCACAATGAGAGATTGAATTCCACCCTGCATTCATCTTAGAGCTGGCAGGAACACAGGTGCCCATGGAAATTTGTGCACAAACATGGCAAACTTAATAAAGATGGATCAGAGGGGAATGCCTCAGATCAACAAGCAAAGGGTTTGTTTTAATGTCGTGGTTAATGCCAGGGATTTGGTTTTGATTTCATGTGGCTCCCCCCTCCCTTTCTTTTTTCTCTGAGAGTGGTATGCCTCTGAATAACAACGACTGGTTTTGTAACCCGTTCTGCATCAGGTTGTTTATTTGTACATCAGTGATGAGGAGAAAGAAGGCTGGGAGGAAGGGAGCCTTAAACTACTTTGGCGGACTTGCATTTTTTTATGTGAAAATGCTGAGGGGTTGTATTTAAAAGAAGGCCTACCCACTGTCATGGAGCCCTTCCCTATGCTAGAGTTGAACAACACATTTGTATTGTATTGTATTGTATTTGCAGCATTTATACTCCATACTTTAACCAAAAAGGCTGTTTGAGTGGCTTACAAAAAACAGTGTTAAGATGGTTCCTGTCCTCAGGTTCACAATCTAGAAAGCCATGGCACACATAAGAGCATGAGAGCCTGCTGGATCAGGCCAATGGCCCATCTAGTTCAGTATCATGTTCCCACGGGGGCCAAACAGTTGCCTGTGGAAAACCAGCAAGCACGACCTGAGCACAAGAGCCCTCTCCCCTCCTGTGGTTTCCAGCAACCAGCATTCAGAAGCCTTGCTGCCTCCAACTCTTTGTGGCTACTGTCCATGATGGAGGCAGAGCAATAGCCATCATGGATAGTAGCCACAAAGAGCCCTCTCCTCCATGAGGAAAGGGAGGCAGAAGAAGCAATCTCCAGTCAGTGGCTTTATCTCTTGATAAAGAGCAGCCCCCTGCCCTCCCTGAAGCTCTCTTCCCAGATCAGATTCAGAAGTGGAGCAGGTAACAATGTCCAGACTGGGAGGATATGGCAGCTCCTGCCTCACAGTCCTCTCAGGCAGAGCTGGCTTGATGGCAGTTGGAATCATCACAGAATGATGGAGTCGCCCTCCTCCCTTGTCAATGTCAGTGCTGGCTCTAGCTGGCTCACCCTCCCTTGAAACGCTGCCCCCCTACCCGCGCAATTGGATTCAGGAGCTGAGTTGGTGACAACAACAGAACTGGTGACACACATACACCCATGGGTGTCCATAGAGGCCTTACTTGGTGCCTGCCGGGTCCCTTTCCTTGCTGAAACTAGGCTTTGAAAGAAGTGTTCTGTTCCCCATTAGAACAGGCTGAGTGGCATGTGTGCTTGGTGGCATGGAGTGGGTGGTGCCCACAGCAGTTCCCCCATTTTGTAAGTGTGGTCTCAGGGTTATAAAAGGTGGGCGACCCCTGAACCCGGAGGTCAACCTTAAGAGAAGTCGGCTTATGTCTGCCTATGAATGTCTGCCTATGTTTAACTCATTGCATGGCCTTGGGCAAGTCACTTCAACTTTCATCTCCACTTCCTCTTCTTTGAAATGAAAAGGATCACTGCCCACTGAAGCAGTTTGTTGGGAGGGTGAAGGAAGAGTTTGCAAACCACTTTTTGGTTTGCTTGCTTTTTAAATGATGCAATTGAGCCTATTGGGGTGTAGGTGTCAAACAAGCTAGTCTACACTTATGGGTACTATATAGAGGTTCACAGAACAACCACTTTCCTACATCAATTTGCGGTTTTTGAAAAGTTGGGGGAGGGAAAGCTTGATCTTAATCATCTTCTTTTTTTTTAACACAGGGAGGCTTTTAGCATTCCTCTGATACCGCTTGGCTTGAAAGAGACCAAAGAGGTTGACTTCGCAGTTCCTTTGAAGGTAGCGTTTCTACTAAGCAACTTTTAGTAGCAATATTTTACACCGGCAGGAAAAAGTATACACTGCAGATGTTGGGGTGATAAGACAGATTCAAATTCTCATTATGACTTAATTTGCTCTCCAGGGAAATGCTTAAAGAGAGATTTACAAGTCACAAAAGTTGGTTTAGGTTCACAATAAAAACCTTGATTTGACAGTGAATCTCAGGGTTTCATTGTTAAGAAAAATCTTGTAAATTTATCACTTCCACCTAGATTATTTCTAGCTCTTATGGTTAAGAGAATTTAAAGAAAAAAAGTTGCATGTTTTAAATTCCAAGAGCAGATTACAAATATGGGCCAGGCATTACCTTGTCTTTTGAGAAAAACAAGAATGTCTCATTCATGCTGTCATAACATTAAAATTGCACACTTCTTTGTGGTTTTTCTACTGTGCTAGTCCCACTGTGTCCAGAGATTGTGGTGGAGGCACTAGCGAAGAGCCATTTCTTTAGGAATATGGAGAGATGTTTTGCCCATAGGGGCCTTTCCTACCCTTATCAAATGTTACTGTTAATGCTGGATTTTCTCTCCTGCAGAAATGTGCAAGTCCACATGCATGAGCATTAATATACTACATAATGCACAGCCTGCCATTCCCCAGACTGGGGAGGCTCATTTTACGCAGCCAATAACATATTGTAGACACATAGGCGCCGACTCCATGGGGCCTGAGGGGGCCCGAGCCCCCTCAAAAATTCGTTTGGGGGGGGCTCTGCCCCCCCAATAATTTAAGAAAATTATTAGTTATATTATGCTTTGTAAAATCACAAAATTATGTCGGTATTTTTTATTTTCCTTGTTTGACGATAGTTACCTTTTAAAATACATTCAGTAATGAGTTAAAACAAAGCTACTCCCGATCTAGAGAGGGGGTGGGGTTGCGGGCTCTCGACCCATCAACAATTTCGCGGGGCTGGCGTCAGCCCCTCGAGAAGCGGGGATTCCCCCTAGCTCATTAGTATTCACCGCCCACGGCGGCAGCCAGTCGGCTGCCGCAAAGGGTGGACCCTCACAGGTTCACTTAAGGTCGGGGCAGCCCGGGGCTCGCCCCTTTCGTTCCCCCAGCAGCAGCGGTTTGGAGGTCTTGGGCCCCCCCAATATTTTTTATAAGTCGGCGCCCCTGTGTAGACACTTGTGCTATTTGAAGGTATATTTACGTGAAAGAACAAACCCCTTCCTTGGTTTTTAAAACAGCTCAAGACTGGCTGTTGCAGAGTAAATCAAAGCAGCATGAGGAACACGACTTGGGTCGATGGTCATATTCAGACAATCCTATTTTGCTTCATTAAGCTGAACTATAGAAAACCCTTTTGGCTGCACAATCAGTTCCATTGCACGATCTGACAAACCTAGACATCATCCATGAACTATAGTTTGCCACTGGGTAATATCCAATGTTATTTGCACAATACTAACTTGGGTCCATTAATTGCAATGGGTTGCTATCAATGTAGCATTAAGCAGATTGTTCCATTAGTGAAAGGACTTCTCCATACACAATGGAGCAATCTACCCCTCTCTTTCCCCTGTATGTCCTCTGTAAATCTGTTCTGGGGCTTCCCACAACTCTCTGGAGCAGATCGGAGGATGGTGGAAGGCACACACAGGGGGAGGACTCTCATTGTGCTAGTGCCCAGTGGGTTTACTTTAAGTAGAAATTCTTTGGTTACAACCCATTGTGTCCAAAATTGTAGTTAACAGCTTTGGGATGAGCCAGGGTGCTAAGCTATGGTTTAAAGTAGCCTTAATATCCTGACTTGTTTCAAAGCCCTTAATTTGTTGGTTTGGGTGACATTTAATGGAAGACTTCTTGGCAGAAGCCTGTTTGCCAGGATCATGCAAAGGTAGGAATGAAGGGACTGCTGGTGCTGAAATCTAAATGCAGCCACTATGAGGTTGGGGTGAGGGCAGTGAGTGTAACATGTTGGAGGCCATTGGTAGCCCTGCAGTGTAATAACCTAGATAAGGGCCCCAGAGTTCTGAGTTGACCAAGGCTGGTTTGTTGGCCTGTAGTTTTTAGCAAGTGGTAGACAGGTTTTACTGGCTTTACTGCAAGATCGTTGTGAGGTTTTATGGTTCTCTTTCCTAGACTGATCTCCTGATCTGCTTTTATGTGTGTGTATTGCCTTGCTCCACTGAATTGGTGGTATAAAAATTCCCTGTCTGCCCAAAGTAATTCCCACATGCCTTCTTATGAGCCAATCGCACACAAGACTGAAGAGCTCTGGTTTTAAATCTTCTTGGTACGAGTGAAACACCAAAGAAATCTCCAAAGAAATCTGAATGGAGAGCAGGCTTTGGCTCAGGCAGGTGGTTGTGACTTTTAATAGACTTTATTTCAAGTGCTTTTGCTGCTTCTGTGCAGTAAATGAATCACATAAACAACCCCCCTTTTGAAACAGGAAAGAGAGACAGAGGAGGACAGAGAAAGATTTATCAAGATTCTGTCTGGGGCACTAGGGAGCTGGGCAAATATTTACACCATGAATGAAATCAGGTTCTCCGCCCCTCTCCATGGCCATTCTCTCTCCCTCCAAATGAACCCACCCTCCCACAATGCTGTGCACATCTAGGTTTATTCTGCTAATTTACCCCCTGCCCCTTTCATTTTAAAATGCATAGTCCATTCTCAATAGTATTCTTGTGCCCTGAAAGGGATTATGAAACAGATGTGTGTGCAGGAAACCCTGTCTTTGCCAGAGGGCAAAGAAATGTCGGAATTAGGCAACAGACTGATCTTCCCAGCAAACATTTCTAAGGTTTGAAGTTGAGTTTGCTCCCTTTTAAGCTGGCTGGCTTTTAATACCAGAGGAGCAAAGTGGACATGAAGCAATTTCTAGAATACCCAAGAGTGTAAGAAGAGTCTTGCTAGATCAGACCATCCTTTTCCTCATAGTGACAAGCCACATGCATCTGGAAAGCCAACAAGCAGGTCATCAAGGTCAAAGCACAGTCCTGATGTTGCTCCTCAGCAAATGTGAAGGTTCTATGCTGGAGAGGGGAACCGGATTTGTATGTTCCCCCTCGTTCCATTCAGTTTGATCATTCCTGTGTTCAGGCAAAGCTAGCAGACATCATCATGCCTTGTGGCTTTCAGTTCTGCTAATTAATTTTATGCTGTTGATTTTGCTGGATGACTCAAAATTCTAGTGTGACAGGAGAGAAAAATTCTCGGTCCACTTCCTCCACCCCAGGTGTGCATACTGTCTAGTCGCATACTTCACATACTTCTAAATGTTGTTGACAAATACAAAATTGGAAACTGGCTCATCTTTTGCATAGTGGTGGTCATAGCCTTTAAGCAGCAATTTCAATTTTCAGTGTGTGTGTGTGTGTGTGTGTGTGTGTGTGTGACATGAGCTTCTCTGGGTGTTTTGTCTCTTAGAATGTGCTGTGGGGATGAAGGTTGTCTTTACTAAGAGATGCTAAACAAATCTCATTCAATGGCCAAGCTTCAGTGTTATAAACCAGCCCTCAAGGCTTGGAGCTTTTCTAAAAATTAGGTGAGGATTTAGGCTTCATGCAGAGTCAAGGACTCTACTTGCTTAAGGTTAGTTCCTTTTTGGCAAATGCACATGTCAGTTCAGGGCTACATGATCAGGTGAGCTCTTCATTACTTATTGATAGCATTGTCAAAGTTTTTTAAAATACTTGCGCAGCCATGGTGAAGAAATTCAGGATTTGAACTGTACCATATCTCCTTTATCATTTCCAGGACTTTATTCTGGAACACTACAGTGAAGAAGGTTCTGAATACGAAAATGAAATTGCTGATCTTATGGACTTAAGACAAGTAAGTTAAGTCTATTTAGAAAATGGACTTGGATTTTAGGTGTGTTTTTTTTTTAAACAAAACTGTAGATGAGAACTTAAAAAAAATGATTTAGATGCAAGACTGGCCCTAGGCATCTCCCCAAAGAAACATTGGCCACATAGGAACTTGAACTAGACCCTCCCCAAAAAAACCATGTACCTGTATAAAGTATGGACATAGTAGCTGTAATTCCTGCATTGCAGGGGCTGGACTAGATCCTTGGGGTCCCTTCCACCTCTATGGTTCTCTAGATGCCGGGAGAAATGAGCTCACTCCAAAAAAAGTAATTGCCATATTTTAGGTGTTTGTTTGCTATCCATTAGTTTATTACTAGTGAATAATTGGAATTTGGATACCCCCACTGGCTGGATCTTGTGTTCATTTGTACACTGCCTAACAGTGTAGCCATGTTTTGTTTTCATTTGCCTTCACTTTGACCTCACTTTTGTAAGTGTACTCCCAATCATTTAAGAAGCCACTTTGGGCATGACAAAGTCAGCTGCGGCCTATGAAAATGTGTTCAGAACTCTGTACTAATGTGATGATGTAAAATCCATTTACACGGCACATGTTGATGACATACCAAGGTGAATGTATGTTTTGTATTCTAAGGCCTGCCGTACCCCCAGCAGAGATGAATCGGGAGTTGAGATGTTGATGAGCTATTTTGTTCAGCTCGGCTTTGTAGAGAATAGATTTTTTTCGCCAAGCAGACACCTGGGGATTTTATTTACCTGGTAAGTTCCATTTAGAATGTTGTTAGTGTTGGTTCTAATGCGTTGGGAGCACAGCTTTGCATAGTGGGTTTGAAATTTGACCTGGCGGATTCCAGCCCTGTGTTTCTGGAGGCAAAATGCAAAGCCTCCCATTTGGCCAAAAAAGCTCTTAGCGATCCAGTCAAGCGTTGCAAGGAAGGGGTGTGCTGCTTTTAAGAGAGCAAGAAGAAATGTGCTTTCTAGTTGACAAAGCTCAGCAATTAATGTGTGTTACGTGCCCTGGATTATGAGCATTGTTGACTCTTAGTCAAAGTAAAGAAGAGCCCATCAATGAGCTGGTGCAAATGTAATGCTTGTCAGATGCTTAACTGTAGCTAAGAGGGTTGGGAGTGGGTCTTAAAATTGTCTATTCTTTGTCCTAATCCCCTCACCACCACCACCACACCACCCTTCTTAATTACATACATACATTAGGTTTTGTTTCTGTTTTTGCTGAAGGTATGACTCTTTCACTGGTGTTCCCGTCTGCCAGAAGAACCTATTGCTGGAAAAAGCTAGTATTCTGTTCAACATCGGAGCCCTCTACACCCAGATTGGCACAAGATGCCATCAGCAGACACAGGCTGGGCTTCAAAAGGCCATTGAAGCCTTTCAGAAAGCAGCAGGTAGGGAAGAGTTGTATGTTTGTTCTCCAAACACCTTTGAATAGTTGCTTGATCCAGTTGCTTCTCTTTTGCATGCATAGAGCCGTACAAGTTTCACATGAGCCTGTGTGTACACACTGTACCTTTCAGGCACATCCAAAGCGTGTTCTTTCCCATAGAGATTTCTAGGCACTGTAGTTCATCCTCCCAGAGCTACAATTCTCAGCAGTCCTTAACCAATGACAGTGCCCAGATTTCTTTGAGGGAAAGAATGTGCTTCAAATGTACCTTACAAGATATAGTGTGTACACAGCCTTCATTTAATTTCAACGTATTTGCCCTCTAAAGAAACCCAGGATTAAACAGGTTTTTAGCATGAGGGGGAACACGTTTAAAACAGTAATAATTAAAAGATTCACTTTTCGAGTTTAGTCCCATTAAATATGAAACTGCCCAAGTAACTCATTTAGTTGAGACTAAGGGTTGTATCCGATTTAAGCTACATACACAGCATATATTGATAACCCCTGCCCCCCAAACCCTAGGAATCGTAGCTCTGTGAGGGGTAAACGACAATTCCCAGTATTTTGTCTGTGTGTGCGTGTGTGCGCGCGCTTTAAACGTGTGGTGTACATGCAGCTTAAGTTTTATTCAGGAGTAGACCCATTGAATTGAAGTGACAGTGTTAGTTAGTTATACTCAGCCATTTTCGTGGGTTTCCTTTCTAACTTTGGATGCAACCCAAAGTGAATATTATGGTTAACAATTAATGAGCTGTAGTTTCAAGGCCTTAGACTGTGGTCCATTATTAACAGCTTTTTAAGTCTCATAAGTCTTTCTCCTCTCCTTCCCTAAGGTAGGCATTGCACTGGCTGGTATATAATTTATTGCAGCTTATACTCCAAAGGAAGGGCTATCTGTGGCTTGGTGGCAGAGCCCTTGTTTTGCATGCAGAAGGTCCTAGGTAGTCCCTGGCAGCATCTTCAGGTAGGGCTAGGAAAGTCTCCTGGCTAAAACCATAGGGAGCTGCTGCCGGTCACTGTAGTACTTAGCTGGAGAGACCAAGGGTCTGATTTGGTGTAAGACAGCTTCCTGTGTCTCCAATGATCCACACTTTAAATTATCCCCACCCTAAGTGCAATGGCTTCCTGTATTGTGCCCACCAATCTCTGATGGGTGAGTCGTTTCACGGGTCCCAGCACATACCTTGGTTTGTATTTCCTTGCAGTGGTGGTCACAGGAGACTGAGGGCATTTTCTGTGCCCTAAGTTTTACTTTTGCTGGTTTTTATTTGGTTTAGTTAAAGGGGAAAATAGAATATGGAAAAATACAAGGAGTATTCCCTGGATGTCCAGATCCAGAGATTTTAAAATCACAAAACATGCAGCAAAAGAAGTGCGGAAATATAGGCTGTTAGACCTTTAAAATATTCCCTTCTAAGTTGCTTCCAAAGTTACCCACTTCTCTTAGCATAGAAAGAGACCATACATTTGGTAAGTTAAAAATGGTTTATTTACAAATTATTCAAAGGTCAGATTCATGTGCTTTTATATATAGCAGCAAGAAAAGACAGGCAGTTTATATTGCAAAATGATAAGACTTTCTATATTACTTGCATAGAAATACAAAGATGGCTTGCTAAAGCCCCACGGTCTAAGCTTCCAGCATCCAGCTTAGACGTCTGTACTGTTTGGGTTCACATGGTGGAAGAAAAAAGACCCAAAGGGGTTGGTAGCCCTTCCTCCCAAGGCGAGGGGCTGTGACCTAGCTAAGCCTGGCAGGACAATTTTCCAAAATTGTGCACAAGAGGGAAATAATGAGAAGACTTGGGAGAAAGCCAAGATTTTCAGAAGTCCAAAAAAGTTGTGGGGGTTTTTTGGGGAGGGAGTGACCAACACTTCTAAGTACAGCCCAACAAGGACTAAGTGTTATCTGTGGTCATGGAATGCTGGCTGTTTGGAATGGAGTGAATTGGAATGGCTTAATTTCTGAACAGCAGCTGCGAGCTACACACTGCAACATTTTGTTGCAGGTACCACTTGTGTTTGTCTAATTTGCATAATTTGTACTCGGCACAGAATCTGTTTTTCTCCGCTGGAGCAGGATTCTGCCTCCCCCACCCTTGAACACAATCAAAACTACACGCAGGCCCAGCTGAGATTATTCTGAGATGGGCACCCAGCCTAAATCTGTCTGCTTCAAAGATGTGCTTCAGTTTGCCTTTACAGCAAAATGCTTTTCATTGTACCTGTGGGGCGTGACCACATAGCATTGTGCACAATGCGTTATCATTCATAACTGTACACATAGTTCTTTGTGGACAGAGGGAAGATTGTTGCTATGGCTTTGGTCTATAAACACAACCCTGTGCATACATATATGTACTTAAGAGACAAAAAAAAAAAAGAAAAGGTCACGGCTGAAGTACTTTTGATGTAAGGATGAACTAAACCAAGACAAGCTGCTGTGGACTTTTGTCTGTGGATCTGTTAAGAAACTGAGGGTCTGGCAATTTTTTATCTAAAGCTGACATCTTTTTCTGTGAAAAGTTGAAAAGAACCTTTGCTCCCAGAATTTTTCAACCGCTTTTAAGGCAAAACGTATTAGAAATGGAGCTTTTAATAAAAGATTGCCCCACCCAAGGCTGCTTTTCATATGACAATGGAAGCAGGAAATTTAAAACTAGCAAAAGCTCCGCCATAATGTCAGTAACCCCCTTGAGTGGGGGATGGGGGAATTCACAGAACCAAATAATGCAATGCTCCATTCTCTGTCATATTGGGCAATTAAAAACTTGCTTCTGAAACTTGACAAACTGGTTGGGTAAGGTGCATTTTTGAGATTAGATTTCAGCACCAGCACGCAAGTATTACTTTAGTGCTTATACTACAGTAAATGTTTGTTTTAATTTTCCAAAAGGATAGTTTGTCATCTAACTTCATTTTGGCTTGCTTGCTGCTATGGCAGAGCTCTGGCTCGGCTCCAGACTCTGCTCGAGGGAGTGCCCTGGCTCAGTTACTAAGGGATTTCTCTTCCTCCTCAAACCCACAAATGTCTCTGCTCTTTTTCGTCCCTCTCCTAACTGCCATGCCAATTGTTTTTATCCCACATTTCCTCCAAGGAACTCAGGTAGCACTTGCGGTGTTCCTCTTCACTGCCACTCTTTTATCCTCACAACAACCCTGTGAGGTAGGCCAGAGTGAGAGTGGCCCAAAATCACACAGCAAGCTGCGTGGCAGAATAAGATTGGAACCTGGGTCTCCTTGGTAGTAGTCCTGCACTCTTGGGGCTGTGTGCATACCGTACCTTTAAAGCACATTCAAAGCATCTTTTCCCTTTAAATAATTCTGGGCTCTCACAGTTACAGAAACCTGTACCAAACTACAGTGCCCATAATTATTTGAGGGAAAGAAGGTGTTTTAAACATATAGTCTTTAAATAATTCTGGGCTCTCACAGTTACAGAAACTACCAAACTACAGTGCCCATAATTATTTGAGGGAAAAAAGTTGTTTTAAACATATAGTGTGCACACAGTTTAACTCTGTGTTGGGGAATCTCCAGCCCATGAGCCTAATTAGGTCCACCAGGTCTCCGCATTTGGCCTTTGAGGCAGTTTTGGCCAAGACTCACCCACCTGCCCAACTGATGTCATATATGATGCTAGGGGTGGAGCAAGTAAAGAGTGAGTTGGGCCAAAAGGAGGTGTGCATAGAACTATGTGTGGTGCTCTAAGAACATAAGAATTGCCTGCTGGATCAAGCCAATGGCCCTTCTAATCCAATATCCTGTTCTCACATTGGCCCCAATGGGAAGCTTGCACGAGCCCAAGAGCCCAAGAGCCGCATCCTCTCCTGTGGCTTCCGGCAACTGGGATTCCGAAGCATTGCTGCCTCCGTCTCTAGAGTTGGAGCATAGCCATCATGGCTAGTAGCCATTGAATTTGGCTAAGCATCTTTAAACTGCCCTGAGACCCCCAGGTATAGGGCGGTATATAAATTCAATATAATAATAATAATAATAATAATAATAATAATAATAATAATAAATTATTTAAAGCCATCAAAGTTGGTGGCTGTTATGTATTCATTGGTGGTCTGTGTTTGCCTGAGCTGGAGTCTGGGCTAAGGAATCTGAGCTCCTGTCTTCTGATTCGATACATGATATCCAACCACAGAATATTTCAGGATTTGGACCTCTGCCATTGGCCCTTAAACTCTTAGTCATGATTCGCAGTTTGGAAGTTTAGACAGCCAATCAACATTGGGAGTGGCCCAGGGCTTCAGAAATGTATACAAGCAGTTGCTTTGCCCTTGTTGTCCTGTTCTGTTAGTTCAATAAAGGGTCTTGCTTTTGTCACTGTGTCTTGCTTTGTGGGAACCTACCTACACTTCAGTGGCCATCACCAGCTCCTCTGGGAGCAAGTTCCTTAATTGAACTGTGCTCTGCTTGAATAAGTCCTTTCTTTTATCTGTCCTGTCAGCTTCATGGGATGTCCACAAGTTCTAGTGTCTTGAGAGAGGGAGAAAACTTTTTCTCTATCCACTTTCTTCACTCCGTGCATAATTTTATAAACTCCTATCATGTCGCCTCTTATCTCGCCTTTTCTCTAAACTAAAAAGCCCCAAATGCTGTAACCTTTCCTCATAAGGGAGTCTCTCCACCCTTTTGATCATTTTGTTGCCCTTTCCTGAACCTTTGAGTAATCAGTAGATTGCCAGGGCTTCCAAGAGCCACTCAGGGCTCCAGGTCATTGCCAGTGAGCCACAGGACACCCACGTGCTGCTCTGGGCCTTGTGCCCATGCAGTTTAATTTCAAAACTGCAGGGGCAAAAGCAGCCCCACCCACTTGTCAGATACCTGTGTTGGAGATAAAAGTCTGGCCTGCTTCAGATAATGCATACTGAATGCTTGGATATCTAATGCAGGTGTGGGAAACTTTTGGCCCTCCAGATGTTGCTGAACTACACCTCCCATCACCCCTGGCCATTGGCCATGCTTGCTGGGGCCTCTGGGAGTTGAAGTTCAGCAACAGCTGGAGGGCCAAAGGTTCCCCACACCTGAATACTTTAGTGTGTCCGCCACACTCAGAGCCGAAGTAGCTGTTGTTACAGCTTTAATTTAAACTTGGTATTTTGTTAGCCAGTAATCAAGATATCTTATAAACATCATATCACTACTAACATTTTTTTGTTCCCTCCCCTCCCCATTTCAGGAGTTTTAAATTATCTAAAAGAGACTTTTACTCACACTCCAAGTTACGACATGAGCCCTGCCATGCTGAGTGTGCTGGTCAAGATGATGTTGGCTCAGGCTCAGGAATGTGACTTTGAGCAGATTTGCCTTCCCGGAATACAAAATGAATTTTTCACACTTGTGAAAATGGCCCAGGAAGTGGCCAAGGTAGGTGACAAGGTGAAGGTCCTGTTCATATAGGCATGTTTTTATTATTTGATTATGGCATGTCTGAACTAGCCATCGTAGAATCGTAACTGTAGAACTTTCATATAATCTTATGTCAATTTGAATGGAATACTTTTTTTAAAAAAAAATGGAAACACAGAAACACACATAGAACCTTACACAGAGTCATAACATTGGTCCTGGTCAGAATTCGAAACAGGCAGAGGAAGGTTGCCAGGGAGTGCATGAATTGCGCCTGAGAGAAATTGGCATTGATGACCAAACTGCATAACCTGGTGAGCAAATAAAGTACCTCAGTTTGCAGCGGCCAACGAAGGTCATGGAGCACATGACTTAAAGCTGCCTCTGCAGACTTTGGCTTGCAAATGCTAAGTTCCAGTGGCATGGTTGCAAACAGGACCTAAATCCAGATTTTAATCTAGCTCTTCAGAAACAAGTGCACGTTGATTAAATTAGCCATCTGCCAACAGTTCTTCTCATTAAGGCAACTGAAAGATTTGCCTACCAATTATGCTACCCCCATTATAGCAGGTAGATTATTGCAACACATTCAAAGCACTTTCTTTCCCACAAAGAATTCTGGGCACTGTAGTTTGTGAAGGGTTGCTGGGAGAATTGTAACTCTGTGAGAGGCAAACTACAGTGCCCTGAATTGTCTGAAGGGATGGAAGGTGCTTATGTGCTTTAAAGGTACAGTTTCTACACAGTCTTTCCACAGTATAAAGGGCTCAGACAGTGCCCTTTCATAGTCAAGAAAATCCAGATCACACTAAGAATGTGAAATTTTACATTCATTAGAAAACAAATAAGTTTCTACTGTTTCCTTTATAAAAAAAAAAGGGGTTAAACTCCCTGGCTGGTAATGAGAGAATGTGGACAGTGTGGGTTCAAGGTTCAGTAACAGAGCACATGCTTTGCATGGAGAAGTATCTGGCTCTGTCCTCTACTTCAGTGCCTTATTCTCTCATGGGGAACCTTCTGGGGGCCACATGTCAGTGGTGGTCGGGGCCAGAGGCCAAAGTGGGTGGAACAAGGGGTGTGACTTCCCTTTGTTTGGTTGTCTACATTACAGGCTTTGCAAGTCAGAGGTTTCTACACACAGAGAGACACACACACGTCCATCCTTCATCTAAGGCAAACAGCTTCCGGGTCATGTGGCCAGCATGACTAAGCCGCTTCTGGCGAACCAGAGCAGCGCACGGAAATGCCGTTTACCTTCCCTCCAGAGTGGTACCTGTTTATCTACTTGCACTTTGACGTGCTTTTGAACTGCTAGGTTGGCAGGAGCAGGGGCCGAGCAAAGGGAGCTCACCCCGTCGTGGGGATTCGAACCACCGACCTTCTGATTGGCACATCCTAGGCTCTGGTTTAACCCACAGCGCCACCCACATCCCTCTAGAGAAAGAATAGTGGATTGTATAGTACCACAGTGGCTGTTACTCCCAAGCCATTCTGGATCTTAAGGCATTGCTGGGTGGGACCTCCCTGGTCCCAACAGGCAACATCCAGAGATGCTCCTGCAGTAGCTGAAGGGATTTCTGCTTAGGCCAGAGGGTGGGGTGCACTAACCAATTCCCGTGGATTTCCTTTACATGCACACATCAGCTCTTGAGGGTCCTCCAAACCTCATCAGGAAGGAAAAGGCAAGAAAGCTTGAGTGGAACTCTGCTTGCACTTCTCAGGGTCCACGGCAGATTTCATCCAGTGAGGAGGCCTTAGATTGTTGCTTTTCCTGTTTCATTTAAAGTCACTCTTGCTTCAGCCATTCAGCTTCCACACTCACATGGGTGAGTGCATGTGTAGAAAACACCAATGGTTCACAGTTTTAGTTTTGAATCCTTCCTAATTTCTACCTTTCCAGCCTACAAATCCTCCTAGGTGTGCACACCCTATTGACCATCCGCAAATGGTTGGCATTAACCACAGATGACTGAGCTTTTAATGACAAGGAAAATGTCTCAGAGTTGGACTTTGTGCTTTTGTTTTCAGGTTGGAGAAACATACATGCTTGTTAACACAGCAATGAGTCAAGCACCAGTCAAGGAGAACATCCCTTATTCCTGGTCAAAACTGGCTCAAGTCAAATCGGACCATTTCAGAGCATTGGCACATTATTTTGTTGCAACAATTTTGAGTGACCACCAACGTAAGTCAGGTTTTGGATTCATTCACTTCTTTGCTTTGTTTCAGCAAATAGCGCAAGCCAAAAAACATGGGAGGAACTGGTGTTAGACTTGTGTGTGTTAAACTACGGAACTTGCTCCCATAGGAGGCAGTGATGGCCACCAACTTGGATGGCTTTAAAAGAGGATTAGACAAATTAATGGAGGAGGAGGAGGCTATTGATGGCTGCTAGCCATGATGTCTGTTCTTGGCCTCCACAGTTGGAGGTAGCAATGCTTCTGAATACCAGTTGTTGAAAACCACAGAAGAAGAGAGTGTTGCTCTTGTGCTCGAATCCTGCTTGCTGGTTTCCCACAGACAACTGTTCAGCCACTGTGGGAACAGGATGTTGCACTAGATGGGCCATTGTCTTGATCTAGCAGGCTCTTATGTTCTCATGAGGTAGCCCAGCAGACGTCTTGGACACTCTTAAGCCAACATTCCCATGCCTGATGCCCTCCAGATCTTTTGGACTACAGTTGACATCACCCCTGGCCATGCTGGCTGGGGCTGATGGGAGTTGTAGTCAAAAACATCAGGAGGTCACCAGGGTGGGGAAGACTAGTCTTTTAAATACACACTGCATAGAATATGGTTTCTCTGATCAAGGGGAAAGCTCTACTTCGTCTCCCACCAAAGGCAGAGACATGGTTGTTGGGAAGGGGAGAGAGACAGAGAGGGCGGGGGCTTCTCAGCGACTGTGCCAATATTGTGGCACACCTTGTCCCGCAAGGCTTATTTGATGATCTTCTGCTGGCTAGTGAAAGTCCTTTTTGTTCCACTAGGCTTTTGCCTCGCGAGGGAATCAGTAGCTTTGAAGCACAGCATGCTAGGCCTCTTTCTCTTGCATTTTGTAGTAAGAATCCGTTTGCTATTATGATTACGTTTTTAACTGCTGGAAGCTAACCTGAATGATGCTTATGCATTTGGATGAGAAATAATTTCATGTATTTATGTACGAATAAATGAATAAAATAAAATTAGTTACAGGTGCTTATACTTCGTTACAGCAGGCATTTGAATGCAATAATGTCCCTTTTTCCCATGGGTGAAATATCGGATATTTTGATAAGCAAAATAAAAGCCTCTTTTTAAGTCATCCAAACCGCATCCATGCGTGTGTGTGTGTGTGGTAGGGATGGAGTCAGGTTGTTGTCTGAGGATCATATCACCCTTGTTCAGAAAAAACAACACCCCCCCCCCAAAAAAAACCCATGGACACAGCCTTTTAATAACTTTGGCATTCCCCATCTGGAAAATTGGTTTCCTTGTCTGTTTAAAAACTTAAGAGCATAACACTAGCCTGTTGGATCAGGCCAATGGTCCATCAAGTCCAGCATCTTATTCTCATGGTGGCCAACCAGATGCTTGCTTAATGCAGTCTTGGACAGCCTGATGAAAGAAATGGGAGGAATTACTTAGCCAGCACATACAGACTTGAGAAGGAGACAACTATTATTATATCACGTATGCAAATTACATCACTAAAAAACCTGCCAGTTGCTAAGCTTGGCTGGTGATGATTCAGTGGTACCACCTACCAATTTATTTAGGGTGGGTAAAAAGATACCCTAATGGTCCAGCTTAAGAAGAGTATATTATTTGTGTATCTTAATATGCACCTTATGCCAGAGAAATTATCCTTTTGTGCTCTGCCATTTCTTCTCCTCTGTCTAATTTCAAAAATGGTGCTCTGTAAACTTTGTGTGTTTGATCCTCGCCATACCCCACCTGGTATGTGGCCCCTGGACCTTTGGACAAGGGGAAATGTGGCCCTCTGGCTGGGGACATTCTCCATACTTGATCTAAAAATCTGCTACATATGGCAGTAAATCTTAAACTAAACAATAAAATTGCACTTTGGTAGAGCTCAAGTTCCCTTGCCCTTTATTTCCTTGTTATTCTGCAATTAGCTAATGTTTGCAAACAGGTTTGAAGACGGAAGGTGTGCTTTTTTTTAACATTCTGAGTAAAGTAGTCTTGGTGAGCATGCCATGACATTCAGGCATCTGGCAGCAAAACAAGCCTATGAAGAATCCAAAATAATGTAAAGAGTAGTCCACTTAAACAGGTTTTAGGGATTGTTGTTCATGTTTTCAGGCCACACCTTCACTTAGCAGACCTTGAGGCATCTCCACCAGACGGAAATGAAAGTAAACCTGTATTTATCTTCTCTTTCATGTGCATTTGTTTACACCATTCTAGTGCGCCAGAATGATGACGAAGACCAACAGGAAAAGGCTTTTTCCCAGCTGTATGACCACATGCCGGAAGGACTGACCCCCTTGGCTGTTTTGCGGGACCGAGTTCAGCGGAAACAACTTGGTGAGGGCAAGCTCCCTTATCTTGGCTCAGTCCAGACATTGCCTCAAACCAGGGCTTTCACTAACCCTGGTTTAGAACCAAAAATCATGGATTGAACAGCCAGACGTGCAGGCAGATTCTGATCTTTGCTCCAGCCACCTTCTTATGCCTCCCCAAACTGGGGCAAGTTGATACAGCCACCCCACCCGTTCTCAGTAAGACTTGTCCACATGGCTCAGCTGCCTTCGGTGGGGAGGTTGATGACTGAAGGTGTGGAGGGACAGAGGAGGAACCTGATTATGCCACTCACAGCTAGCCAGATCCTCATGTCCACTTGTGAGTCACAAAAGGGATTGTTACCTGTGTCCCCCATTTCCCCAAGCACTGAGATGCCCCAGGGGCAGCGTTACCCACCTAGGAGCACAAAGAAGAATTTGACTGGAAGTTAATTGATTTCTAACCTTTTGAAGGAAAGGTGGGATGTAGATGCAAAAATTAAATAAATAAAAACTTGGAAAGCGTTCATAACCATGTATCTGGAGGCTGAAGAAAGAGCAGTAGATGTTGGATGTTTTCAGGTGAGATAGTGATAGGATGCCATGTGTCCTGCCTTACCCTTGCTTGAAGATAGCAGGTAACCTTTTTCTGGTAGGAAGTAATGATTTAAAAAGGGCTCCTCTGTTGCAAATGCTCCTGTGACAGGAGCATCTGAGATGGCTAAGCTCTCAAGCCCCATATGCACACAGGGCTCCCATATCACCTCAAACACGGGGGATTGTTTTGCTCTTCCATACAGATGGCAAGAGTGAATCCAGGCGCGCGTGTGTGTGTACCTGCATTGCTGTGGCCAGCAAGTCAGGCCTTTAAATTTCAGAAGATCCAATGTTCCTGCCCTCACTGAAACAATCCTTACAATTGCATGCCAGTCTTTGAAATGTCTTCTGCAAAGCTTGTTCAGTTTTGCTAAGGATTGTGGGAGTTGGGTGTTTGACCACAACAGCTAGGCTTCTGGTTGTGATGGGGCCAATCTACATTGACATTTATGGAACATGAAGTGGCGGGGAGCGGGGAGAATATTTTAGGAGCTAACCCTTGCGTTATGGTCCTGTATATTTGCTTTCCCCAGCAAAAGCTCACCTGCGGAGAGCCATTGTTCATCATGAAGAAGCCTTGAGGGTTTGTGGCTTGTGCAAAAAGCTCCGGAATATTGAGGTGCTCCAGGAAATCCTGTCAGTTGCCCACAAGCGGTCCCTTCTCAAATATTCACAGCAGGAGCAGGAAGATGACTTTTCGAGTTTGCTGCAGGCTCCAGATATCCTCCGTAAGTCCTTTATAGTCTGGGGTGCCCCAGAATCGAATCCCTTCCATATACTGTTTCTATTTTATCTGAAAGCCGCCTTGAATCCCTGTCAGGGAAAAAGGCAGGATTTAAATAAGCATCAGCAGCATCTTCAAGTGGGAGCTTTACTCTTGAACTGCTGGCTGAGAAAGGCCTCGTCCAAATCTTGTGTCGGCCCAGGACCCACTAGGCGGGGGGGGCGGGAAGTTCTTGGCATACTAATTTTGTTAGTTTACTTATTTTACCACTCTTCAAATAAATGGCACCAGGGTGGCTTAGAAAAACTTTATCACAATCTCACTTCAAAAAAACTGATCAAAAGAAAGCCAAGCTGGTGTGGAAAACAACCAGGAGCCAAAAAGAATACTAAAAGAAAAGGATAATTCCCAACAATATGATAGGAAAACCCATTGTTTTCAGCTTCATTATAAATGGCTTTGTTATTGGGTGACCTCTAATACTGTAAATAATAAATAAATGCCTCAACGTCGTGAGGAAGGGGGCAAAACATGCCTTCTGTGGAAGGGAGCTCCCAAGCTCCCAGATAGCCTTGCTTCTTGTAGAAGCTGCTCTGTCTTCCTGACAAGGTGGAGGCTTAATCGGGGCCTTGTCAGAAGATTCACAGAGCAGGGCTGGGAACTTCTGGCCTTGGGGTTGCTGGCCACGCTGGCTGGGACTGACAGGAGTTGGAGCCCAACAACATCTGGGGGGCCACCGGTTCTCTACCTCTGTCACAGGAGTTCATACAGAGGTGCTCTCTGGGTGGAGGTGCTCCCTGTCCCAGCATTAGCAACCTCAGAGGGTTGTTGTGAAGATAAAATGGGGGCTGGGTGGGAAAGTGATGTGTGCTGCTCTGCACTCCTTGCCAAAAGTGTGTGTGTGGGGGGGAAATAATAATACTAAGTTTTGTTTGATTTTGTTATAGCTAAGACAGACCATAAAATAGAAGCGGTTGCTCCTCTGTTCTCCAAGGTCAAAGTCAAAGACTTCTTTGAGAGACTGGTATGTATGAAGCAACCTTGCCTGTTCCTGTTTGCTCGGGTGCCCCTCTGTAATTTTGCTTCTAATGGATGCAAATTCATTTTCTTGTTAAAGGGAAATTCACTATGAGTCTGCAGTTAATAGAGCTCATTAAGGAAAGCTTTTCAAATTGCATACATTAAACCCTTGCAACTAGCAGTGGAGACTGTACTTCTGTGATCTGAATACAGAATTAGCTTTCTGTTCAGATCCTCGTCCCAAGACAGGGTTATACCAGCTTAGCCAGACCTAGTTGGGATCTGTTGACTGTCAGGTGGGTTGAGGTACATGTCTGTTTAGTCTGGACTATAGATTTGTGTGCGTTGTTAATGTGAATTAAGCTATTTGTGTTTATGTGTGCGTGCATGTTTGTGTACAAACACACACACCACCATGAACTACTTGGATTAAGAGGGGTAAAAAGTAAAATTTGCTTTTTCTCTTGGATCCTCACTGACAGTCTGATGCAGACAGAGCATTTCCTGGTACCTATTGTTAAGACATTAGGAACACCCCTCAGGCTTGAGCACTCCTCTCCTGCTGCCCTTGGCCTTATGTACACCTTCCTCTTAAGAACATAAAAGAACCTGCTGGATCTGGCCAAAGGCTCATCCGGTCCAGCATTTGGTTCTCACAGTGGCCAGCTTTGGAAAGTCTGAAATAAGAATCTGAGTGCAACAGCACTCTCTCCATGTGCAGTTTCCAGGAACTGGTACATTCACAGCTTTAACTATGGCTTATTCATGATTGTTAATGTTAACTATGGTTTAGCAAACTAGTCGGGAGAATGCGTAACATTGGACCTAATTGATCAAATGGGCATACATCTGTACCAGGCCTAAGAAAATATTATTCAGGTTTTATTTATTAAATTTATATCCTGCCCATCCTCCCAAAAGAGCTCAGGGCAGCATAAATGTCATAAAAAATGCAAGGACGTTTCTAGGTAATATGAGAAAAAGAGGAAGGATGGTCATGTGTAGTGGACTCTGTTCCACTGGGGCTAGTGAAGCACTGCCTCAGCAGCTTCAGTGTACCCTCAGCAGGCCTGTATCTGCCTGCCTTCTGACTTGATTTAACAAGGCCAGGGGGTGGTCCTGCCTTCCGGCTTTTCTCCTCCTTTGTCTCAGTGTTGCCCTCATAGAACTCAGCAGGAAGGAGGAGGCTGGGGGCAAGACTAGAATGAGTTGGCTATGGCGCCACCTAGTGTTGGGCTCCCTGCCTTCTGCCCCACCAGTCTCAATGGGCACCAGCCACCATTGCCCCCCATATGTGGTGGAGAGTTTCTATGGCTCACCTTAACAGTTGCAGATCACCAAGGATAATGGTCCGTACTTCTCTTCCTCTTTCAGGGTCCGCTGACAGTCTTTTCAGCAAAGCAGAGGTGGACTGCTCCTCGCACTGTCCGTTTCCAGTGTGAAGCTGAGGGTCTGGGGTTTACCCTGAAAGGAGGCCCCCCAGTGCATGTTTACTGTCTGGATCCAGATTGCCCTGCATCAGTAAGTAGGACTCTCCCTATGCTGCCTTCCACTGGCTTTACAGGGCTCTGTGGGAAAGCTTCACTGCACCCTGGGATCTTCCACGTTTGGTGTAGAGGGTATCACGTTAATTTCAGCAAAATTTACAGAGTTAAATATTAGCAAAAACTGAACCTTCCCTCTCTTGCACAGCTGTTCAGTTTCCCCTTACAGCAGGGGTAGGAAGGCCTGAGGCATAAAATTAAAAACCTGTTCTCCTGTACCTTGAGGTCTTGCTCGCAACAGCAGGCCTGTGAAGTGGGTGGGTCAATGAGGGCAGATTCTATGTCAGGTATGGACAAGGTGAAGTTGGGGCACAGCCTTGGAAGGGGATAAGAAAGAGAAAGAGCAGCAGGTGGAGAGAAAAGGCTAGGTGTTCAAAAAGGAAACCATGTGAAGAAATAGCATCCCTGAGTCGTTGTACGGTCTTACGAAGCTGCTTTTAGATTGAGTCAACCCACTGTTACCCACTCTGATTGGTGGTGCAAGAGTGGGCCTGCAGTGCTCAGAGAGTAAGATGATGTTGAGGGTCACATGTTTCCCGCCCCAGATCCAGCATCTGAGGCATGCCCTTCCTGGCTCCACTGCTTTGAATTATTTTAGCTGGAGTTGCTGGAGGTTGAACTAAGGTTCTTCTGCATGCCAAGCATGTGCTCTTCCATTGAGCCATGCCTGTTCCCAGAAGAGAGGGTAGGGTCAGTCTCTTTTGTGCAGATTTAGCAGTGTGGCCCTGTGCATGTTTACACTCTTCAGTGGGGCTTCCCTCCCAGTTTACATGTACATAGGATTGCATACCTGTGACTTCAATTATGCTTGTCCGTCACTGTGAGAGGCAGCATTCTCTGGGTTAGGCAGCACCTGTCCACTCAGATACTGTTTGCCATATATGGGAAGAGGAGGAAATATTTCCAGAGAATGTGACCTGGGGCCCTTCTGGACAGGGGCTTTCCTGCTGGTATCTTCTGCGACATCTTTTTGAGGCAGTAATGATACACTAGTAGTGGACTTAACCTGCTTCAGCAGTTCAGCAATACTTCTCCAAAGCTACCACATTATTGCTGGAGGACCAAACAAAAACCCCAGAAAATTTGTTATATTTGACACGGAATTTTAGCAGGAAGTTACAGAATCTGTAACGAAATGAAGCCCCAAAAGATTTGCATGTGCAAACAGAATTGAAAATAGGATTGTGTCCTGATAGCATCATGAGCATGAAGCATCAAAGATATACACAATAAAAAGGATGTCCAGAGAGGCCCATGTTGCTTTCTGCCCAATCGCAGCTGATACTAAGATGTACCCAATGATTCTAAAGTTGGCAGGTCTGAAAGAAGGAGACTGTGTTGTTTCCATTGAAGGCGTGGATTGCAAATGGCTGGGAGTGAGTGAGGTCTTGGAAAAATTGAGAAATGTCAGCAGGCAAGAGATTGAGATCCAGGTCATCAGCTGCCAAGATAACACAGTGTCCATGGTAGGTAAAGAGGTAACTCTCAGATATGAGCTGGGAACCTACAACAAAGCGTTGCCACATGGAGTGCTCTTGTTGAAGAGGCAGCCATTCCCTTTCTAAGGATACTCCATTCCATTCTCCTTCTCCCTCCCCCACAAAAAAAGGCCTGCCAGCATTCCATGGCCACTCAATATACTCTGTCTGGGTGAGGAGCTATGATTGTTTCCCTCTAAAGTTGTTTTTCTATTCTGTAGACTTCATGTTGGTTTTGGATGTTTTCTAAATCTAGGAACTAGGGAAAAGATTTCACTTTTTCTCCGCAGTCTCCATGCTAACTAGACTAGTATTAAATTCCTATTTTTCCAAAGTTGCTGCTAGTGATCTGTCCAAGTATATGTTTCAGGAATTTAATGCTGAGCATATAGCCCTTTTCAAAAGCAGGCAGCCCTGGACAAATTACCTTCTTACAAAACATGCTTCCCCCATGAGCCTTGCAGACCTAACAAGCAAAGTTCAGTGGTCTAGATTGGCCTGTGTCCATCATGGAATATAATTAATGCTGAAGAATGGCAAAATCTGTCTCAGCAAATGGTTCACACACTGCATGCCCTTTTGTTGTCTTCCAAATGTTGACCCATCATGGATGACTGATTATTAATGTTTTCTATGCTCTTTCCCTCCTAGCATAACAAAAGTGCAACTTATTCTGCAGGAATGCAGAAAACATACTCTCTCATTTGTTTGGCTATGGAAGAAGATAAAATAGATAAGACCAAGAAGGTGGCTCCTAAACTTTCCTTTTTGAGTTGGGGAACGAAAAACAGAAAAAAAGCAGCCAGCACACTCTGCCTGCCTTCTGCTGTGCCTGGAAGCACCCCAACCAAGAAGAAACTTGTCTCGCCTTTCACACTCCTGAGTACGGACAGCTCCTTGTACTAGGACTTGAAAAGAGAGGCTTATTCTTGCTGGAAAGGTTCCCTGAATGCATGTGCCATAAATCTGAAATGTAGCCCTTTTGTGAATCTGGAGTAAGCCCAGAGTTACGGCACCCTACATGGTTTTTAAGGACCCTGCACTGCCACTGTTGGAGAAGCACAGCATTGTCATCAGGAGAGATTTGGGAGCCCTTTCGCTTGAAAAGAAAATGACGTATGTTGCCACCAGACTACATGTGAGATTCCTGTCTGGGTTTCTGTCCTAGTTATTATTTGTCCTGCAAAACTATAGACAAAGTTGTTTATAGCATGCAGTATAAGCTGCAAAGACTTATGAAGGATTTTTAAAAATGTCATTGTATATAGCAGGGGCAAGTTCATGACATGATACCGGTGATGACAGCAATTTTAAAAGAAGGCTGATTGAATGTCCGCTTTAGACTGGCAGACGAAGGAAAACAATTGCTTGCAAAAATGCCATAGAGTTAGGGGCAGTTCTCCTGTCGCTGTACATTGAAGCCATTGAAGTCCACAAACATTACAGGGGAGACTGATGTGGTGGGAGCCTGTGGCCCTCCAGATAATCTCTGACCATAATCCCTAATCACTGGCCAAGCTGGTGGAAACAGCTGGGGGTCCCCAAATACCAGGGGTGCAGCAGCTTCCCCATCCCTTGGTTAAGTTAATAAGCGGGTGCTCGCGCGCCATCTGCCCAAAGTTTCAGAGCATGGTGGGAAATTAAAATGGCAACAGTTCAGTGCCAATCAGCGTGTACCACCCAGTGCTAGGGCTTGTCAATTTAGGAGGGGGGGCTCATCCGAGAACACTTTGTCAAAGGTCCCCTCAAACTTGGGAGATGGTCCCAATTAAGGACAGAAAAAAAGCCTATTGGATCAGGCCAATGGCCCATCTAGTCCAGCATCCTGTTCTCACAGTTGCTTGTGGGAAACCAGCAAGCAGGATTCGAACACAAGTGGCTTCTCCCCCCCTATGGTTTCTAGCAACTGGTATTCAGAAGCATTGCTGCCTCCAACTGTGGAGGGCAGAGCATATCAGTTGTGGCTAGCAAACATTGATAGCCCTCTCTTCCATGAAGTTACATGAATTTAAACCAGTGGTGGGGAACCTCTGGCCCTCCAGATGTGGTTGGAGTCCAACATTACAGCGCCACCACAGGACAGACCCACAGCAATGCATCTTCCATGGTGTTGTTATGTAATGTGCAGAGGGCATTGAGTATACCTTTCACAAACACGGTTTAGCAGTCCTAATATTTCAGAATTGCATGATATGCTGTAGGTTCTTTAACCTCTGTGAAGCCGAATAATAACTGTAAATATGGCAATTTGTGGTGGCATTTTAAAACTATCCGGGTTATATATTGCTACAGGTGTTAAAGATAGGAAGGGGCAATTAAAAAAATCGCTTTTGGTCTGGATCAAGTTCACACCATTGTAAAAACGTATAGTTTAGTTACAGCAGAGCTGTGGAACTGGTGACCTTCCAGATTGTGTTGCAATCCAGCATCAGAACCAGTTAGCAAGCCTGCTGGATGGGGATTTTGTGACTGGTAGTCCAGCAACATCTGGAGGGTCACAGCCCCCACCCCAAGCTGCAGCTCCCATAGTGCCACTGTATTTGGAGTAATATTCCAAAGTGCTTCCAATGTAATTAACAGTGCCTTAAAGAGAAATTTAGGGATTCACCAGTGATTTAGGAACTTAGCCAGCTGGTAAATGTGATCTCTCCCCCACCCCATAATTTTGTGTTTTATTGCTGCTATAACTTCTGTTCATTGTAAAGTTGCAGGTTGCTAACACAGTTGTGTTAGACTGAAATATTGTCTACAGGGTAGATCTTATGATGTTTGGTCAATACAGATTAAGCGGATGAAATCCTAACTCCATCTGAGCTCCTGCTTTGGGTTGCGCTGGAGTTGAGATTGCTTCTGCTGATTTGAAATTTTAGAAAATGTTTCAAGTGGAAAGTTTTTGGAAAATCTGGACCACTAACTTTGTATTAACTCATGATTCTTCTTAGGCTTTTGTGTTTATACATGGCAGGGTGTAAATATATAAATTTTTAAAGATTTTATTTAAGAATGAGTCCTGCAGGTGAATTCTGCTGAGGAACAACTTATTTTCCATTTGAATATGAACAGTATGATACAGTTTCAATTCTGATTGACTGTTGACATTTGTTTAGAATGCAGATTTAAAACAACTTGCTTCATAATGATCCTTCTGTGAAAGGAAAAATCATAAATAGCAGCTGCTGCTATTGTTTTGTTGTTGTTGTGCAATATCTGAATTAACACTGTGGAATCAATTCTGTCCATTAATAAAATATGTGTAGCAAGTCATGCAGCAAATCTTCTGATTATGTCATTGTATTACATACAGCAACACAGGCAGTATAATACTTGCATTTCTACTTTTTAATATATCGTTTTGATATCTAAATTGTTGAAAAACTGTATGGTATATTTGGATATATTGTGTTAATTTTACAATGTTGCACAGTTGCTGTTCTTCCATCTAGCTCAATATCATCTTCCATGATTAGTAGCACCTCTCCAGGGTCTCTGGCAGACGTATTTCCCATTGCCTGTTGCCTGATCCTTTTAAATGGAGATGCCACAGATTTGGCAGAGCATCTGCTTTGCAACCCCAGGTATGGTTGGGTGAGACCCCTGTTTGAAACCCTGGAGAGCTGCTGCCAGTCAGTGTAGATAATACCAAGCTAGATTGACTGCTCCTCTGACTCAGTTTAAAGCAGTTTTCCCTGTTCCTAACCTGCGACCTTAAGCATAAGGAGCAGGTGCACAGCCATTGAGCTAAGACTCCCTCCTCTTTAAGCTGCAAGAGCCAATAAAGGATCAGGGTGAGGTGGTGGTGGAAATGTATGAAAACAGGGGGACATGCTTCCTCCAAGTGGAAGTCCCTTCTTTTACCAGCTCTCCTGTGTTCCCTCTTGCATAATAGGGAAATAGTTTTGTTCAAACATTCTGGCTCCACTTACCCCTTGCATATTTTCACTCCAGATCAAGACAGGGACACAGAAGCAAAAGAAATGTCACACAGCCCTCCTGGCGATTTTTAAATTTTATTTTTTTGCTTAGTGCTACAATTCATTCTCAGATCTGCTTCTTCTCCAAAGCCTTTCCAAGATCACTAGGATGTGTTAAGAGTTATAGGTTAGCCTTACGTGCCCAGACCCTTACTTAAAAAAATAATACTTTGGCTTTAAAATCTTCATAAACCCACTGTGTGAAAAAGGAGCAGCACGGCTGTTTCACAAATTGTGGTAAAGATTTTGATAGATTAGGAAGTAAGACTTTAACTTCATTAGCAGGAACAGCTCTTGCACTTAATTACTCATGTTCTTGGTTTCCTTAATCTAATGGAACAGGCCAACCATTTAAAATAATTAACTGGATATATAGACTGGAAAACAATAAATGAAGGCATCTTAGTATACACAAAGTAGAAAAATATACAAGTGGGAAAAGAAACACCAGAAAGAAGGCATATACAGTGGTACCTTGGGTTACATACGCTTCAGGTTACAGACTCCGCTAACCCAGAAATATTACCTCGGGTTAAGAACTTTGTTTCAGGATGAGAACAGAAATTGTGCTCTGGCGGCGCGGCGGTAGCAGGAGGCCCTATTAGCTAAAGTGGTGCTTCAGGTTAAGAATAGTTTCAGGTTAAGAACGGACCTCCGGAACGAATTAAGTACTTAACCCGAGGTACCACTGTACTTCAGACAATCAAATAACACCAACACAGCCTCCACTTTTCCTGCTTTTGCAAGAAATCCTAACTACCAATGGCAATCTAATCATTATATTTGAGGCTCCAGTAACTCATATCTATGGAATATGGGAATCTGCATCCCCATAAAATTGCATTGCTATGGAAATGCAGCCTCTTTGTATTTGAACTGTAGTAATGTTTTGCAACAACTGTGATTAAATTACTTTCATCCTACAACCTCCACTGTTTGAGAGATTAGTATGCGTACGCACACTTCAGTGAGGAGTTCACAGGGAGGTCTCAGGAGAGCTCCTAAATTGCCCCAGAAGCACCGCAGCAAAAAGCTGCAGCTCAGTAATAACACATATGAGATGTGCATTCAGAAGTTATCAGGTTTGATCCTGGTTTCTCTTCGTAAGCAATGGGGAGCATACAGCATTCAAGATGTTGCGGGCCCACAACTCAGCTCCTCTCTTAACTACTGGCCACAGTGGAACGCCCAATCCATGTCCTAATAGGACTTGAAAAGAGTCGCAAACTGAAGCCATGGGCTGAGCTGCCGTCGGTCAGTTGCTTAAATGGAGGCAGCAAAGAGAACCCCTTGCAACAGATAGTGCTTTGTAGCTCAGATTAAACTAAACAAAGCCACAACAGCCTAATGATTAATTACAAAGCTAGATGTATGTGTGGGTTGTTGTTGTTGTTTTTTAAAAAATCTAGGCATTCAGATTTTTTTTTTTTTAAATCTCCAGGGTTTACAAAATAGAGACTTGCCTTCCAAATGTTATTCTGCCAACATTTAAAGCACTCAAAGCCCTGTGGCACCTAGAAAACTGACATATTTGTCATCGAGTATTTGTAGGGTAAGGCCTAGTTCATCTATGATTCAACATGTAACACATACTGTATCAATCAAGTTTGTTCCCAAAGTATCTGATCATTGATCTATGACCTAAATCCCTAAGGCTTTAGTCATAGACAAAACTTTTTTCTCTTTAATGACCATAGTTGAACTTCCTGGAGAAAAGTCTGTGCGCCTGAGGGCACCTTTTGTTATCTTTCAGTGCAAGACAAGACTGCCTAAATGCTTTTGCCCTTCTGATGACTCATGAAAAGATCTGATGGCAAGAAACTTGAATGTCCTTCCTGCTTCTGAATGCCTCAGCACTCTGGATTGCAAAAGGTTGCTTTTGAACGCCCAGAGAACTTCCTAGCACTGATGTTTGAATGATAACCCCAAGAGCCCACCTGTCGTGCTCTGCTACACCTAACAGAAGGCTTGGTTTAGAAGGTGTTAGTGCAACATTAAAATAGTGGAGTTGGAGCAGCTGCTTTATGGAAAGCAGGCATAGGGAATGTCAGGCCTCTCTGGCTCTGAGCATTCTGCCCCCACATCAACACCTCTCCCCAACCCTGCTCCTCATCTACCTGGATTGCTTTTGCCTGGCTAGAACATTGACTTCAACTGCCTGTATAGAGAATAGCAGGAGAGGTCAATACAGCAGTAGAATCACAGATCAAGGATCACAAAAATTCCTATAGTTCATAGATATTATTCCCTTCAGATTAAATCAATGAAATTTAGAACTGATCACCTGTGTTTCTTGTGCCTAGAACTTGCAAAACATTTAGTGATTATTTTATTTTTAATTTATAAAAGCCATACACCATATTTTACAGAATTACATAAGGGTCTTCGTCCAAATCTCAACTTGGGGGGCATTCAGAGGGGAGGGGAGAGTGTAATAGGAGGGGAGACCATGAACAAGTATAATCACATGTATTGAGGTGAAACTAAAGGTGTTAGTAAAACAGCAAAAAAGTAAGCAATTTTAGTGAAATTTTCAAATTAACCAAAAGACCCTCAAAAGTGATGAAAAGCAATACTGAATCAGTTAACTTGTCAGAGGAGACAGTTAGAATGTGTCGGCAGCCTATAGACTAAGAGTTTGTCCAATTTGTGTCCCTGTAATGAAGACATGGGAGCCCCCAACCCCAAAGTATCTGCCCCAGAGTGTTGGGGGAGCTTCTGGAGCAGATCTGGAGGCCACACAGGAAGAATAACTGAAAACTGCATCCCTCCCCCATTTAGCTACCAGATGCCTTCCACCAACAAAGGACCATTAATTGGAAAACACAATTAATTAGCAAAACAAGTGTTTTTTTTTGCTTGTCTAGAATTGAGTGCTTGTAATGGCAAATACTGTGCAAGGGACAGGAACCAAATTAGTGGATTCATCCATAGCCAAAATGCAGGAACATCCACAGGGGATGTCTTTAAAACGGGACTGCAGGCAGTAAAAAAGTCAAGAGAGATGCATCACTTTCCATTTGTCCTCCCAGGCGTCCACTTCTCTTGAAGAGAACCGAACAGCAGGCTGGGAGCCTTGCCCAGAAGGGCCTGGTTATTGTTATTCTAAAGCACCAAAGCTGCAGCAAGCAAAGGCAGCACAGTCTGCTGCTTGTGGCTGGAAAGCCAAACAGGAAGTTTGTGACTGTTGCCATGGGAACAAAGGGGCAGTCCATTCTGTACTGAGCACCGGATGTTAGCTCAGTGGGTTTGTCATATGACCTGTACAGGATGTACATGGGTGGAGTTTCTCTCTGTATGTTGAAGAGAGCAGACATGTTTACTGGATGACTGCTAAAAGACACAAATAAAAGGACATGTAGATACGTTACTGTCTGTGTCTGATTCCCCTCCCTGGGGATATGCAGGGAGGAGGAGAGAAGGAGAAGCAGTTGGTGTGTTTTCCTCACAGCCTGAGGAAAATCGCCGGAACGGACCTCGTGTTGTTTATCCTGCCGGGAGACGCCGGAGGGAGGTCTGAGGAATTCAGCCGGTGCCTGAATAGATAGGCACATACCGATGACCGGGTAGCAGAATTCCAACATTGGTAGCAGAGCTGATGGTTCCTGTTTTCATCGACCTCTGCATCAAGAAGTGGCTTCCATGGATGCCTGAGCTGAGAAAGCTGATTCTCTGCAGCCAGAAGCTGACCAGAGCAAGCTGGAAGCAAAAGCCACGGAGCCCAGGTATGTGATTTTCGGGCTTAGAAGAGTGGATGCAGATTGAGTTATTTTCTGCTTCGAGGGAGCAGCGTATGGGAAACGGCTCCGGTTAAAAGTGAAACCGCATACCAAACATTCCTGTGGTTTCTTCTCCAAGGGATTGGAATGTACTGTTGCTAAGCGACGCCTTTCAGTGAAGGCTAATCCTCAGAGAGGAGAAGTGAAAGCAACAGTGAATTGTTATGACTACGAAGTCTGAGGAGCTCTTGGAAATTTCCAACGCAGCCAGCGTTGAGAGCTGCCAGGTGGCACAGAGTGTAAACAAGCCAGCTTTTGGATTTTAGAGGCTTGTGTTTTAAAGAGTCAATGCAAGGACTCACAATGGATGCCAAGAAGGGGGGAGCTTTGCCTTCTCCGCCCCTTTTGACCAGTGACAATTATGCATCTTGGTCTATTAAGATGAAGGCCCTGCTGCAGAATCAGAGACTGTTTGCAGTGATTGAGAACCCCATTCCTGCAGCACCAACGCGTGCTTGGGAGTCACAGGATGTGAAGGCCAGAACTGCTATAATCCTGTGTGTGTCAGATTCGCAATTGATACACATACAAGGCTTAGAGCACGCGAGAGATGTTTGGAACACGCTAAGAAGGACACATCAGAGAGATGCAGGTTCTTCAGCGTTGCTGTATTTTGAGAAGCTGACCAACCTGAGGCTTGCGCCTGATGGAGATGTTCAAGCGCACCTGACGGAAATGAAATTTCTGCGTCAACAGATGGTGGAACGCAATTTCCGTCTGCAGGAGGAAGTGTTTTGCTTCATGGTGATCAACAGCCTGAATCGAACTTACAAAACAGTTGCCAGTCAGCTGGGGTCCCTCCCAGCGAATGATCTCACGTCGGAGAGGGTCTTTGCCGTGGTTCTTTGTGAACATGACAGGCTTGCAGCCCTGGACGTGAAAGACAGAGGGAGGGAAGAACGGAGTTCTAACACCCTCACTGCTCAAGCTACTGGAGGAGATGCTGTAGCTATGAACGTTGTCCGATGCTACAATAGTGACCAGACTGGGCATCTACAGCGGTACTGTACGAAGCCACGTCGGAACAGAGGAGCCAAGGGAAGCTCCACAAAGTCTGACGCGTCAGACAAAGGTCACACCAAGCCAAAGGCAAAGACTGCAAAGGCTTTGATGTCGCTAAAAGCCACACCAGAAGCGGGAAATTTCTTTGTTTTGGATACTGGAGCCACAGTTCATATGTGTCGACACAGAGGACTATTTTCTACGTTTAAGAAGCAAAGCTTCGCTGTACAACAAGCCAACGGTCAAGAGCTGGAAGCGACCGGAATTGGGACTGTGTATCTTAAAAGTCTGAACTTGACTATAAACAATGTTTATTTGGTTCCAGAATTGAAGTTTAATCTGCTCAGCGCTTCGCAGATTGCCAAGAAGGGACTGAAACTGTCCTATGATGATGAGAAATGCGAGATCTACAAAGATGGAGAGCTGTATCTTTCTGCCAAAGAGAAAGATGGACTGTATTTGTTGACTTTTGATCAAAGTGATTACATGAAATGTAATTCTTGTGATTCTAACATGATCTCTTTTGCAGGTGTAGCTGAGAAGAACGCCAAGCAGGTCACCTCAAGGGGCAAAAGAGCATTTCAGCGGGTGTATGCTGATGTGATTGGTCCTTTAGAACCATCTAGAGGCAATGCAAAGTATTACCTAATATGTGTTGATTCTTTTACAGGTTTTGTCTGGATTTATCTTTTGGAGAGACCGAAAGAAGCCTTAGAAAGGTTTAAAGAGTTTTGTGACAAGGTTAAAAATATGCATGATGCTGACATAGATTGTCTTTGCACAGATGAGAAGCCAATTTTTCTTTTACAGGAGTTCCAGAGGTTCCTGAAGAAGAAAGGGATAAGACACAAACTTGCAGCTTCCGAAGAAGCTTGGAATAGATGTGTTTGTGTGAGGGTGAACAAAGAATTGCAAAAGGGAATGCATGCGCAATTACTTAGTTCACATCTGCCACATTAGTACTGGGCTGAGTCGCTAATGTCATTCTGTTACACGTGGTTGAGAAAGTTTTCAAAAGAGTTGGGAAGTTCTCCTTTTGAGAAACTGTTCCACAGAAAACCTTCTGTTGCCCATTTCAAGGTTTTTGGGTCTCATGTGAGAACAGAAACTCCAGGTGGAGTAAAGAATGCCAGAGGCATTTTTGTGGGTTATGAAAAGGGTCTCTACAGAGTAATTTTGTCTGAATCTGGAAAGGTGATTCTCACAAAATTTCTAGAGAGTGCTCCTGAACAGGAGAGAGTGATTGTTCACACATTTCCCACAGGTGATGATGATGATGATGATGATTTTATTGAGTTCAGTAGTACTGATGATGACAGCGATAGCTCTGACAGCTCAGTTGTCACAGTCATTGAGAGGAAATCTCACATAATGACTAGACCCTCAGAAGAGGAGGATGAACCACTGATTAAGCTTAGTACTGGTTCTCCAGAGAGTTCAAAGGCTGAACCAGAAAGCAAAGAAGAGCAGCACCTCTTACGTAGGTCTGAGAGAGCAACGAAGGGTGTACCACCCAAGAGGTATTCACAAGAGTTTGCTTACTTAGCTGTTGCTGTTGTAAATGACCAAGGTCAGATTGAAGCTGTGTCTGAGTCAGAGACAAAGGCACAACAGAGAGTTGTTAACCAAGGTAATGCAGAAGCACTCATTCCTTGGAAGTCACACAACCAGAGAGGTACATTGGTAAAACCAGTGGCGGGTAGTTCCAAGGGTGGAACTGAAACAACAGGGGAATGTTATAAGTATAACAACTGTTTGTTTTCTTCTCTGGATGACGCTTTGCTCGCAGCACGCATTGATACTTTAGGGGGAGGATGTTATTCTAAAGCACCAAAGCTGCAGCAAGCAAAGGCAGCACAGTCTGCTGCTTGTGGCTGGAAAGCCAAACAGGAAGTTTGTGACTGTTGCCATGGGAACAAAGGGGCAGTCCATTCTGTACTGAGCACCGGATGTTAGCTCAGTGGGTTTGTCATATGACCTGTACAGGATGTACATGGGTGGAGTTTCTCTCTGTATGTTGAAGAGAGCAGACATGTTTACTGGATGACTGCTAAAAGACACAAATAAAAGGACATGTAGATACGTTACTGTCTGTGTCTGATTCCCCTCCCTGGGGATATGCAGGGAGGAGGAGAGAAGGAGAAGCAGTTGGTGTGTTTTCCTCACAGCCTGAGGAAAATCGCCGGAACGGACCTCGTGTTGTTTATCCTGCCGGGAGACGCCGGAGGGAGGTCTGAGGAATTCAGCCGGTGCCTGAATAGATAGGCACATACCGATGACCGGGTAGCAGAATTCCAACAGTTATAACCTTTGAGTTTCACGAAAGCATGACTCCACCGAAAGGCATACAGAATGCCACCGGCAGGTGAGGAAGTCTGAGTCAGGCACCCTTTTTAACTCTGACACTCCTACGTGTTTCAGGTTGGCAGTATCCCAGGTGCCTGGCAGAAAAGTGATCTTCAGGTTGCGCCAAGACAGCCGGTTTTCAAGCATGTCACCTGAAACAAGATGATTTACGCAAAAGCAACCTGGCAGCCGGTCAGGTCAGGTGTGGATGAAAGCTGATGCAACAGCAATAAATAAGGCTTCGCAGACTTGCGATCAACTCGGGGGCAGGAAGGGTTGGTTTCATAGCACCACTTGCGAGAATATATTTCCCCAGGCAATTGTGACAGCAGGAGCCTTGATCTGATGAGTCATTTGAGGCAACCACAGCAATGGTTCTTCTTAAGTTGCTTGTCCCTATTGGAGAAAATGGCAGCTCAACTGCTGGCTTTAAGTTTGCAACAGTCAGGCCAGGCACCACTCCAGAGGCTTGGACCCCTAGTGGTTTTTCCCTACAATAATAATAAACAAAACCGAAGCTTCTTGCAAAAAGGGGGTGTGAAAGGCAGCCAAAAACAATTGAGAACTCACTGCTTAAGCATTTGTGAGCAGAGTGCTTCTCCGTCTAGTTCAGGGAATTTCATCCTATACTAGAAGGGTTTCATATTAAGTGGGTGCTTCGACTTGTCCAAGGACAAGTAACTAAGATCCAAATAGCTGCTCCAGGTGGGCACTCAGTGGAATTTTTGTAATCTCATTTGCTCTTTTGACCTGTAAACTGCTTTTGCAAACCCCCCACAATTTCAGGGGACGCTTGTTATGGGAAATGGAAGCTGATGTTTGAAAAATGATATAAAGCCTTCTTAGGCACATGGGACCAGCTGCAGTTCTTAGGATCCTGGCCATGCTACTTATGTGTCACAGATACAAGACTTACAGCAGGTAACTTCAGACAAAAGTCGACAACCGTCTGCCATGGCGGTAACCAGCAAGGCCACTACCCAAATCCAAAATGTGTTTGTGACGCTGTTCAGGACAAGCATGCAGGCTACATGGAGGTTTTTACTATGTTTATAACCCACCTTTGTCCTTTGAGCAAGGAGCTTGAGATGGCGTACATGGTTCACTTCCACCTTCCCAACCAGGTGAGGTTACTTTGCCTGTGCAAAAAACACATGGATTTGTTGGGCTAGAGCGTGTCCAACTACTTGCTCAAGCTCCTGGACGGATGCGTTGCAAAGCCGGTGGAGGTTTTGAAACCGTTCCAGGAGAAGCAAAGCTTTTGTTTTCCCAACTCCCGGAATCTGCTGAACCGTTTGGAATACAGAAGCCTCTAAGAGCTGGGGACATTTCTTAGCCAAAAAGGGGTTGCTGGCTTGATCTTTAGTTTGCTCCTGCACCTGGAACAGACAACAAGGAGAGTCTGAGCACCCTCTAGTGGCTTTTAGTGTTCATCATTTCATTCTGTTACATGTTTCCCCCTTCTCCCTAGGAGCAGTGTTGATCCTGCCTTCTAGAAAAGGAGTTAACCCTTTTTCTGTATGTTCTGCTCCTCTGCTGACTGGGAAAATGAGTAAAATTAAAAAGCAAAGATCACCAGCATTGTAAACACACTGCAGAGCCTCAACAGAAACAGGTGGCATAAAATCATAGAATTGGAAGGGACTCCAAGGGTCATCGATTCCAACTCCTTGCAGTGAAGAAATCTTAACTAGATCATACATAACAAATGACCATTGAACTTCTGCTTAAGATCCTGTTCCACAACCTCTCGTGTGAGTCTGTTCCACTGTTGAATAGCTCTTAATGTTGGAAAGGTACTCCTAATGTTTAATCAGAACCTCCTTTATTGTAACTTAAATTCATTGGTTTGGGTCCTAGCCTCTAGAGCTGGAGAAAACAAGCTTGCTCCATCCTCCATGTGAAAGCCCTTTAAGTATTTGTAGATCTTTACCAGGCTAAACATATCCAACTCCCTCAACTGTTCCTCATAAGACTTGGTTTCTAGACCCTTTATTATTTTGGTTGCCTTCCTCTGCAAACATTCCAGCTTGTCCATATCCTTCTCCAGTTGTGGTGCCCAGAACTGGACACAGTACTCCAGGTGTGGCCTGACCCAGGCAGAATAGAGTGGTACTATTACTTCCACTATACTTCTCTTGATGCAGCCTTTTTTGCTGCTGCATCACATTGTTGACTCATGTTAAGCTCGTGGTCTACTAAGAGCTCAAGATCCTTTTCACATGTTAAGACATCTTAATCTGTGATATTTTAGTGTATTTTTGGTTTCTATGGAAGCCGCCCAGAGTGGCTGGGGAAACCCAGCCAGATGGGCGGGGTACAAATAATAAATTATTATTAATTATTATTATTAATTATTATTATTATTATATGTACTACTGGCAAGTCATGGTTCCCCTGTCTTATGTTTGTACAGCTGGTTCTTCCTGTCTAAGTGCAGAAACTTACATTTGTCCCTATTGAAATTCATTACCAGCTTCTCTCCAAGGACTTTGTCAAAAGTCTGATTGAAATTAAGATACACTATGTCCACAGCATTCCCCCAATTCACCAAAAGAAGAAATGAGATTCATCTGCCATGACTTCTTTTCGAGGAACCCATGTTGGTCTTGGTAATCACAGCATCCTTTTCTAAGTTCTCACAGTCCAATTGTTTAATTATCTGTTCCCTCTTCATTTCATTCCCCATTTGCTACCCATGTCCAATGTAATATGCCTGACATGTGCACAATTCCACTCATTTGGCAGTATAAACAGCTCCTGAAGGGACTTACCAGCTGGATAATAAGCTGTGCTGCTTCTTCTTGGCTTGCCACTGGAAGTAACGTCATCCCAAGTTCCAGGACAACAAATTTTTGCACTGCTGGAAAATATTGACCGCTTATCTGGGTTTTTTCAACTATAACAATTCCTTGGAGATTGCAAGCCTTAAACAGAAAGAAGAATGAGATGGAACAAAGCTATTAGTGGTATCAAAAGTGACATGGAAATGTGCTTTGATATGAATGTTCAGTTTCCAATCAGGTCTCTGCTTCTGTTCATGTTCATCTTTGCTCAGTAGGGGACCTGGGGGTGGGGACAAGCTTTTATTTATCAGCCTAAAGGTTGAACTTATTTAAAAGACGATGGCTGCCACTTCTGTTCTAGTTCTGCTCCTGCACCTTTAACAGCAGCCTGATACACCCAACACCATCAAGGACTCAGTATCTTGTTTCTAACAGTGGCTAACCAGTTATCTCTGGTTATGAAGAAATCAAACAGATAAAGCATTTCCTGGTATGGAGATAATATGAAAAGCTTCACCTACTAATAATATGTGAATCATCCAGTTTTAAAAAGGTGAGAATAAAACTAAAACAGAAAATGAAGATAGCAAACCCAGGGGGCAGGAAGAACTGCAAGTTTTCTGAAACAAGACAGATAAAGATAAAACTGCATGAAAGGGTTGTTTTCTAGCTATATTTAGCATCAGATATAGTACCATCAGTGTGCGCTGAGTAGAAGAGAGGTCTCTATCCTTGAACTGTGTTAAAATTGCCCTGACATTCTTGCTGATGGAAGTTCTATAAATGGGGAGTCAGGCGAACACCAGCTATTTCAGGCAGCACTTACGTTTCTAAAGCGAACAAGTCTCCTTTTGAAGCCATTTCCTGCAACCAGGTCTGCTTCAGAAATATAAATGACACAGGATCTGTTTGAAAGATGGAAGTCTACGACTCCCAGGCCATCTTCTAGAATTAGTTTAACTTTCCCTTGAAATAAGAGACACAAGAAGATTTTAGTAACAGGATAACTATAACAGAGCATCAAATATGAATATCCAATATTAATATTTATTTATAAAAAGTTCCATTAATTTCAATATAACTTACTCCCACTTATATTTAGGGCTACAGCCTCTCATGGCAAGTGCACTTTACAAAAGATCAAAACTGACTTTAAAAATCTGGCTTAAAGCATTATATTCTAACTCCCTATCCAGATCTTGTATTTTATTTACATTTTCACAAATGTTCTGTTTTCTATTGACACATTTACCTTGTATCCCCTGAGCAACCAGAGAGCCTTTCCATTTTTCATGGCCAATCACATGCCCATAAGGGACACTAACGGCTCCTAGTCGGACAGGAGTGCCTTCATGTGCCATCACTGACCTCCTTCGTTTTGTAAACACCTGTCATAAAACACACAGCAAAAATAAGGCAACAAGGTATTATTCATGAGATGCAGAAGCATTGCATATGTGCACTGGGCTATTGGGTTAATAAACAAATCATCTGTCAGAGGTTTTTATTTTTTTTCTGGTATATACTCCATTTGTAAAGTCCTGCATAGCACAAGTTTGGACACAAAAAATAGGAATGTGTAAACCAGGGGTAACCAACCCAAGTGCCTACAATGGCATTTATTGGCACCACCAAGCAGAGGTTCCAGACGTTGTTTTCTTTTTTAAAAATAGTATCTAGCCCCCTCCCTCTGCCCCACAGAAAGAAAGTTACAAAGCAAAACGTGCAGGTACCCTTCTAGTTGATTTTTGTGAGAGTAGGAAACCTAGCTGTTCCTGCCTGCTTATGAGAGAAGTCAGAGGTGCAATTGGTATGCGTGTTATTTCTCAAGAACTGCTGCTTTTCAGCTCCCTTCAATACACTTTCTTATTTTCTAGCCAGAAATTCATCAGTGCAAGCAGTTTTTAAAATATACAGCTACCGCATTTTTCGGCCCATAGGGCGCACCTAGTTCTTTGGGGGGGAAATAAAGGGGGGAAAATATTTTTCCCCCAGGCGCGGGGCTGGGGGAGGGGAAGCCCGAGCTTCCCCCGACCCCAGAACAGGCAGCTCTCCACAAGCCGTGGGAGAGCTGCGTGAAGTCGCGCAGCTCTCCCACGGCTTGCGGATAGCTTCCTGAAGCCTGGAGAGCGAGAGGGATCAGTGCGCACTGACCCCTCTTGTTCTCCAGGCTTCAGCGAAAGCCTGCATTCGCCCCATAGGACGCACACACATTTCCCCTTCATTTTTGGAGGGGGAAAAGTGCGTCCGATAGGGCAAAAAATACGGTATATGAAAAGCTTCACCATGATTGCGCTTTCTCCAATTTTGTATGGTGGCTGTGTTGTTAGGCCACATGCCTCATGGCAGCTGTCCTGTGACTATTCTCCTCTCCCACCCCCTCTGTACCATGCTGCCATCTTTCAAAATGTGCACCCGGGTTATCCAGTAAAGGTTGGGAGCAATGCCGAATTTACATATAAGCTAATCAATGGGGGTCCCAAAAAAATTTAAAGCAAAAAAAACCTGGATGTACATTTCCAAAATATAAGACAAAAAACAAATAAAATAAAACCTAATACAGCAACAGTGTTTTGTGTTGTGTAGGCTCCTATGATGTAAATAACGGGCCCCGCCTGCTAGCTTTTTGTTATGTGCAAATGGCCTTAGATACCTATTAGGTCCATAAATTACCCTATAGCATATATTCAACAGGGACGTTGGTGGTGCTGTGGGTTAAACCACAGAGCCTAGGGCTTGCTGATCAGAAGGTCAGCGGTTCGAATCCCCATGACAGGGCGAGCTCCTGTTGTTCAGTCCCTGCTCCTGCCAACCTAGCAGGTCAAAAGCAAGTCAAAGTGCAAGTAGATAAATAGGTACCACTCTGGCGGGAAGGTAAACGACGTTTCCATGCGCTGCTCTGGTTTGCCAGAAGTGGCTTAATCATGCTGGCCACATGACCCGGAAGCTGTATGCTGGCTCCCTCGGCCAATAAAGCGAGATGAGCGCCGCAACCCCAGAGTCGGCCACGACTGGACCTAATGGTCAGGGGTCCCTTTACCTATACCTATATATTCAACACAAAAAAACAGCGACATTACCTTCAGCAGCTTAGGGCCTCATCAAACCTACATCCAGCCCTGGTTGGGAGACCCTTGCTTTAAGGCAGGAGAGAGATCACGCCACACGCAGGGCTGAAAATACAGGCGCCCACCCACAACAGCCACACGTTAGGAAGAAGACAGGAAACTGCAGCACCAGGCCATGCAGCCTGGCTTCCTTACGGCTGCAAGGGCCAACCAGATGCCTATGCGAAGCCAGGAAGCAGGGGAGCCTCAGCTGCTGCCGCCTCCCTGCGTGTGCTTTTCCGGCTTCTGCCTCCTTTCCTGGTCCAGTTTGCCTTTCCTAGTGCTCCTTAGAGGTTGCTTTCTGCAAAGGCCACTATCCTGCAATAAAAGAGGGTGGGTGGAGGATAAAGAACCCCCCTTCCCCTCCCGACAAAACCCACCCAATCCCCGCCAGCTCCGCTTCCAGAGAGAGAGAGAGACAGACAGACAGACGCGCCCCAGCTTTGAGCAGCGCGCGCGCGACGGACACCGGGCCAACCAGCCAATCGCAACTCAAAGCTCCGCCCTCCCCCCCCCCCCGGTCAAAACACAAAATGAAAAGATGCGCGCGCGCGACGAGAGAAGGAGTGGGCGGAGCTTCTCCTTCAACGGCTGCCCGGTTGCTAAGGGGAAGGCGGAAGCAGTAAAGCGAGTGGCGATTGGTGGAAGGGGAAGGCCGTGGCCAATTGCCGCGTGGCTTGTTCCGGCGTGGTTGCGAGAGGGGAAGCGTCTCTGCTGCCCGGGCGGAATCGCTTCTTTCTCCCCGCTCCCAGGCGGCGGTGGCAGCGGCGGCGAAGACTCTCCCTCGCCGTCCTTTTCTGCGTACGCTGCTCAACCCTCTTCCGCATACATGGCGCTTCGCTTCAGGAGCGGCCGGAGGGGCCAGTTTGTGAGTACCAGGGTCGGGGTCTGGTGGTGGTTCGGGGAAGGGGGAAGGGGAGTCCCCACCACGCCCCTCCCCCCTGTGTCTTGTCAGGGGCGCCGGTTGCCATGGCGACCGAGAAGCTCTTCCATTGCCACCCTCGGCGTCCCGCTGGAAAACTTGTCCGAAGGGGGAGAGATAAGGAAAGCCTTGCACACTTTGGAATGTCCCTGTTCTGTGTCTTTGGGACATGCCAGTAACCTAAGAATAAGTCTAGAAACAAGACATTTTGCTCTAGAAAGGGAAGTTCTCATGCGAATAGTGTAATTTTTTAAGGCATGAAGTTTCTGTACGTAGAGTCATGCATATTGAAGCCACCTCGTCCGCCTTTGCCTACTATGACTTGTGGTGGTGCTTCAGGGACTCGGGCAAAGTTATTTCCCAGTCTTTGCTGCTTCAGGTTCTGCTTTAACTGGAGAGACCCCGGGGGACTTCCTGTATGCAAAGCGATACTGCAAGTTGGATGGCTCCTTTCCCACACTGGGTGGACACCCGTATCAAGCTGTTACTGTTGTTGCAGCATTTCCAGGACAGTCATCCTGTTCAATCTTCTTCATCCAAGATCAAAATACAACTGAACATTTTTGGTGTTAACTGTACCATGCCTGAAGAGCCATGCATATAAATATGCTTCCTATGAACAGTGACCTGGGAAAAAAATCAATGTTTTTATTTTTAAAATGTTGTTACAAAATCATAATATTTATTCATTCCTAGGGTTTAGGCCAGGGGGATTCCCCCAGATCTATAACAATAAGCAACCCAACATAAGAAACTAGCAACACAGGTTTCAAAGTACACACCACTGACAACTGCTTTGTGGCATTAATTGCAACTTTTTGAATATTTGACCAGTATTACATCAGTTGCCAGGAATTGTGGGTTTATTTCTGTTGCATGTTAGCTGTTGGAAGCAGAGTGGGCAAGACCAGTATGTTCACAGTATACTATTAGGAGGGCCATGGGAATTGTCCTGTTGTGTCACCACTGTAGTCCATGTTCTGATATCTTCCAGTCTGCCTTAATACAATGTGTTCTACATGGGGTTGCCCTTGAAAACAACTCAGAAACTTAAACTGTTCCAAAAAGGAGTGGCCAAATTACTGGATGGGGTCCTGTTTAGAACTTGTATGACTCCTGTTTTAAAACAGCTACACTCGTTGCTAGCTTGTTTCCAGCCCAGTTTAAGGTTCTCATGCTAGTGTTTAAAAGCCCCAAACAATATAGGACCCAAATATCTAAAAGACCACTAAGGTGCAGACCCTCTCAGATGTTAAGAGGGGCTCATTTTGGTAGTTCCATCACACTCAGAGGTTCAGGGTTGTGTGTAACCGAGGAGAGCATATTATCAGTGGCAGCCCATAAACTGTCAAATTTCCTCCCCACAGAGGCATGTCTGGCACCTTCATGGCACAACTTTCATGGTATACTAAAGACACAACACTTTACCCAGATGTTTGACTTTTGAGATATAGCATTCTAAGACACAACCTAGTAGTGACTGCAATTTGTTTTAAGTTGCTTTTAATACTGTATTTTATATTGCTTCTGGTGAAGGGTGGGTAATAAATATAATACAGTAGCAATAACTAGGGTTTATCTTAACATGCAAGTGAGCCCTATTCTTGTGCATACTTACTCAGAAGTATTGGATGGATGTGTAAGACTGTACAATATTGCAGTTTTATGGGAGCGGGGACAGGGAACAGAATATCCTTTTGTAAATGGCCTTTAAAAATAGAAATGGCTATAGCTCACTACCCTGCTAGTTAGAAGTGGCTGCCTCCTTTCAATAAATGAAAGCTTTGGTTGCTATCCTGAAAAAACCCCAGTTAAAGCCAGTAGCTGTACTCAGCAGCATGGCTTTCAAGTGGTTAAATATTTCATATGAAACATGTCAAGTCTCTGTCTCTAAGGATCTAAGGAACTCTCTAGCCAGTTTTGCTCACCCCAGAAGATTTCAGGCTTGTTTTCTTTTCACAGCAGTTTCCCAAGAGGAGTTTCAAACCAGTTTGTAATATAGCATAGTAGTATTCTCTTTTAAAACAAAGTAAAATTATATATATAGCTAGGTGCACGGAGCCCTCTTTGTATTCTATGCACATACTTAAAAGTATGAAATTAATGAGACCTAATAGTGCAATTCTTTGCTTATTTACTTAGCAATTAAGTACCACTGTTTTCAAAGGAACTTTCTTCCAAGTAAATACAGGCAGGACTGCAACATTTGTTCCAAATACATGTGTTTTGTACTTTCATCGTTCAGTTGCCATGCTGCAATATTGAGTGCTCCTGTTCTTTAGTGCTATGGCCCTGGATCCAATACATACATTAATTTGCATGTAATTGCTCTCCCCTTTTGTGTTGTTTCGAGTCATTGTGCATACTTAGTTTTGTGTTTCTCCATTGTGTTTGGTCAGTCATTGCCAACTAACTTTATTTTAAATTGTCTAGAAACATATAGCTCATGGCCTGATCCCTGCAGCTACCATAGCACCTAAAGCTGCCGTCCCCCGCACCCCTCCCCCTCGTAGTCCAAACCCTTCTCCAGAAAGGCCCAGGTAGGTCTTAATGTTTTTCATCTCTTGATTACCAGTCATTGCATAGAATATATATAGATATATATTTAAAATGCATGCCTCTCTCTTGCTTGCAGCTATAACATAAACCTAATACAGTCCATTAATATGTAGGGTTGCAGCTTTGAAGTCATTAACCATTTGAACATGTTAATTATAAATTAATTTTAAATTGGTAATGAGGATGGCTAAAAAAAATCTGATGAGTGACAAAAAAGCAACGATCAGAACAGTCCAATTAGCAACACAAATATATGACTTTTTTAAAAAAAAAACTCTCCTTCCTTCCTTTGCAAGAACACTGGTGTGCTTGTATTGATCACAGTGGAAATGGTTGAAGATCATTCCCTAATACTATAATAAAGACTGCAGCTTTGTTTTCTATTACGTTACAAGGGGTCAAACAACACCCCTCACTCATTGAAAGAATGTGTGAGGGGACTGTGCAGATTACAGTTGGATTAAGTGATTAAAAATAATCGACTAAAAGTGCTGCTGATCAATCAGGCCATCAATGGAGATATATAATCTCTCTCACACATGAGAAATACATGTGTGCATTTGCTAAAAACATAGAAAGTTTGCTTCTTGCTTTAGAAATATTGTTTTACATGCAAATTTAATTGATAAATTGTGGGACTAAATTAAAATTTCTTAATCACGTTGCAGCCCTATATAAAATTACATTTAACATCAGTGTTTGCAAGAAATCACTTACAAAGATTATTATTGTTTATCTGATACATAAGAGTAATGAAATGCTTTTGTTTTTTAAATTATTTTAGCCCAGAAAAATGGACTAATGTAAAATACAATTCTTTAAAAACATCGTTAACCTTTTTGTTTTGACTTTTAAAAGAATCACTGTTTCTTCATTTTGCTTTCTGATTATTTTTTAATCTCACCTTTCTTCCTCCCTTTTTTACCTTTTCAAAATCACGCTCACAACACAGCAGCATCTTCTGGCAAATTTATATAATCAGGGCTGAAAGTAAGTCCATTGAGTTCAGTAAGACTTATTTCGGAGTAGGCATGTAGGAGAATCAAGTGGTGGTTGAGCTTTTCTTGGACTGTAATCCTTCAGACACAGGTTTCATTCTTGAATGTTCTTCAACATAAAAAAGCAATCCTTTCCTTCACAAAGAAAATTGTGAGCCAGTATTCAGATACACAGCATCCTGCCTGCAGGGTGAAGTGGTACAGTCCAGAAAAGGCTTAAGAGGTTCCTTTCGTTCACATTTTGTTCTTCAAGGTAATGAAAGAAAGAAAGGTGAGGAGATGGCCTGATCCTGTGATTTAGTGCCCCACAGATGCGCGAGCATAGCTTGCTGAAAAAACTAGCCAGTATGTGCAAGGCTCCTTTCTTCCCATAGTTGATAAGAGGGAGGCTCGTGATATTACCTTGAAGATTTAATTCGGTCCACATCTGATTGCAAAATAGGGCTTTACATTTTAAGATCCTAATGATTCAAGGTATGGTACAAAAAGTGGAAAGGAAAGGTGGCAGTTTACCTACGCCACCATCTTTGTTTTGCAGCTTCTGTTGCTTATACACAATAACATTTAGGTTATTCCTGTCAGAAATGAGATAAAATGTTCTTGTAAACGCTTCAGTATGTATTTATTTTTATTTTCCAGATCCGCTCTGGCCGCAGCTATTCTTGTGACAACCCTAACTGGACGGACCATTGCCATCCCTCAGCCACGTCAACGATCTCTTTCTGAGAGTGATGCCAGTTACTTGCAAGATCAAGAAAATTATATTGAGCCATATGCCACAGTCACTGAGCTGCGAATGCGGTAGGATATAATGCATGTATTGATGAGAACTGTTGGAAAAGTTGTAATAGAACTTTTATTTCCTCTGGTTAAAGAGTCCAAGATTTTATAGTGCACTGCAGACATAATAAGAAACATGAATGTGCCTGTGAGTGTTGGATTAGCACCCTCTCCTCTATCTCTCTTGCTTTCCGAGGAAGTAAATAGAAAGCATCTGTTTTCCATTTGTGATTTGTTTAAGCTATGGCTTGAGAACAAGCTAGGACCTGAAACCATAGTTTAAACAAATGAGTTTATTTACAGTTGGGACATCTTATGGAATTGTGGGTAATTTAAAATCCAAATCAGATGCTTTTGATCTTCAGGACATGAGAAGAAGGGTATGGAAATCACACATACCCAAGACTCATGAAATCATAGAATTGTAGAGTAGGAAGGGACCCCAAGGGTTTGGAGACTTGAGAGGGTATGTGACTCATATCCCTTAATGCATTTTCTGCCTGCAGTCACAACTGGAAGAGCAATGGTGATGACAGGAGCATTGGGCAGTCTTTGGAAGTATCAGGCAGTTGTTGTGAAGATGAGGACATGGATACATACCCTTCAGACACAGAAAAGGAACCAGATCCAAACTATCAGGTTATTGATAAAAAAATAAACATTAGCAGTGAGGCTGGCTATGCTATTCCACACAAAATTAAACAGGTAAGCACTGGAGTGTCTGCTTCTGCCAGCTCTCTGAATACAGTTGTAAAAATAATAAATTCTTTTAATCACATTTGCAAATGTTATGTTGCTATCAGTTCCTTTATTGTTACGTGATGCCATTTTCCTTCTCACTGTATGTGTTTCCTGATCCCAGCTGTTTATCTTTCACTTAAAGCTAGACAGTTTCCAATTGTTGGTACCAACTTGTTGGTAATTTAAAATGGTATTGTGGCTGACACAGCCCTTTGTATGGATGCCTGGAGCTATTCCTTCATCAAACAGTTCCCAAATGATCTTGGGAGGATAAGTGTAATTGAGTTTTTAGCAGCAGAATTTATGAGCAGACTGTGCATCATACTTGGTATTCAAACTCCAGGAAGCTGTTCACTTTTGCAGGCAGACCAGCTGAAATATCTGCTCAGCACTCATTGTTTTACTTGGTTGTAAAAGCTATTTTTGAAACTAGTCTGGCAAGACCATTTCTACAAAATAATGAAAGCTGTGATGCCACAGTAAGGAGACAGGCGCTATGGTTCATAAAATAATATCAATAAAAGTCTCTGCCTCAGATTCCCATTGATTCCCCCCCCCTTTGTGGTGTCAATTTGTATTGCTTGCATCTGAGGGAGCAAACCGCTTAACAGTCTATCGTTCCAGCAGGTTAGAGTGTTGTACCAAATGAAATTAAAAATTTAATGGATGGAAAAGCATTGGAGTGGAAAGAAAAAAGGGTGGGGAGGGGGAACTTTCAAGAAAACAGTGTTTGTGTAAGGAGGCAGAAAATGTCCTTAGGTGAGGCAGAGAAAAGCAGAAAGGCCAACAGTTTTGAAATCTTTCACTGCACATTAGTCCCACATCAATAAATAAGAAGACTTTGAGATAAAGTTTAAGAGTGCACACTAAAGGATGAGTGACATGTTCAGAAAAAGATTGTGACTCAACCCTTCTGACTCTCTCCCACTTCAAAGTGCAGGTGGCAACTAGATGCTTCCCTGAATGCAGAAAGCTAACAGGGCAGAGCAGAAGGTTCTAGGATGGCCTTATCTTTGACAGGGTGGCTCCCTATGCACATAGAGATTTTGATATGAAGTAGTGTCCCCCGCCCTGCATTCTGAAGTGATATAATTCGGCTCAGCAAGGCTGGGTCTCATACTGTTTCCTGCTGCAATTTCCCATGCTTGAAATGGATAAGTGCTTTCTTTGGCCCTGGGTCAGTGGATTAATCAGATTAACTAAAAAGGGTCACCTAGTTAAAATGAGCAGCATACTGACACATATTTTTATGAGAAGTACTTGTTAAGAACTGCAGGTGGCATCTTAGGAGAGGCTTTCCTCCTTTTTCATGGGGAAGGCAGTGGGACTTGTCAAATGAGGAACATGATTTCAAAGCAGTTGCCCTGCATCTCCCTGGATTGCATTTCAGGTGACAAACAGGTTCTCCTTCATTAGTGAGGCACATGTGTTTTGATAGTCGGGGGGGGGGGGGTCTGCAGCAAGGGCAGAAGACAGATTAGTGGAGATTAGCCAGAGTGGAGATTAGGTTTCATTGATACTAGGTACAGCTTCCCATTTGTCAGAAAACATGCTGTGAGAAAGATTGTTTTTAGGCAGATAGATTTAGACAAAGTACCATTTCTTCAAAATGATTAGCGTATCTGCAAGTTTACATAGATTACATCAGTTAGTAAAAATAAACAACTCGGATTGCTTTAACCACATGACATACTTAATATGGTCTTGGTGTCTGTTTTGTCCTAACATGAGTAAGAGACAGAAGCCATGCTAGGCAGTGCAGCCCTTGTGCAACTTTGCCGGTGGCAATACTTATTAAAAAGAGCCCTTCCATGACTTTTATATGCTCTGTGCCAAAAGCAAAAATAACCCCATAACACTAGCTGAAAAAATACGAATAACTTCTTTGCAGACCTAAACTGCAAGCCTTCCCTCCCAGCTGCTTGAAGCCTCAAACTTCGGAAAGCAGTGGTAACCTTGAAAATTTATTGTGTACAGTTGTAAAATGCATACACAACTTTTTGCATACTTGCAAGTAACATGGATCTCCCCTTCTACTGAGGCATTTCCCTCTTCGATCTTCTTATTGGCAATGTTCTTGTAGAGAAAGGATATTCAACTGTAGACTTTGCAACATCAAAGCCTTATTACCTCTCAGCCGCTCCCAGAGGACTGGATAAAATCTGGCTGCAGGCTGCTTCGAGCCAATGGGTCAGGGGTCCCCACTTCACTAGGGAAAGCATCCTGGTCCTTCCAGATGGTGGTAGTTTCAGGCAACGCTAGACTGTCCCCATGTGAGTGAAAAAGAAAAGTAGCTGGTGAGGGTTGATAGTAATTTCAGTGAGTAGAATATGTTCATATAGCAAACATGCAGGTTGTGCATAAGATGGACTGTGGATTTATAAATTGCATTGCAATATTTTTACTTAGGAAAATCCCCCAGTATCTTCTAGTGTTGATGGTGAAGATGATTCTTTTCTCTGTGAACCTACTTGCCTCATTCGTCCAAATGTTCAGGTGGAAGGTAATGTCACTTTTCTGCTTTGAGATGAAATGATGGGAAACGTCACTTCAAAAAAATATTATCATGGTAGTTCATGTTCCAAAAGCATTACTGAACAAGTGCGACTTGCATCAAAATGCTGTAGCATTTCCCCACATGTATGAGGAGTGGGTCTGTTCAGGGTACCATCCAACTCAGAAGAGGAGCCTTGTACTGTTCAGGACTCTGGTTGGATGGAGTGAAGAGTGTTTCAGGAGCCAGAAAGGGATAAAGGACACCTTCTTAAATATTCTCACTCTGCCTTGCTCCCAGGTTTCTCTTACTGTGCTTTATAACTCTAATGGGCTACTAACCCCAAACCTGCACATTTTGTAGCTCTGTAATGGCAACACACCCACCACAAGACAAAAACAGGGAAACCCAGTGCTGTTTCCTTTCCGCTTCCTCTGAAACATCCCTGCATATAGTATATGAAGGGACTTTTAAAATCCCAGGGGTCATCTCCTGAACCCTAAGACCATCTCACCTCCAGGATCCTTACTGTAAGCCATAAGGTGAATTCCCTCTCTTCCTCTGCACTCCATTTCCCTCCCCCTGTAATAGATTCTCTCTCATTCCATATTTTGGCTGCTTTCAACTCTTACTTTAATACCTCTGTATCCAAGGGGCATAACCATATTACACCATGAATTGCCTCTTCTCCAGCCCTCCTGAAAAGAGAAGTGGAGCCCTTGGTTGGTTTCTAACTTAACAAGTAGAATGATGGATGAGGCATACAAAAGGTCTCGCATCTCTCAGCCAAACGGTAATATGATGAAAAAGGATGGTTGTACTTCTGTAACCCCAGAAAATCTTTAATAAAAAAAGAATTTAGAAAAGAGGGAAATGGTAGAATCCTGTGATTCAGTGATGAGAATTTTTTAAAATCTGATCAACTGTAGTTCTCCTTTTCTGTTTGAACTTCTTCATATTTATTACCTTCTATCTTGTATTACAGAAATTGAACCCTCTGGAGTGAGTTTTCAGGTAGGATTCATATCAAGATGCTTAAGTGCTTTTAAGGATCTTTCTGCTTTGTCTATTTATTTTCCTCCTACCTTCTTCCAGGAAGCTTGGGGCAGCATACCTGGCTCTACCTCCCTCACAACCACACTGCAGTTTAGGTCAGCCTGGGGGTTGGGTCACTGAATTTGAATCATTTGAATCTGGGCATTTGCAGTCCTACCCTGACAATATGGATGCAACTAACTTTGGCAGGAAATATCCAGAAAGTGACAAAGAATGATAAGTTTAAAGAAGTTTTAAAGAATACCTCTTGCATAACAATTTACAAGCCAAGGTTATCTTTCTTCTTTCCAAATGCTGTCTATTACTTGTAATTTTCTTCCACTGCTGCTTAATAAAATTGAAATTGTAACTGAAGGAAATTGGTTTTTAAATGTTTAGTCTATTTTCTATTATTTCTGCAGTCCTTGCGGTTTTTATTGAAAAAATAATAGAAGGGTTCTAACAGGAAATGAGATCAAATTATTTTGTTTCCCTGCTAGGTAGAAAAAAGCATAACTGAAAATACCCTGAATGAAAAGCCTCCACTGACTCCAGGTATTTAACTCTGGGTTGTTGTTGTTTTAGATTGGTATAAATGGGTTGTGTTGGATTCTCTATAAGCTGCGAGGAGGAGTCTGGAGCTTTTGCTGCTGTTTTAGATTAACTGCAGCTTTCCTATCACTTGATCCCAGACAAACCATAGTTTATGAAGCTCGCTTGTTTTCACTAACTGGTTAAGATTAACCATTGTTTGTCTGGGTTAGGACATAATGCTAAAACTGTGGTTAATCTGAAGAGGAAGCTTCCGAGCTCCTCATGGCTGTGCCATGAAAGTGGGGGAGATTATGTGCCAAAGGCAATTTATGGCTTATCCTTTTAACACTAAACCATTCATATTATGTTCAAACTTCTACTATATATTTTTATAGCAAAGGATAACACCTTGCTTCATGTGAAATTCTCATGTCTTATTTTCCAGCAGGAATCATGATAGTTCTAAATTTAGAAAAAAATTAATTTTTCTTTCATGGCATGTTTTCTGATAACTGAAGAGCTTGATTTTATAGAAACCAAATCTCCACTTTGGGCTTTTTCTGCTGACAAAAACCCCTGATTCTTCATGCTAGCCCATTGTGAAATACCCCATCAAATTAAAGGGTATGCTTTGGTGGGATGGAGGGAAGTAGTACTGCAGAAGGGCCAGCCTCTTTGTGACTTTAAAATATCAGAGGAGGTGCAGGATTGTGGCTGACTTAAGTTTTTTAAAAAAGTTAATTTAATAAACATGGCTTTTCCCTGGGAAAACAATTCTACAACAATTAATGTTTTGTTAGCCTTCAGTTCACTGGACTAAAGGTTTCAAAAATATTAATGTACTTTTTTTACGTTTGTGCTGTACTTTTGAAACATATACCTGTCCCAAACTCAAAATCAAATTCAGACTTCCTTTTTTTTTTTTTTTTTGTATCTCCACCGATGAGGGTAAGGCAGATGACTACTAAGAGGAGGGTTTTTTAGAGCTGATGCTTCAGTTGTAGAATGCCCTCAGCTGTCACCTTTGTTGTGGTCTTTTAGGCTTTCTAGATTCAAAAACATGCTTGAGTGCTTCTTAGACCTTGGTCTCTACTAGTTTGTTCTGATGTTGTTTTCACTGGTGTCTGGTTTTATGTTCAAGTTATATAGTTTATTGGAGTGTTTTATTTTTAAATTACACTGTTCAGAGTAAACAAAGCTACATATTTGGGATTTTTTTTCTCCCGCAGTCGTAAGCAAAATGGAAGCTGAAATGTTTAGGATAATAATGATCTGGGGAGATCTTTAATTTGTAAATCAGCATTCACTTTGAAATGAATGGCTCTTATTTCCATGGTGCCTCCTTCTGTATAAATGAGTTTAGGACTGCAGCCTGTGCTTGAGTGGCTTAGGTTTTTTGTGTGACTAATGAGTATTCTTTTCCATTTAAGTCTGCAGAATGCAGGGACCGATGGCCCTCCCTAGAGAAAAGTTCCAGAAACTGAAAGAAGAAAATTGGCATTTGAACAATGCAAATCAGGCCCTGCTTTCCGAACTTGAGGCAACAAAGCAGCAAATGAAGAAGCTCCAGTTAGAAATTAAGAAACTAGAAAAAGAAAATAGAAGATTTAAAGAAGCTGCACAAAATTCACGCAGTGAAGGTAGGAGTGACTCTGTTGTTTGTATGTGTTTGGGAGAATAATACTGTACTTCTCATCTTTCATCTCCTGGAAGAATCTTGAACTATTCCCTCTGCATTTGTTGTTATTTAATGTATCCCAACACAAAATTGAAATAACTTTTGAAGGCTGACAACATATAATTTACTTGATTTTCAGATAGTATATTAGTTAAGTAATTATTGAAGTTTAAAATGAAGTATATGATATAGCAGTATCAAAGTACAGTGGTACCTTGGTTGTCGAACTTAATCCATTCCAGGAGTCTGTTCGACTCCTGGAACTGTTAAAAAACCAAGGCGTGGCTTCCGATTGGCTGCAGGAGCTTCTTGCACTCAATCGGAAGCTGCAGAAGCTGCACCGGATGTTCGGCTTCCAAAGAACGTTCGAAAACAGGAACACTTACTTCTGGGTTTTTGATGTTCAGGAGCCAAAACATACAACTACCAAGACGTTCGAGAACCAAGGTACAACTGTATTGGAGAAAGCATTTAATCCTCAGTTTTAATGTTTTACAATTTTCTGTCATGCAGAGGAACTTGCAGAATTGATTTTATTAAGACAACAGGCCCAGGAACTGGTGGATGAAAATGACAGTCTGAAAATGACTGTTCATCGTCTAAATGCAGAATTGAGTCGCTACCAGGCTAAATACAGACCAATTTCACCAAATGAGGTAATGTTTTCTATTAAGCTTCTTAGGAAGAAAAGAATAGCAGTGTGCTAACATTGGTGACTGAGAGCTTTTCCTCATTTGTTACAGTTGCAAAATAAACATCTTTACCAGGGAGTGTCCTAGTTGTGCTAAACCATAGCCTAGGTTTACTTCTCCTGAGGAGAAGTAGCCTAGGTGGGACTTGCACTTGTGCACTTTCTGCTTCTGAGCACAACGTGAGGTGAAGTTCAGAACTTTTCACTTCCATATTTGATTAACCATAATTTGCCATGTCAATGCAACCTGACAAAGTGGCTTGTTGCAACTGTTGGTGGTTTTTTTAACAAGTAAATGTCAAACTGTTTTGGAAGCACCATGTTCAATTTTTGCAGGATGAACAAAAATAAATATTTTTCTTTTAAAAAAACCTCAGATACAAAATGTTACAGATCCGAATATTAATGTATAACTTACGTTTTTCTTATTTTAGAGTCTAAAAATTGGAAGCCTACCAATGAAAAAACCAATACCCCCATGGCTGGTATGTAGCAAACCACTATTTCTTAGTTTCAGCAGTTTAGTGCTAGATACTTCTAAAGTGTGTAGAACAATTTTATTTCTTGTTTCCTTGGTGACATGAGAACAATCTATAGTTGTAATATGACTGCAGTTCCCAGACACCTTATTTCACTTTTATGTTCCATTGAATAAAAACTGATGGTACTCAGTGAGTTAGAATAAGTCTAGTCATGTCTACTTAGAAGTAAGCCTGTTGAATTCATCAGACATACTTCCAGGTAAGTGGGATTAGGATGGCACCTTATTTTATTCTAATAGTCAGCATAAAGCATCAGGTCATCAGTGTTTATTAAAGGAATTTTTTATGGCTGTTTGAAGGTGATGTTATTCACTTATTTATTACATTTTTGTCATCTCCTCCCCCTTTTCCAAAGGAGTGCAAGCCCTTGCAAGAGTCCGGATCATCACCATCAATATTATATTTATTTATATTTACACATATTAGAAAACACAGAGATAAAATACAAAAAGCTAAAAAATATTTAAAAATATCTAAAAGTAATTTAACGCTAATAGGTTTGGTTTTTTTTATACTGTTTTGATTCTTTTAAAATAGAGATGATAAAAACAGCACAGCACTATTAAAAACCTTTCCCTTAAAAAACAGCAACCCCAGTCTGTTCCCAAAGGCCTGTTCCAATAAGACAGTCTTCATTTCTTTTTCCAGTTGAGACTGGGGTGCCGGGAGATGGATTGAAGTAGTTGGCCTGGTTGCTTAATTATTTTCATCTTTCTTCTGCTTGCAAGAATCCTAGCTCAGTTGCTATGTGCCAGGATCATGTTGTAATCCCGTGAAAGTATCTGCACAGGGGCCTCGGGGTGATCCGCTATCAGAGGCTATAACAGCTGGCAGCCTTCCCTGGAAACAATATAAAATCAAATGATCTGATCTCCCCTCTCCTTTTACCCACAGTGGAGGGCAGTGTCCTCCTAGGAGTTGCTCCTCCCACCCCCTCCATTAGGCAGGCTTTGCAAAACAGCCTTGTGTGCTTCCCGCTATGAGGCCAGGAGGCCCTCCCACTTCCGTTTATACTTTACTCCAAGGATCCAGGCTGTGGTGAAGCTTTGGAGCAGGCTGGCTTCCCCACCATCCCTGGATTAGGTAGAGTCGAAACGGAGCTGAAAGATAGTTGTTTTTTAATGCAGAGAAGAAGCTGTGTTCGGATTGCCCCCCTCCATACTTTTTAACCTGTTCTGGCCCTGTGCCTTAGAAGCAGCCCTAAAGGTAAAGGTAAAGGTACCCCTGCCCGTACGGGCCAGTCGTGTCCGACTCTAGGGTTGTGCGCTCATCTCACTTAAGAGGCTGGGAGCCAGCGCTGTCCGCAGACACTTCCGGGTCACGTGGCCAGCGTGACGAAGCTGCTCTGGCGACCCGGCACCAGCGCAGCACACAGAAACGCCATTTACCTTTCCGCTATAAAGCGGTACCTATTTATCTACTTGCACTTAAGAGTGCTTTCGAACTGCTAGGTGGGCAGGAGCTGGGACCAAAAGACGGGAGCTCACCCCGCTGTGGGGATTCGAACCGCCGACCATACGATTGGCAAGTCCTAGGCACTGAGGTTTTACCCACAGTGCCACCCGCATCCCTAGTAGCAGCCCTACACACATACATTTAGCAGCTGAAAGCTTTCCCCCAACTTCTCTCAATGCCATTATTATTATTATTATTATTATTATTACTACTACTACTATTATTCAGATGTTACATTTTTGTGGCTTTGACACACACTGTTGCAGGCATTACCAATGTTAAATGGATTTCTAGCCTGCTTCTCAGGGTGCATACCCTCCCAATAAAATAAAATAAAATGCTAAAATTCAAGATTTAAATTAACAGAAAAAGAAGTTAACAGAAGTGTGGTTCTTCAATATACATAACAATAAAATAATTGAGATGCAGGTCAGATTTAAGAAGAGTTTTCCTGAAGGCCAAGCAAAAGAGGGCCATACAAATTTCTTTGGAGAGGGCATTCCAGAGATATGGTAAAAAGAAATGTGTTTTCCTGTGAAACTGTTTACATGGGCTGGAGTAGAGGGTGCCTGATTTTTTTCTGTGCAGACGTGATCATATGTGTAGGAGGGTTTCCATGTGTAACATGGCCCTAAGCCAACATGTTGTCTCTCAACAACCACAGGATGTCACTCATAAAGCTCTCTGTTCCTTGTCCTTCTGAGCACTGCAAAGCGCAATCCAATACTGCAGCCATCTGCCACTCTCATTTTCCCTCAAAGCACCAGCAAATTATAGGCGACCTCCAAGTCCTCAGGTGTATTAAATGACTGGATGGTTCTTTTGGTGTCATCCTGTGTAAAAATCACGAAGAACCAGGGTTTTGTGCCTTGGTGGCAGAATATTTCTGCATCTGCTGTGGCTTTTAGTGTGCACTCTATAGAGATCAGTATAGGCTGTAATTTGGCGGTTGTTTAGGGCAGGCATGTCCAAATCCCAAGAGACTGCGATCTACTCCCACTATAAAGAAACTGTCAGTGATCTACCCATTGGTTTGATCAAAGCTGTTGAGCTTTTGGGGGGGAGGGGGACCCAAAGTTGTTAAGCTTCTTTATTGGGGGTGGGGATCAATCAGGAGCATGCGATCAACCGGTTGGACATGCCTGGTTTAGGGGAATACTGTATGCAAAAATTTGACAGAATTATTGAAATTAAAAGATAACACTATTTCAGACAGGAATTATGTTCTGCAGGGATACTTATGTAAATACTACAGATGATTGAATTTTAAAAGTTTGTGGCCATAACTTGCTTTGCTTTGTGGAGGCTTGTTTTAAAATAGGGTGCTAAATGAATTTCTTAGCAAGGTCTCTAACAAGCAAACAGATGGATGCTTCAGTACTTTGCGTAACTGGCAACGGGTGACCATTTCACCTCTGTTTATTTGCAGCTAGCCTTTTCCAGCTGATGCAAAATTATTTTCCACCCTCTCTACTTCCTGTTATTATCTGCTTATTATTTAGCCTTTAGTTAATGTAGTATTGGGGGCGGGGTGGGGGGGGGGAGAGAGATTGTTAACCTTTTCTTCTGTCCATCTTGATTTACCCACTGGATTTACCCAGGCAGTAGCTGATCAAAGAGTCATTACACAGATATTTTTGAATTCTATAGTTTTGAGTTGCATGTGAGTGAATTGAAATGACTTTTCTTTCCCTTTAGCTGGATATGAAATATTTATCTCCCCTTCTTTTGGCATATGAAGACAGAATGAAGGAAAAGGAAGACCTGATTCTTGCACATGAGGCAAGCTGGCAAATTAATTTCTTTACAGATTGTTTAAGCTGTATAGAATATCAAGAAAAATATGCTTCTATAATGCTGTGCATGTCATTTAACTGTAAAGAGTACTCAGCGATACTTTGGAATGTACATCCTCAGGGTACATAATGAAATCTCCCTTCTGGTGACACTCCCTGTCCTCCATCTCCTTAGACTCCATGGGTTGCCCACATAGCAGACCTTGTGCCCACAAGCAGAAGATGGGGACATAAACATGTGCCTGGACTTAATCGCTTCAGCCTGCAGATGGGAGCTCACATCCCATGATGGAATGCTTTCTGCTGAAGCAATACAAAGCTATAATGTCACAAAAAAGACTAGGCGAGAACCCTTCTCCTAGACAATCTGTTAGTTATGTGGAAGGAAGTTTGCTTTCTCTGGGGGAGCATTATATGGTATGAGCTTCCACTTTTCAGACACAGGTTTACACATCACCTGCTGTTTGGGAGCACTAGACCTTAGTAAGTGGAGCCTTTGATATAGGGGGCCTGTTCCACAACCTCTGCTAAAGGCCTCTTCACGTGTTACAATTTAGGTGTATTATATTTTAGGTGTACACCTGAGGTTTCTCAAATGTACATTTAAAAATGTCAATGTGCCGGTCAAGTTTATGCCCGTCTGAAAGTTGGGATTATTTGTAGGTAACTGGCAGGCATACTGACTGGGAAACACACATTTGTGACTGTAAAATGTAGATGTTTCTTAAGTCAGAGCAACTGGTGTGAATTCATATCTCTACAAATCCCTATCATGAGTGTAGGTATTTTGATCAGCTGTTTGATAATTTGCATGAACAAATAATAGATAATTAGCACGTGCAAATATTATTGAGAGGGAAAACATGAAATAACATGAAGGTAAAACAGGTCGTGAATATTTTGTATGTTCTTTACTGCTCCTCTTTTAGGAGGACATGAAGATCTTTAAAGAACGAGTTGAAGAGGTAGTGAAGGAAAATGAACAGTTACACCAGCAACTAAGTAAAAATAGTACTGTGACCACCAAAGAATGGCAAGTGTGTTGTCTCTAAAACTATTGTGTTATTCTTTTGTAAAAAAATACTTATGATAAACTTGTTGTGGAAGAGGGGATTATTGGTTTGTTTTTGTTCTTATTTTTATTATGTATTTTGTGTTCATTTTAATCTGTTCTCCGTACTTTATAGGGGTTTTTTTTGCTATGTTGGTCCTTTCCTCTTTCATACATCATTTTATGCGTTATTTTTATTCTCCCTTTTTGCATGTTTTTCTTGACAAGGCAGTTTTTTTGATGTATAACAGTTTTGGCTACTAAGTATAATAATATAATAGCAATATAATTATAAAATTTAAGCAAAATACACATTTTTTAAAAGACAACTTTCCATGTGTATTTTCAAATAATTTTTACAAGCATAAACTTTTTTCTTCTCTGAGTAGTTATCTGTCATCTATGCAATGCATGACATGTATATATGTGTACTAACTCTATAGCAGAAGACAAACTTCATGAATATGAAACAGGAAGCTCCACACTTTACTCAGCAAACACAGTTGCTGGTGCTGGTGTTACACTGATGCTTCCCACAACAAGCACAAAGTGAGAGTGATGTAGGCTCATTTTTGGATGTCCATGTAGGACATCCATGGGAAGCTCTGGCCTAACACACCATGTGTGTTTATTTTTCTAGTTAATACGATTTTTGCAAAAGTTTGAATGGCATTTCACTTTCAAGTTGATCATTATTTACAGGCAGTGTCTGCAAAGCCAGGCCAAGCTAGTATTAGAAGAAAATACAGTATTGATGGAACAGCTTAAAATACAACAAGCCAAAGCAAAAGACAACCTCAGCCAACATGTCCAAGAAGGTAAAATACCTTGAGAACTGTTTTTGACTACTATGTTGATCCGAGATGTTTTCTTATTGAGAATGGGCAGAAGTCTAAGCTAGCATTAGCACCAAATAAAGCACTTCATAAGCCTTTTAAGAATGATAATGTTGCTAATCAGTAACTTTCATAGAACCTGAGCTGGAGCATTTGTTACAGTCGGTAATATTACAGTACTTAACTATTAATTACTTGACTTTTTATTGTTTTTAGTCTCAGATGCAGTAAAATGATAGCTGGTCACTGGTCACGGCATCAGAGTACATTACATGGCATCAAACTTAGATTTGTATTAATTTACAGAGGATTGTCATTAACAATATAAAAGGAATTTGGTCACAGGAACTAGCCCTTCAGAGAGTTATGTAGTCTGTTGGAGAGCTCTTGGAGACTTTAGTGCTTCAGTGAGCTTTCCATTTGACACATCTTTCATATGTTTAACTAATCTCCATTGACATTCAGAACTTGTGAAAAGTACCATTTATAACTAATTATAATACTTCAGATTAACTCACTGAACCAAGCTGAGAAGGCCTCATGATGAACTAAAAATGTCAGAAGTGAATAACTGTGTACACTCTGTTCTCATTTCCTAAGGCAGCTTCTGACTTTACCTCAAATGTTTTGTTTTCTCTTTTGAAGTTTCTAAATTAACAAAACAGCTGATGACTTTGGAAGCCAAGCGACAGAGCCAAGAAGAGGAGTTGAGCGAGTGTCAGAAGCAGCTGGAAGAACTGCGCTCCGCATACAAACAGCTGAAAGCCAGTGTGGGAGATCACATCACAATGGAGGAGCATGTGGCTTTGGTCAATAAATTCAAAAGGTAGGTGTCTGATAAGTGCAAGTATCAGAGGAAACACCTCTTGGAGGATTCCATTCATGGTTGTATCTATTTATATTTACTTGCTTTTGCTTTTCCAATTTATTTGTCCCAGTTTTAAGTTTATTTGTAGTCAGTTGATACAACTTGAGGCACAATGTAATGAAGGTTGAAGTTAAAGACACTTTTTACTAGCTTCAGACTCTGATCAAACCTGGAAGAACTGGGTTAGCCTCAGCTATGGTGAACGTCCTTCAGCCTCAAGTCAGGAACATAGAGAGCTGCCTTTATACTGGGTAAGCTGGTCCATCTTGCCCAGTATTGTTTGCTGTACTTTGGCTAGCAGCAAATTTCCAAGGTTTCTTTCCCAACCCACCTGCCGATGTCTGGGGCTGATTCTGGAACCTTTTGTATCTAAAGAATGTGCTCTACTACTGCACTGGTGTGATGTCATATGGCATAGCTGCCACTGTGCCATACACTGCAATTCCCCTGCCCACCTGCCACTGAACTGTGGTCCTTCCCCTTGTCAGGAAGGGTGAGCTCACCATGGGAAGGGAGGAGCATTGTAGTCCCTCCTCCTTTTTTAAAAAGTCATTAGGAGAGTTGCTGTGTCACATCTACATTTGATAATAGTGGTACAAGCACATAATGCCACTCAGTTTTTTAGATCAATATGTAGTTCATCTTCCCTTTGCTTTAGAACAAGGCATTGGTGGAAATGCTGCCCAGTTGCAAGGAGAGGGAGGAATTCACGTGTTGGTGTTATGTTTCCATATACTTTGCCTCTGGTCCCAATCCTTGTGTGTGGCCCACTGTAGCCACCATTTCATCTGTACTGTGACTCCTTTGTCCTGTATGCTTTCACAGTACTTTTTAAAATGAGCACACTGCAACTGCAAATGCGATGCCCCCCTTAAGCATGAAGAAGTGGCCATGTTGGTATTGTGGTCAAGCAGCAGAAATTGCTGGGTGTATGTCTCAAATTACAGCACAAGCCTAGGCATCTATGCTTAGAAGTAAGCCCCATTGAGTTAAATGGGGTTTGCTCCCAGGTAAGTAGGTATCGGATTGCAGCCTCAATGCCAAACTGGATATGAAGTTAAATGTTCCTTTGCCTTTACTGTACAAGTTTTAAAGTATGTGAATAGCATCAGAGCATGGGAGTTGATAGTTTTCAGGATCATATAAAGTGTGGTAGGGAGACCTACTCTTTCTTTCCTTGTTAGGGTTCTGAGGAAATCCTTCTTTTGAAGACGTTGTTTGTATTGGGAGGTTATCTCCCGTAAATGCAGGAAAGAAAAGGGGTTAAATTCCCGC